>NW_027362121.1:0-545244 GCF_039654945.1 Dendrobates tinctorius | reverse complement strand
AAAACATTCATTATTCAATAGAGCCCAATAGCAAAAATCAGGTTTTGAATGAAGAATCACATTTCTTGGTAGAATCATGCAGGATTGAAATTTTTGATGGTTTTTTACTCCTCTCAACAGCCCAAACAAATTTCTAAAAGGATGAGTTTGCAACTACTTTACTTTTGGAGAAAATTCAAAACATTCATTATTCAATAGGGCCCAAAATATCAAAAACCAGCGGTTTGAATGAACACACATTTCTTGGTAGAATCGTGCAGGACTGAAATTTTTGATGTTTTTCTACTCCTCTCATGAGCCCAAACAAGTCTATAAAAGGATGAGTTTGCAACTACTTTACTTTTGGAGAAAATTCAAAACATTCATTATTCAATAGAGCCCAATAGCAAAAACCAGCATTTTGAATGAAGAATCACATTTCTTGGTAGAATCATGCAGGATTGAAAATTTTGATGGTTTTTTACTCCTCTCAACAGCCCAAACAAGTTTCTAAAAGGATGAGTTTGCAACTACTTTACTTTTGGAGAAAATTCAAAACATTCATTATTCAATAGGGCCCAAACTATCAAAAACCAGCGGTTTGAATGAACACACATTTCTTGGTAGAATCATGCAGGACTGAAATTTTTGATGTTTTTCTACTCCTCTCATGAGCCCAAACAAGTCTCTAAAAGCATGAGTTTGCAACTACTTTACTTTTGGAGAAAATTCAAAACATTCATTATTCAATAGAGTCCAATAGCAAAAATCAGGTTTTGAATGAAGAATCACATTTCTTGGTAGAATCATGCAGGATTGAAATTTTTGATGGTTTTTTACTCCTCTCAACAGCCCAAACAAGTTTCTAAAAGGATGAGTTTGCAACTACTTTACTTTTGGAGAAAATTCAAAACATTCATTATTCTATAGTGCCCAAAATATCAAAAACCAGCGGTTTGAATGAACACACATTTCTTGGTAGAATCGTGCAGGACTGAAATTTTTGATGTTTTTCTACTCCTCTCATGAGCCCAAACAAGTCTCTAAAAGTATGAGTTTGCAACTACTTTACTTTTGGAGAAAATTCAAAACATTCATTATTCAATAGAGCCCAATAGCAAAAATCAGGTTTTGAATGAAGAATCACATTTCTTGGTAGAATCATGCAGGATTGAAAATTTTGATGGTTTTTTACTCCTCTCAACAGCCCAAACAAGTTTCTAAAAGGATGAGTTTGCAACTACTTTACTTTTGGAGAAAATTCAAAACATTCATTATTCAATAGGGCCCAAACTATCAAAAACCAGCTGTTTGAATGAACACACATTTCTTGGTAGAATCATGCAGGACTGAAATTTTTGATGTTATTCTACTCCTCTCATGAGCCCAAACAAGTCTCTAAAAGCATGAGTTTGCAACTACTTTACTTTTGGAGAAAATTCAAAACATTCATTATTCAATAGAGCCCAATAGCAAAAATCAGGTTTTGAATGAAGAATCACATTTCTTGGTAGAATCATGCAGGATTGAAATTTTTGATGGTTTTTTACTCCTCTCAACAGCCCAAACAAGTTTCTAAAAGGATGAGTTTGCAACTACTTTACTTTTGGAGAAAGTAAAAACATCAAAAATTTCAGTCCTGCATGATTCTACCAAGAAATGTGTGTTCATTGAAACCGCTGGTTTTTGATAGTTTGGGCCCTATAGAATAATGAATGTTTTGAATTTTCTCCAAAAGTAAAGTAACTACTGCAAACTACTGCAAACTTCTGCAAACTACTGTAACCACTGCAAACTCATCCTTTTAGAAACTTGTTTGGGCTGTTGAGAGGAGTAAAAAACCATCAAAAATTTCAATCCTGCATGATTCTACCAAGAAATGTGATTCTTCATTCAAAACGCTGGTTTTTGCTATTGGGCTCTATTGAATAATGAATGTTTTGAATTTTCTCCAAAAGTAAAGTAGTTGCAAACTCATCCTTTTAGAGACTTGTTTGGGCTCATGAGAGGAGTAGAAAAACATCAAAAATTTCAGTCCTGCACGATTCTACCAAGAAATGTGTGTTCATTCAAACCGCTGGTTTTTGATATTTTGGGCCCTATTGAATAATGAATGTTTTGAATTTTCTCCAAAAGTAAAGTAGTTGCAAACTCATCCTTTTAGAAACTTGTTTGTGCTGTTGAGAGGAGTAAAAAACCATCAAAAATTTCAATCTTGCATGATTCTACCAAGAAATGTGATTCTTCATTCAAAACGCTGGTTTTTGCTATTGGGCTCTATTGAATAATGAATGTTTTGAATTTTCTCCAAAAGTAAAGTAGTTGCAAACTCATCCTTTTAGCGACTTGTTTGGGCTCATGAGAGGAGTAGAAAAACATCAAAAATTTCAGTCCTCCATGATTCTACCAAGAAATGTGTGTTCATTGAAACCGCTGGTTTTTGATAGTTTGGGCCCTATTGAATAATGAATGTTTTGAATTTTCTCCAAAAGTAAAGTAGTTGCAAACTCATCCTTTTAGAAACTTGTTTGGGCTGTTGAGAGGAGTAAAAAACCATCAAAAATTTCAATCCTGCATGATTCTACCAAGAAATGTGATTCTTCATTCAAAACCTGATTTTTGCTATTGGGCTCTATTGAATAATGAATGTTTTGAATTTTCTCCAAAAGTAAAGTAGTTGCAAACTCATGCTTTTAGAGACTTGTTTGGGCTCATGAGAGGAGTAGAAAAACATCAAAAATTTCAGCCCTGCATGATTCTACCAAGAAATGTGTGTTCATTGAAACCGCTGGTTTTTGATAGTTTGGGCCCTATTGAATAATGAATGTTTTGAATTTTCTCCAAAAGTAAAGTAGTTGCAAACTCATCCTTTTAGAAACTTGTTTGCGCTGTTGAGAGGAGTAAAAAACCATCAAAAATTTCAATCCTGCATGATTCTACCAAGAAATGTGATTCTTCATTCAAAACGCTGGTTTTTGCTATTGGGCTCTTTTGAGTAATGAATGTTTTGAATTTTCTCCAAAAGTAAAGTAGTTGCAAACTCATGCTTTTAGAGACTTGTTTGGGCTCATGAGAGGAGTAGAAAAACATCAAAAATTTCAGTCCTGCATGATTCTACCAAGAAATGTGTGTTCATTCAAACCGCTGGTTTTTGATAGTTTGGGCCTATTGAATAATGAATGTTTTGAATTTTCTTAAACAATATTTTTATTGAGTTTTCAAAATAGTAGAAATGTATAAACATACCTCATATATTCATGTTCAAATAAGATCGAGGTAGTGTACATCAGGACGTCATCATATAATATCTGTACATCATATCAGCATTTAGAGTATGTACAATTAACATTAATTGAAATAACTTGAAAAGCAATTGCAACAGCACAGGCAGACACCAAATATATGTGAAATTTTGGCACACAAGAAAGAACAAAAATCAAGATATAAATTCTTCTATCTTAGATTTGAGTTTCAACCATCTATGCCATCTGTCGTCAAATAACTTTATCGACATATTGTTGATGTAATGAATTCTTTCATAAACACAATGTTTGTCCACCAACATGATCAATGTGGTAATGTTCGGAGGTTGCTTATTGTTCCAACCTTTCACTATAAGGTATATTGCAGACATGAGAATGTGGGCAACCAAATACTTTGTTGTTTTGAACCTGCAAATATCTATAAGTAGTAAGGCTAAGGCAGGGTGCAACTGAACACGCCAGTTGCATATGATCGAAATCAGGTTGGAGACCTTAAGCCAGTATGATTTCAATACCGGGCATCCCCAGAAGATATGGAGTAAGTCAGCCTGAGATCCGCATCCCCGCCAACACAGATCAGATCCCCCTTCCCCAAAATGTTTAAGCCTGTTTGGAGTCAAGTAATATCTGTGGACTAATTTGTAATGTGTTTCCAGAATGTTCATGCAATTTGTGGACCTCACTGCAGTTTTAAAAGATAGTGTCCACTGGGGGGTATAAATCTGCTTCTGCAGGGTAGTCTCCCATTTTTCAAAGCATCCACCCTTAGAGAAGGTGTATTTGCCAGTCAGGAAGCTATACAGGGGTTTAAGAGAGCTCTTGTGCCTGGGGGTTGTGCTGGTTAGGAAATTATAGATAGTATGACTGACCAAAACTATCTTACAGAAATATCTCTTAAATTTATTATACTCCTCCTTGAGTATGAGGTATTTCATATATTCCGTATTAGGGACTTTAAATTTAGCCTTGACCAGCTCAAAGGGCATGACTTTATTATTATTCAATAAGTCATCCACATAAGCAATGGGGAATGTTTTCCAATTATCAAACATAGGTCTCAGAGAAACCCTGACAGGTGCCAAAAAGTGAAGTCTCAGTCTTTTGGTTGAATCAGGGGAGACATTAAACCTTCTCCTGCACATATGTGACCAACTCTGCATACAGGCTCTGAGTATTGGGTTTTCAATGTTTCCAATCTCTCCTTTGTGCAGAAGAAAGTAGGAAACATAAAGTGTCGGTTCTTTATTAGGCATTAAATCTCTTTCAATTTTTGGCCATCCCAACTCTGTCTGTTCTGTGAACCACATTTTTGTCATTTCAGTTATGGTGGCGAAGTAATATGCCTCTAAGTCTGGAAGGGCTATCCCCCTGTTTTCTCTAGATTTAAGTAGTGTATGTTTTTTTACTCTAGGTTTCTTATTACTCCAAATAAATTTGTTCATTTGATGAGTTAATTTTTGTATATACTGCATTGATAGAGGCAGAGGAACATTCCTATACAAAAACAGCACTTTTGGAAGGCAGAACATTTTATATAACACAATTCTTCCCAACCAAGTGGCTGGGGTCCTTGACAATTCTCCCAACTTAGTGTCAAGAGACTGTAAAAGGCAATCCATGTTTATCTCGCTCATGTGTGTGAGGTCGCTTGTGAGCCAAATTCCTAGATACGGGATCTTAGTACAGTCCCAAGTAAAAGGGTACTTATCTTGTAGCTGCTGTTTTATAGGGGCTGAGACAAATAGTGACAAAATGTTAGTCTTTTTTACATTGAGTTTATAATATGAGATTGAACCAAACCACTCTATGATGTCCCAAGTCGCCTTCAATGACTCAGCAGGATCCGTCAGTGTGAGTATGATATCGTCTGCATATAAATTTATTTTATGTTCTATATCTCCCAACCGTACTCCCCTCACCTCACTCGAGTCCCTTATCTTTTGAGCCAGTGGTTCCAGACTCAAGATAAAAATAATTGGGGACAGAGGGCATCCCTGTCTTGTTCCGTTCGTTATGTCAAATTTTTCTGACATCGTGCTATTGACCAGCACAGAGGCGGACGGTTGAGAGTACAGAGCCTGAACACTCTTCAGCATCTCCTCACCAAAACCCATCCTCTTTAATACTGCGAATGCATATGTCCAATTGATGCGGTCAAAAGCTTTCTCCGCATCAAGGGCCACAAACAAACTGGGAATTTTTTTCCTGTTACAGAAGTGTATGTGGTGCAAGACACTTCTTGAACTGTCAGAAGTCTGTCTAAATTTTACAAAACCCACTTGATCGGGATGTATGAGATATTGAATAACATCCTGCACCCTTTCTGCCAGTATTTTTGCATAGATCTTGATGTCTGCATTCAGAAGGGATATGGGTCTATAGTTTTCTATCCTTGTGGGATCTTTGTCCGGTTTGGGAATTACCACTATAGTGGCTCTCAGCATGTCTGCACTACATGTTCCTCTTGATTTTATAAAATTTAGGGTATTTGTTAGGTGAGGGATCAGATTTTCCTGAAATGCTTTATAATATTCCACAGGGAATCCGTCTGGACCTGGAGCCTTATTACATTTGAGGGTTTTTATTACCAGAGACACCTCTCCCTCAGAGAAGGGTGCATCGAGCATTTCCCTCTGCTCAGGAGACAGGGATCCCAACTCTACTCCTCCCAAGAAATTGTCTATCATCTCCTCTGTAGGAGGGGGATAGGTCCCATTTTTCCCTATATTATATAAATTTGAGTAATATTTCTCAAAAGCCTTTGTCCTTTGGCTTTTCTATATTCACAGAGTTCTGGGAAATTTTTTTGATTAAATGCTTTTTATTTATGGGTTTGAATCTATTTGCCATAGTCTTTGAGCTTTTATTGTTATTTATGTAAAACCCTGCCCTGTTAAACAGAGTCTTTTTTTCATAAATGTTTATGAGAAGATTTCTCAGTTCCAATCTAAGGGAGTATAACTCCTTATACTTAGTAAAATTTTTTCCCACTTTGGCCTGGTCCTCTAGTTTTTTGATTTGTTCAAGTAACAGCCTCTGTTTGCTTTCTCTTTCCCTCTTTTGTCTTGAGGCCATCTGAATCAAGTGGCCTCTAATGACACACTTATGTGCTAACCATAAGGTTTCAGGCGAGATTTCCTGAGAGTCATTTTCTTTAAAATAATTCATTATGGTGTTTTTTATTATTGCTATATTATCTGGGGAGTCCACAACAAATTTGCTGTATCTCCAGTTGTAGTGTCTTTGAGTCGAAGAGGAAACCTGTAGTGTTAATAGAATTGGAGCATGGTCCGACCATGTGATGGGGCCAGTTTGGAAATCTATATACGAATCCAGTAATGAAAAACTGGTAAATAGATGATCTATTCTGGTAAAAGACCTGTTGTGTGGGCAGAATCGGGTGTATTCTCTTGAATTAGGGTTCAATATTTTACAACTGTCGTGTAGGTTGGCATTGCTCAGCCACTTCCCCAAATTCACACTTCTGTAGTATGGAGCGGAGGATGAGCAATCAGTATTTGGGTCAACGATACAATTAAAGTCTCCCCCCCATATGATTTGTCCCTTGCTAAATTTAAATAATTTTCTTTTGACTTTATTGAGAAAGCTAATTTGTCTCACATTAGGGGCGTATACATTAACCACAGTGTATTCCACACCTTCCAAGGTAAAATTGATGGCTAAATGTCTGCCTTTGTTGTCCCTATAAACATCTGAGATAACCACTGGTAGGTCTTTATGGAAGGCAATGGCCACCCCAGCTTTTTTTCCTCCCTCGTTATTGGAGAAGAAAATCTGAGGATAATCTTTGTTTTTAAATCTATTATTATCAATTTCCAGGAGGTGGGTTTCCTGTATCATAGCAACATTTGCTTTCAATCTTTTGATCTCCTTCCACAAAGCAAACCTTTTGAAGGGACTATTAAGCCCATTTACATTAAATGATAGGATTTTCAACTCCATAATATATCAAAAGGAAAGAAATGTGTTAAACAACTCAATAAGATAGAATAGTCCATCTGGACATATATCCAAAAAGAATAGTATTTCTCTAGAAATCTGTTGTCAGTGCCTGGTGTGCCTGTGAATAGAAACATGTTATAACCTAAATAACCTAAAACAAAACAAACTTGTTAACAAGGAAATTGAATTTCTCAAAAGAAATGATACCAAGAGGAATCTCTCAGTTAGTGTTTGGGGATAAAAGTTCAGGCCAAGAGCCAGGGTCAGCACCTACCAAGTCCATTATCTTTTCTTTTGTGTGGTCCAGGACTGTGACAGATGTCTTGGCTGTTGTGAAGAGTTGCTCCTCTCTTGGTTGTAGGATAAAGATGAGTTCTTCATTGGAGGAACACCTAGGTCCTGAAAGAATCTATCACAATTATCAATGTTAGACAAGGCAAAAGTAGTGTTTTCCTTCATGACCAATATTTTTGTAGGAAAGCCCCATCTGTAAAGCACCCTGTGCTCCCTCAGGTGTGCAGTGATAGGGAAAAAGTCTCTCCTTTTTTGCAACGTGGCTTTTGAAAAGTCTGCAAAGATCTTAATACTCTCATATGGTCTTGGTAAAATGGGTGACTGCTTGCTTTTCCTCAGAATGTCCTCCTTTGTCAGGAAATAGTGAAAATATGCAATAACATCCCGTGGAGCCCTTTCAGGGGCGTATTTGGACTTAGGGAGTCTGTGTATGCGTTCTATTAAGAGGTCTCCTTTGGAAGCACCCGGGAGCATAGTATGGAGCATTTTTTGCACATATGAATCAAGATCAATGTCCTTGACATTCTCAGGTATTCCTCTGAATTTAAGGTTGTTTCTCCTACTCCTGTCCTCTTGTTCTATCAGTCTTGACTTTAGGAAGGTAACTTCTTTCTCTAAGGCATAGTGTTCATCTATCAAGTTGTTGTGAGACTTGACTATTTCCTCCATTTTTGACTCCAAGTGATCCACCCTCTGGCCTAGACTGTCTATATTGTTTTGGAGGTTTGTGTTATAGCCCTCTAGTTGTTATTGGAATGTCTTTGCAAGGAGGCATAGCATATTTTTTATGAATAATTCTGAAGCTGCGTTGCTGGTAGCCTCTACCTCAGTCAAAACATGTAAAATGTTCTCAGGCATAGGGTTATCTGGGGAGCAGAAGTCCTCCATCTGCGTCTCATTTTGCAGCTCAGCCGAGCTACTGCTTAATCTGCGGCTATTTTGTGAGGCAGGGGACAATTCCCTCTGTGGTGGCGTTAGAGGGGTGTCTGAGATGGTGGAGATATCTGGGCAAGATGAGGAGGCCCTTATTATACTTGTGGCCTCCATAGCAGCGGTGAGCGTTGCTGCTGCACAAGATTTTATAGGCTGCGCAAGATTTTTGCTTAAGGTACGCAATTTGCGTACTTGCTGCGCAATCTCGTCTGTTTCCCGGTTAATCTCGTGATATTTTGCCTCCTTCTTCCCAGCGCTACTTTTAACACTAGAATTAGCGCTTTCTTTAGTATGTAAAGCGGCGGTTTTTGCAGGGATGGGGGCAGACTTACCCCCTAACTTGAATACTGCATGTTTCAGTCTCTGTGGCGTTCTCACCCGCTGTGCGCCGCTCAGGCTGGGGCTGCAGGCTGTGGCTGCTGTGAGGCGGGCGCCATCTAGGCTCCTCAGCATGAGGGGAGAGCGCTCCAGATTTTTGGATTTTCCTGCTCTTCTACTGAGCGGATCCATGATGTGGGGGCACCGCTGGTGTCTATGGAGGTTCCCACAAGTTTTCAGCCAGTCCTGGCTTATAATTCGCTTATTAGTAGCGCTTGGCAGGCTGCCCTGTGGAGGAGATCAGAGCTCAGGCTTCCATTCAGCTCAGACGCTGGCCACGCCCCCCGAATGTTTTGAATTTTCTCCAAAAGTAAAGTAGTTGCAAACTCATCCTTTTAGAACCTTGTTTGGGCTGTTGAGAGGAGTAAAAAAACCATCAAAGATTTCAATCCTGCATGATTCTACCAAGAAATGTGATTCTTCATTCAAAATGCTGGTTTTTGCTATTGGGCTCTATTGAATAATGAATGTTTTGAATTTTCTCCAAAAGTAAAGTAGTTGCAAACTCATCCTTTTAGAAACTTGTTTGGGCTGTTGAGAGGAGTAAAAAAACCATCAAAAATTTCAATCCTGCATGATTCTACCAAGAAATGTGATTCTTCATTCAAAACCTGATTTTTGCTATTGGGCTCTATTGAATAATGAATGTTTTGATTTTTCTCCAAAAGTAATGTAGTTGCAAACTCATGCTTTAAGAGACTTGTTTTGACTCATGAGAGGAGTAGAAAAACATCAAAAATTTCAGTCCTGCATGATTCTACCAAGAAATGTGTGTTCATTGAAACCGCTGGTTTTTGATAGTTTGGGCCCTATTGAATAATGAATGTTTTGAATTTTCTCCAAAAGTAAAGTAGTTGCAAACTCATCCTTTTAGAAACTTGTTTGGGCTGTTGAGAGGAGTAAAAAACCATCAAAAATTTCAATCCTGCATGATTCTACCAAGAAATGTGATTCTTTATTCAAAACCTGGTTTTTGCAATTGGGCTCTATTGAATAATGAATGTTTTGATTTTTCTCCAAAAGTAAAGTAGTTGCAAACTCATGCTTTTAGAGACTTGTTTGGGCTCATGAGAGGAGTAGAAAAACATCAAAAATTTCAGTCCTGCATGATTCTACCAAGAAATGTGTGTTCATTGAAACCGCTGGTTTTTGATAGTTTGGGCCCTATTGAATAATGAATGTTTTGAATTTTCTCCAAAAGTAAAGTAGTTGCAAACTCATCCTTTTAGAAACTTGTTTGGGCTTTTGAGAGGAGTAAAAAACCATCAAAAATTTCAATCCTGCATGATTCTACCAAGAAATGTGATTCTTCATTCAAAACCTGATTTTTGCTATTGGGCTCTATTGAATAATGAATGTTTTGAATTTTCTCCAAAAGTAAAGTAGTTGCAAACTCATGCTTTTAGAGACTTGTTTGGGCTCAAGAGAGGAGTAGAAAAACATCAAAAATTTCAGTCCTGCATGATTCTACCAAGAAATGTGTGTTCATTGAAACCGCTGGTTTTTGATAGTTTGGGCCCTATTGAATAATGAATGTTTTGAATTTTCTCCAAAAGTAAAGTAGTTGCAAACTCATCCTTTTAGAAACTTGTTTGGGCTGTTGAGAGGAGTAAAAAAACATAAAAATTTCAATCCTGCATGATTCTACCAAGAAATGTGATTCTTCATTCAAAACGCTGGTTTTTGCTATTGGGCTCTATTGAATAATGAATGTTTTGAATTTTCTCCAAAAGTAAAGTAGTTGCAAACTCATGCTTTTAGAGACTTGTTTGGGCTCATGAAAGTAGTAGAAAAACATCAAAAATTTCAGTCCTGCATGATTCTACCAAGAAATGTGTGTTCATTCAAACCGCTGGTTTTTGATATTTTGGGCCCTATTGAATAATGAATGTTTTGAATTTTCTCCAAAAGTAAAGTAGTTGCAAACTCATCCTTTTAGAAACTTGTTTGGGCTGTTGAGAGGAGTAAAAAACCATCAAAAATTTCAATCCTGCATGATTCTACCAAGAAATGTGATTCTTCATTCAAAACCTGATTTTTGCTATTGGGCTCTATTGAATAATGAATGTTTTGATTTTTCTCCAAAAGTAATGTAGTTGCAAACTCATGCTTTAAGAGACTTGTTTGGGCTCATGAGAGGAGTAGAAAAACATCAAAAATTTCAGTCCTGCATGATTCTACCAAGAAATGTGTGTTCATTCAAACCGCTGGTTTTTGATATTTTGGGCCCTATTGAATAATGAATGTTTTGAATTTTCTCCAAAAGTAAAGTAGTTGCAAACTCATCCTTTTAGAAACTTGTTTGGGCTGTTGAGAGGAGTAAAAAAGCATCAAAAATTTCAATCCTGCATGATTCTACCAAGAAATGTGATTCTTCATTCAAAACGCTGGTTTTTGCTATTGGGCTCTATTGAATAATGAATGTTTTGAATTTTCTCCAAAAGTAAAGTAGTTGCAAACTCATCCTTTTAGAGACTTGTTTGTGCTCATGAGAGGAGTAGAAAAACATCAAAAATTTCAGTCCTGCACGATTCTACCAAGAAATGTGTGTTCATTCAAACCGCTGGTTTTTGATATTTTGGGCCCTATTGAATAATGAATGTTTTGAATTTTCTCCAAAAGTAAAGTAGTTGCATACTCATTCTTTTAGAAACTTGTTTGGGCTGTTGAGAGGAGTAAAAAACCATCAAAAATTTCAATCCTGCATGATTCTACCAAGAAATGTGATTCTTCATTCAAAACGCTGGTTTTTGCTATTGGGCTCTATTGAATAATGAATGTTTTGAATTTTCTCCAAAAGTAAAGTAGTTGCAAACTCATCCTTTTAGAGTCTTGTTTGGGCTCATGAGAGGAGTAGAAAAACATTAAAAATTTCAGTCCTGCACGATTCTACCAAGAAATGTGATTCTTCATTCAAAACCTGATTTTTGCTATTCGGATCTATTGAATAATGAATGTTTTGAATTTTCTCCAAAAGTAAAGTAGTTGCAAACTCATCCTTTTAGAAACTTGTTTGGGCTGTTGAGAGGAGTAAAAAACCATCAAAAATTTCAATCCTGCATGATTCTACCAAGAAATGTGATTCTTCATTCAAAACGCTGGTTTTTGCTATTGGGCTCTATTGAATAATGAATGTTTTGAATTTTCTCCAAAAGTAAAGCAGTTGCAAACTCATCCTTTTAGAGTCTTGTTTGGGCTCATGAGAGGAGTAGAAAAACATTAAAAATTTCAGTCCTGCACGATTCTACCAAGAAATGTGATTCTTCATTCAAAACCTGATTTTTGCAATTGGGCTCTATTGAATAATGAATGTTTTGAATTTTCTCCAAAAGTAAAGTAGTTGCAAACTCATCCTTTTAGAGACTTGTTTGGGCTCATGAGAGGAGTAGAAAAATATCAAAAATTTCAGTCCTGCACGATTCTACCAAGAAATGTGTGTTCATTCAAACCGCTGGTTTTTGATATTTTGGGCCCTATTGAATAATGAATGTTTTGAATTTTCTCCAAAAGTAAAGTAGTTGCAAACTCATCCTTTTAGAAACTTGTTTGGGCTGTTGAGAGGAGTAAAAAACCATCAAAAATTTCAATCCTGCATGATTCTACCAAGAAATGTGATTCTTCATTCAAAACCTGTTTTTTGCTATTGGGCTCTATTGAATAATGAATGTTTTGATTTTTCTCCAAAAGTAATGTAGTTGCAAACTCATGCTTTAAGAGACTTGTTTGGGCTCATGAGAGGAGTAGAAAAACATCAAAAATTTCAGTCCTGTATGATTCTACCAAGAAATGTGTGTTCATTGAAACCGCTGGTTTTTGATAGTTTGGGCCCTATTGAATAATGAATGTTTTGAATTTTCTCCAAAAGTAAAGTAGTTGCAAACTCATCCTTTTAGAAACTTGTTTGGGCTGTTGAGAGGAGTAAAAAACCATCAAAAATTTCAATCCTGCATGATTCTACCAAGAAATGTGATTCTTCATTCAAAACGCTGGTTTTTGCTATTGGGCTCTATTGAATAATGAATGTTTTGAATTTTCTCCAAAAGTAAAGTAGTTGCAAACTCATCCTTTTAGAGACTTGTTTGGGCTCATGAGAGGAGTAGAAAAACATCAAAAATTTCAGTCCTGCACGATTCTACCAAGAAATGTGTGTTCATTCAAACCGCTGGTTTTTGATATTTTGGGCCCTATTGAATAATGAATGTTTTGAATTTTCTCCAAAAGTAAAGTAGTTGCAAACTCATCCTTTTAGAAACTTTGTTTGGGCTGTTGAGAGGAGTAAAAAACCATCAAAAAATTTCAATCCTGCATGATTCTACCAAGAAATGTGATTCTTCATTCAAAACGCTGGTTTTTGCTATTGGGCTCTATTGAATAATGAATGTTTTGAATTTTCTCCAAAAGTAAAGTAGTTGCAAACTCATCCTTTAAGAGACTTGTTTGGGCTCATGAGAGGAGTAGAAAAACATCAAAAATTTCAGTCCTGCACGATTCTACCAAGAAATGTGTGTTCATTCAAACCGCTGGTTTTTGATATTTTGGGCCCTATTGAATAATGAATGTTTTGAATTTTCTCCACAAGTAAAGTAGTTGCAAACTCATCCTTTTAGAAACTTGTTTGGGCTGTTGAGAGGAGTAAAAAACCATCAAAAATTTCAATCCTGCATGATTCTACCAAGAAATGTGATTCTTCATTCAAAACCTGATTTTTGCTATTGGGCTCTATTGAATAATGAATGTTTTGAATTTTTCTCCAAAAGTAAAGTAGTTGCAAACTCATGCTTTTAGAGACTTGTTTGGGCTCATGAGAGGAGTAGAAAAACATCAAAAATTTCAGTCCTGCACGATTCTACCAAGAAATGTGAGTATTCATTCAAACCTCTGGTTTTTGATATTTTGGGCCGTATTGAATAATGAATGTTTTGAATTTTCTCCAAAAGTAAAGTAGTTGCAAACTCATCCTTTTTGTTTAAATATTTTTATTAAAGTTTCAGAAATATAAGAAGGGAAAGGGTAAGTGGACAAAGTAAAAAGTAGAGAACTCTACTCTACGTGTTACATCACACATTAAATAAAATTATTTAATACAGATAGCGTAAATAAGAAACAAGTATTGTACATCACTTAAAAGCAATCCTCTCAAAAAAGGATCTACCATTGTCTTATTTAGTTTACAATAAAAAATGTCAAATAACATAAATTAAGAAAATTTCAAATTCCAAACATCCCACTTAGTATGATATTTATGGAGAGTACCATTGATAAATGCAAATCTTTTTTCCATAGAATTATGAATCCGTAATTTGCCTAAAGTATCAGCAAAGGAGGGTAAATCGGTTTTTAGCCACCAGAAAGCTATAGTGTTTTTGGTCACCAAGAAAATATGTATCATTACAAATCTTACGTCAGGATTGATTTCCTGCCATTTGTGGGGTGACCTTCACAGCGTTGTCCGAGAGAGTATCTATGTGATTCATGACTTCTTTCCACAAGCTCTTCAATTTAGAACAGCTCCAGAAAATGTGGTACAAGTTACCTGGTAAACCACAATTCCTCCAGCATAGAGGGGAATATTTATTATCGATGTGGGCTAACCTAATCAGGGTGTAGTGCCATCTAATTAATGTTTTGAAGAAAGACTCTTGTAAGATCGCAGGAACAGTAGATGCATTCGAAAACCTTATGGCCTTACCCCATTGGTCTTCGTCAAATCTAGTGTTAAAATCCCTTTCCCATCTTTGAATATATACATTTTTAGTGAATTCCGTGTCATCATTGAGATAGGAATATATATTTTTAAGACTCCAAGTCGACTTAAGAGTGATATTTGCAAACATGGAGGCCAGAATATCCGAATTCAAGGCTCTACTACCTAAAAATTTCCGCAGTAGGTCTTTCAAAATTAGGTAAGAGGTAAAGTGTGTAAACGGGACATGAAATTTATTTGTAATCTCATTAAAAGGTAAAAAATCTTGTCCATCCCATATATCCCCTACTGTATTAATTTTAAAACTGTACCATTCCTCCGGAACTGGACACTTATATATTTTCGATAATAATTTTAGTGGAAATTTTTTCAAAATGCTTTTCCTGTCATCGCCTTTCTTTAATTTTGTGAAATTCCTCCACATAGTCAGTATAGAATTTACAATAGGGTGGTAATGAGTAATACTCGAAGAAGAAAACAGATATTTAAAAAAGACATCTGATATTGAGCTAGTTCCATATTGTTCTAACTCAAGGTCCAACCAAGCAGGAAATGTTTTCACAGAAAACCACTGTTGACTCTGGAGAATAAGAGAAGCTTGGGAATAGGTTTGAATATTGGGAAGTGCAAGTCCTCCATTACTCTTTTTCTTATATAAAATCTTGGTAGCGACTCTAGGTTTCTTCCCTTTCCAGATAAAGAGGTTAATTGCTTTTTGAAGTTTAAGTAAAAGAGAAGTGGGAATCGTAAGAGGTAAATTCCTAAATACAAAAAGAATTTTAGGTAAAATATATGTTTTTATAACCAGAGTTCTTCCCATCAGGGATAGGTCACAATTATTATAACCAGAAAGGTCTTTTAAGATTTTCTTGCTAAGATGTTCCATGTTCTTAGAAACAATGAGTTTCAAATCTTTGGGGAAAATTATCCCCAAATATTCTAATTCAATATCTTCCCAGTAAAATTCAGATAATTTTTTGAAGGCTTCAATTTCAAAGGGACTTAAATTAAAGTGTATTATTTTAGATTTTTGAGGATTTATTTTAAAATATGAGACCTTAGAGAAATCATCTAAAATGGTGATAAGGGCATTAAATGAATTAGCCGGATCAGTGACTGATAGCATAAGGTCATCAGCGAATAAGGTTAATTTATGATGATAGTTTTTTGTTTTAAAACCCGAAATGGCAGTACATTGTCTGATCGTTTCCGCTAATGGCTCAACCGCCAAGGCAAATAAAAGGGGCGAAAGGGGACAGCCTTGTCTTGTCCATTAGTGATGTTGAAGTTCCTAGAAAGGTGATTATTAGTATAGGTTTTAGCATTAGTGTTAGAATATAATGCAAATATAGATGTTATAAAGCAATTATCAAAACCAAACTTTAATAAAGTAGCTTTAAGATAGTCCCAATTCACCCTATCAAAGGCTTTTTGGGCATCTAATGAAATAAATAACGAAGGAAGATTATTAGAACTAGCTATGTTGAACAAATTCAAGATTCTTCTGGTACCGTCCGTTACTTGTCTGCCAGAAACAAACCCTACTTGATCATTTTTAACAAGAGCAGGTAAAAGATTCTTTAATCGATCCGCTATTATTTTCGAATATATTTTAATGTCAGTGTTGATTAAAGAAATCGGACGATAATTTTTAACCTCTTCAGGATTTCTACTGTCTTTGGGAATCAAAACGATAGTCGCCTCCGTCATTTCTTTGGGGAACGATCCAGTAGAGGAGGCATGATCAAAAAGAGATTTTAGGTGCGGAGATAAAATGTTGGAGAAAAATTTAAAATATTCATTTGTGAACCCATCTGGCCCAGGGGATTTGTTAAGTTTAAGTTTGTCAATTGTTTTAGCAATTTCATCTACAGTAAACGGTTGATTTAAAAGAGTTAGATCCAAATTATCTAGTTGGGGCAGGGTCAATTTAGAAAGGAAAAGGTCAATCTCTGTTTGATTAGGAGTTTGAACTGAGGGATCATTTTTAAGGTTATAGAGACTTTCGAAATAATCTGCAAATATTTCGGTGATATCAGAGGGGTGTTGTTTCATTTCTCCTGAAGGGGATTTGACTTTGACAATCCTTCTACTTACACGAGCCTGTTTGAGTTTACTTGTCATATATTTGGTGGGTTTGTTAATTGAAGCATAAAGGTTATATTTTGATGCTCTGACAATGGAATCATATTCAGAGATAATTTCGGATCTTAAATCCTGTCTCAATTTCAGAATATCAAGATGGATATTTTGGGATGGAACAGACAGGGAATTTTGTTGTTCTTCTTTTAAAGTAATTTGGTTCTGAAGGTCAGCAATTTTTGTCTTCCTTCCTTTTTGTATCTCGTAGAAAGTTGGATGAGACATCCTCTCAAGACTGCCTTGTGGGCGTTCCATAATGTAAAGGGATCAATACTATCTGAAGAGTTTTCTTTAAAATAATTATCAATAGCTTCAGTAATTATATTTCTATACTTTGGGGTACGTAACAGGGTAGGGTTAATCCTCCAAAGAAAAGTATTTGGTACTGAAGGGCCTGATTCAAAAACTGCCATCACAGGAGCATGATCAGAAAAGGACTTCTCGAGAATTTCAATTTTCTTAAATTTTGTAATAGAGAAAACATTAGTTAGAAATAAGTCTATTCTGGAAGATGTTTTATATATATCTGAGTAATATGTGAATTCTCTAGAGGTGGTATTTAGACATCTGAAAATATCATACATCTCATTTTGTTTTATCCAATTTTTCAGAGATCGGCCTGATTTAGAAGTAGCGGAAGATGATGAGTCAATTTCTCTATCAGAGACTAAATTGAAGTCCCCTATTAGCATGAGGTCACCTTTTTTAACTTCATCAATCTTCTGCATTAATTTATTAAAGAAAGAGATTTGACCATTATTTGGGGCATATATATTCACGATTGTACAAAGGTTAAAATTTAACTTACATATGAGAATGTGAAATCTTCCTTGGGTGTCAGAATGTTCCTCAATTAGTTGGAAGGGAATATTCTTGTTTATAATGGTTATAACTCCTGCACTTTTTTTATTATTATTAAGAGCTTTAAAAATGTGTGGAAAATCTTTATGCTGAAAGGTTGGGTGAATATCCTTTATTAGTTTAACCTCTTGTAAACAAGAGACATCCGCTTGGAGTCATTTTATTTCTCTCCAAGTTATATAGCGCTTATGGGGACTGTTCAATCCTTTAACATTGTGTGAAAGGATTTTAATTCTCATGATATTATCTTTCCTTTTTTATTGAAGTAAGTTATCTTATATTTATTTAGGAGTTTTTGCTTTATTTTTGTAGTTTTTGCTTTTTTATTTGCTTTCTTAGATATATACATTCTATTTGAATTTAGCTCAATCTAAGAAAGCAAATAAAAAAGCAAAAACTACAAAAAAATAAAGAAAAAACTATAAGTAGACTTTAACAAACAAATAAACAAAACTAAAGAGTCCTCCTGGAGGTTATTCACCAAACGTGATAATCTCCTTTTTTTGGGGACTTTAGAAAAAGCAAAAGTGGCGAGAACCCATGAAGCCATTTAAATACTTTGTTAGATGTAAATAACACAAAGACCATTGAGGATATATCCCTATTCAACCAGTATCTTTGTTAGAAGGATCCTCATCTAGAAAACGTATAAAGTCTAAAGCCTCCTTTGGAGTAAAAAAGGGGACAATTTTACCTCTATGTGACACTAGTAACTTTGTTGGAAAGCCCCATTTATATGGAATCCCCATTTCCCTGAGAGCATTAGTAGCTTGATTAAACGATTTTCTAGCCTCCATGGTTGACTTTGAAAAATCAGAGAAGAATTTTAAGTGATCATTAGGGGGAGGGAGAGAGCCTTTTTCCCTAATATATCTTAGTATCATTTCTTTAGTTTCAAAAAAATGAAAGTAAAGTATTGTATCCCGCGGTTTATCCATTGATACATTCTTTGGGCGGGGCAGGCGGTGAATCCTATCGATTATCAATTGTAAATCAGTTAAGGACAGCAAAGCCTTTTTAAGTGTAGCCTTGGTATAATCTGAAAGTTCTTTCTGTGTTACGCTTTCAGGTATCCCTCTAATCTTAACATTGTTCTGTCTACTCCGGTCTTCTAAGTCCGTTAACTTGGACTTCACGGATAAAAGTTCTGCTTTTAAATCTGAGTTTTGTTTAACTAGGTCATCCGTTCTATTTTCAACCTTTGACAATCTTTTCTCATTTAACTCAAATCTTTGAGAGAATTTGTCACTGATTTCCTGCATATCCCTCCTGTGAGATTCAAATCCCGCTTTAATCGACACATTGATTGCATTGATAGATTTATGCATGAATTGGTTAGCTTGATTGGTGGATTCCTGGAAAGATATGAGGAAGCCAGCGAGCAAACCCTCAGTAACTCGCCTATCAGAGTTCAACAGGGATTTAAAGTCAAAGTCATGAGGAGTCAGAGAGTCAGTAGAAGACGACTCCGGACAGCCTTTTTTAGAGAGTTGTTTAACTGGGGTATTATTTGGAGAATAGTCATCAGATGAAGTATTAGAATCTAAATCTGCTGCCTCTGCTCTAACAGTTTCACTTTCTGGAATTCTTCTCTTATGAGATTTGGATATGTCCATTTTACTTTCCTCATCCTGAAAAGAAAGTTTTGAGGCACCTTTATTATCAAAAACTTGGGAAGAAGCGAAAGATAAAGTACGGGGGTCAGAAGATATAGTTTTTTGATCCGAGTCCTCCTGAATAGCTTTATTAGAGGAACTGTGAGGCATGTTTCTAGATGAAATGGCTTCCTCCCTTTTTAGAGGGGATCTAGATTTAATTGGGCTCAATAGATTAACAGATTCAGTGTAAATTCTCTGATTTGAAGTGCTCGTAGATTTCTGGTTTTTACTAGTGGGCAATTTAGATTTCAAATTAGATGCCATAATTAGAGTATACCGGAACATGGATAGAGGAGATGTATTATACCCCTAAATGCTCTTGTATATACCACCCCTGCTTTATTATTATTGTAATTAAGTTGAATTTTATTACAGTTTCAGCAGGGTTTGTGGATCGCAAACTAAGATAAGAATAAAGATTTAAATAGAGTAGTAATGTAACCCCCTCAATTTTAATAATAGTTCAATAAAGCAATAGAGACGTCTTGAGCTCCGTGACGTAAGCCTATAAAGAACAACAGCACCTCATACACTCATGTCCAAACCCTATCTATATAACCTCAGGTGCATTAAATGTCATAGACAGAGAAGAGATGAGGACATAATCAGTAGGATTCAGAATAAGACAGTATAAGCTCTGTATCTCCCCGTCTAGGAATGTATAGGTTAGTTATTCTCTTAAGTATCTTTCTCCAATGCTTTAATATGTCAACAAGACAATGGACATGAAGCAGCCTCTAAGTAAGCCTCCTCTAAGCCAAAGGTGCACTTCAGTAATAGACAAACACAGTCTTATTGATAAAACAATATTCAGATATTCCCCCTTATATTAATCTATCTCTCTAATTTACAAATAATTAGGATTTCACCATCCCCCAAGAGGTTAATAACAAGTTCAGAGAGCCACAAACTTCCTCTCACCCAACGATTGTAGTATTCTCCAAGTAGTAGGGGTCAATGATGCTCCTTCCCTAAAGTTACCGCTGGACTACAATCAAATGACCGCCAAAACCGAAAACAAACTTCACCAAATCTCCTCTGCTTCTTATCTTCTTATATGACTGTAGCCGACTCCAAACCCCCAGCGCATTAAGGGTCGATCTCCAAAGTCAAAACAGACAACAAAGGGTGGCAAATTTCTACTTTATGATCAGCTTTAATCCACTGGTGTACCCGGCTAAAATCGGTGTTTAAGACTGCTGCAACCTCTTATTATTGTAAAAAGACTGTCAGTTCTTCAGCTCAATTAGCCAACCACGCTCCCTGGATCTCCCTGAATCTCTGACCAGAGATTAGCAAAGATCTCTATTCAGAAAAACCGTGGGCAATTCCACCTTCCTTCTATTAAAAATATCCCCAGCAGCGGGCTTCTCCTCCCAAACCGCCGCCAAGTTCCAGGAACTTTCCCGCCAAGCAGTTTTAAAATCAGGCGCGGCGTTCTCCTTTATCTCCACACTCACCGATGCGCCAATCAGTCAGTGTCAGCTTCAGCCGAGGCAGCCAAGAAGGACCAGATCCACGTCCACTTTCTTTGATGACAGCCTCTTCATGCAGCTCCGTGCCCACCAGGTCCCGCCGTGTCACTCTCCGGCACCGTCAGCTCCTTTACTCCTCTGCAGCTGAGCGGCGGCAAGTTGCGTAGAGCCTGGTCTCCAACAGCCCCGACAGCAGACCCTCTATCGACTCAGGAACACCGAGGCTCCTTCAGCGTCAGATCAGGGGCCCAGCAGCTGCCACACAGGTCTCCTCCAGCTCTCACCTCGGATGTAAACAATGGCGGTTCCCGCGGCCAAGCACAAAGGAAAACTGCTGAGTCACCGGAGGCTCTCTCCCCACCGCTCACTTCAAAGGCTGTAGTTTCTTAAGTATACAGTGGATTTCTTCCAGGGAGGTGTCAAAATGCTCACAATAAAGATAAGAATCCGATTTCAAAGGTCCTCTGATGAATAAAAGTCTTCTTAAGCAATTATGTTGCTTTGTAGTTAGGCTTCATGGGAGCTCTGAGCTCAAGTGTCCTCCTCCATGGAGCTCCAGGCCACGCCCCCGCAAACTCATCCTTTTAGAGTCTTGTTTGGGCTCATGAGAGGAGTAGAAAAACATCAAAAATTTCAGTCCTGCATGATTCTACCAAGAAATGTGAGTATTCATTCAAACCGCTGGTTTTTGATATTTTGGGCCCTATTGAATAATGAATGTTTTGAATTTTCTCCAAAAGTAAGGTAGTTGCAAACTCATCCTTTTAGAAACTTGTTTGGGCTGTTGAGAGGAGTAAAAAACCATCAAAAATTTCAATCCTGCATGATTCTACCAAGAAATGTGATTCTTCATTCAAAACCTGATTTTTGCTATTGGGCTCTATTGAATAATGAATGTTTTGAATTTTCTCCAAAAGTAAAGTAGTTGCAAACTCATCCTTTTTATTTTTCAATAATTTTTATTGGTATTTTAAACATTTTTTAAAGGTTATAGATCAAGGGTGAGGAACAACAGGTAGGGTAGAAAAACTGTTTGGAGGGAAGGTAAATTAAACAAGGGAAAAGTGATAGGAAAGAAAATTCCCTGTGAAGACAGGGAATGCCCCCATGAAGTGAGGGAATAGACAGGCAGACATATACATACAAATACTGTTGAAATAAAGCAAATATAGCCTATTACAGCATCAAGTAAGACGTTGCTTAATAGGAAAAGCAATATTTCAGTAACTTTATAACATAAAATCTATACATGTTGTATGCATCAACTAATACGTCGAGGTTCCACACCTTAAAATAAAAAAACAGTTAGTATTATTATTATTATTATATGTGAGCCCATCCCGTCCGGGTGCACTATATGTGACCCTAAGACCGAGTGGAGGGAATGTCCGGTTTCTTTAAATGCAAATCAAATGGAACATATATCCTTTAAGCTTAAGTAATTGGAAAGAGACTGAATGTCTTTATCCACCAGGAAACAATTATATTGCTATTGCGAAGAATCCATAAGAGAATTCACTGCTCTGTTTTAAGCCTGTCAATTTGGGAGAAGGTCTGATTTTGATGGCCAGAGTCCGGGAGTAGCCGTTGAAAGTTCTAGTCCAAGTCCAGCAGATCTCAGAAAATCTATTCCTCCCTCCAGAGAGGATATGTTGATTATTTTCGCTGCAAATTTTACTTGTAGATTGGAGTACTGAGACCAATTGTAAGGAATGTCAGCGTGTCGGAGTTCACGAGTAATATGTTGAAAAATTTTCCTTTTTCTTTAGACAAATCTTTGAAAAAAAATAAATGACTGTATGGAGAGGCATGGAAATTAGAATCCTTAGATATATCAAGGAGAACATTCCTTATCCAGTTTGGGTAGAACGTAACAATAACGTCTCTAGCTATATCGGATGGAAGCGAGGGAGGTCTTCGAATTCTATAGACTTTTTCAATCAGATTTGGCTCTTCAGTGATTGGAAGAATATGAAGAATCATCTTGGAAATATAGCTCTTTAATTGAAAAGACGGGACTGACTCCGGAATCCCCCTAATTTTTACATTTCTTCTTCTTTTGAAGTCTTCAAAATTTGCTATATTATTTTTAAAGAGTCAATATCTTTCTGGATTTTTTCCACAGTGTCAGATAAAGTTGAACAACTCTGAATTTCCTTGTTGTAAGAGTCCTCATGTTTCGTATGTATAATTTCAGTAATTTTTGATTCCTGATGCAGTCTATCAGTAGTTTTAATAGAAATTGGGTGAGACAAGTCAGTTATGGAAGACAATGTATTCTGAAATAGCTTCTTAATAAAAGTCTCAGATGCTTTATTTTTGCTTAAATATGTAGCTTCAGTCATCTTGGATTCAATTTCAAGCACAACTTCTGATTTGTCATTGTTAATGGTGTCTTTCCCCAAATTTCCCAAAGATATTAGGAGGGCTTTACATAAACTGAGCATGAAACCCTCTGTGGGATAGTCATCGGAGGCAGGTATTCCATCTAACAATGTGGTATTAAAAAAACGTTGCTCATCACTCATATCGGAATTGTCGCATCTGTCTTTGTTTTCTGAAGAGGAAGATGAAGTTTCATCTGAATAGTCTGAGAGGTCAGTTTCTCTACGATCAGGGAAGTCTATCCCCTCAATAAACTCTTCTGAGTCGATCCCTTCCAAAGCATCCAATGAATTAAAAGAGTTATCAGAATAGTCCATTAGGTCTGATTCATTATTACTGTCAAGCGCTTTCTGATCGCTTTTAACAGAATGAGGATAGGAGCCAGGATCACCATTATTCTTTACATCTTTTAAAGTAGCATTATGGGATACATAAAGGGTGCCCCCTCCACTTAAATGGCGACTTCAGGATCCTTTATTTTGCTCATTAGACAAACACTTAGCCCCTTTCAACTGTAGCTCACTGTTTGCAGAGTTATAGCTTAATCCCCCATTATTCCCAGAGATCTGGTTCACATCTCCCTCAGACTTTTTATCTGGGGTGTTGAAAGCTATAATCTTCAGGCTTTTATATGGGAGATTAACAGTGGCACCTCTTGTATTAGAGGGTGACTGAATATTAGCATATTTAAATACCTGTGCTTTGTTTGCCCCTTCAGGTGTAGGCCCAGCAGCTCCAATCACAAAGTCTTTTGTCTCCCATTCTTTAGTTGATTTGCATATGAAAGATTTCCCTCCTGCTTTGTTTACCGCTCCAGGTATCAGCCCAGCAGCTCCATTCACAGAGCCTTTTGTGTTCTTCTTTGCCTGTTCTCCCCTCTACAGATTCACAGCATGGAAGCTCCCCACAGTCTCTCCACGGCTCTTTAAATCCACAGCAGCTGTCATTCCATCTGCGGTGGAAGCAGGAGTCTTCCGACACCTGCCTCCTGTGTGTTGCTTTGCCTGCTCTCTCCTCTGCAGCATCACAGCATCAGGACTCCCCGCAGCCTCCCTTCGGCACTTAGATTGAACAGCAGCTGTCATAGGAGCCATGGTGGAAGCAGGAATCTTTCCATGCCTGCCTCCTGTTTGAAGTCCTGCAGTCGGTGTACCATCTAGCCCATGCCGCTGGAAAGCTGCTGACTCATCCTGCTTTCTCCTCTGCAGCATCACAGCGTGAGAACCCCTAGCTGTCTCCCGGTGGCTTTTTGGATCTTCAGCAGCTGTCACTAAAGTCGCAGCAGATGCAGGAAGTGTCTTTGCAGGTCTCTGAAGTGTTGCTTGTGGTCTTCGGATTCCAGACTTCCCTGGTTCTTTGCAGGAGACTGCAGCTTGAAAACAAGGCTTCCTTTCTCCTGAGGAGAGAAGGCCCTTGCTGGATTTCTCCTCACTGTCTTTAGGTCCCAATAAAATTTCTCTTTCTGAGGTGGCTCCTTTCTTCTTGATACTTTGTCCAGGCATATTCCAGGTGGATTACAGGATAATTATTCCATCTTTAGTAAGCTAAAGCTGCTTAAAAAGGGGAACAGCAGGAGCTCCTGGTAAACAGGTCTGCTCCCTTCCCCTGCAAACCACGCCCCCCGCAAACTCATCCTTTTAGAGTCTTGTTTGGGCTCATGAGAGGAGTAGAAAAACATCAAAAATTTCAGTCCTGCACGATTCTACCAAGAAATGTGAGTAGTCATTCAAACCACTGGTTTTTGATATTTTGGGCCCTATTGAATAATGAATGTTTTGAATTTTCTCCAAAAGTAAAGTAGTTGCAAACTCTTCCTTTTAGAAACTTGTTTGGGCTGTTGAGAGGAGTAAAAAAAACATCAAAAATTTCAATCCTGCATGATTCTACCAAGAAATGTGATTCTTCATTCAAAACCTGATTTTTGCTATTGGGCTCTATTGAATAATGAATGTTTTGAATTTTCTCCAAAAGTAAAGTAGTTGCAAACTCATCCTTTTAGAGTCTTGTTTGGGCTCATGAGAGGAGCAGAAAAACATCAAAAATTTCAGTCCTGCACGATTCTACCAAGAAATGTGAGTATTCATTCAAACCGCTGGTTTTTGATATTTTGGGACCTATTGAATAATGAATGTTTTGAATTTTCTCCAAAAGTAAAGTAGTTGCAAACTCATCCTTTTAGAAACTTGTTTGGGCTGTTGAGAGGAGTAAAAAAACATCAAAAATTTCAATCCTGCATGATTCTACCAAAAAATGTGATTCTTCATTCAAAACCTGATTTTTGCTATTGGACTCTATTGAATAATGAATGTTTTGAATTTTCTCCAAAAGTAAAGTAGTTGCAAACTCATCCTTTTAGAGTCTTGTTTGGGCTCATGAGAGGAGCAGAAAAACATCAAAAATTTCAGTCCTGCACGATTCTACCAAGAAATGTGAGTATTCATTCAAACCGCTGGTTTTTGATATTTTGGGCCCTATTGAATAATGAATGTTTTGAATTTTCTCCAAAAGTAAAGTAGTTGCAAACTCATCCTTTTAGAAACTTGTTTGGGCTGTTGAGAGGAGTAAAAAACCATCAAAAATTTCAATCCTGCATGATTCTACCAAAAAATGTGATTCTTCATTCAAAACCTGATTTTTGCTATTGGGCTCTATTGAATAATGAATGTTTTGAATTTTCTCCAAAAGTAAAGTAGTTGCAAACTCATCCTTTTAGAGTCTTGTTTGGGCTCATGAGAGGAGTAGAAAAACATAAAAAATTTCAGTCCTGCACGATTCTACCAAGAAATGTGAGTGTTCATTCAAACCGCTGTTTTTGATATTTTGGGCCCTATTGAATAATGAATGTTTTGAATTTTCTCCAAAAGTAAAGTAGTTGCAAACTCATCCTTTTAGAATCTTGTTTGGGCTCATGAGAGGAGTAGAAAAACATCAAAAATTTCAGTCCTGCATGATTCTACCAAGAAATGTGTGTTCATTGAAACCGCTGGTTTTTGATAGTTTGGGCCCTATTGAATAATGCATGTTTTGAATTTTCTCCAAAAGTAAAGTAGTTGCAAACTCATCCTTTTAGAAACTTGTTTGGGCTGTTGAGAGGAGTAAAAAACCATCAAAAATTTCAATCCTGCATGATTTTACCAAGAAATGTGATTCTTCATTCAAAACCTGATTTTTGCTATTGGGCTCTATTGAATAGTGAATGTTTTGAATTTTCTCCAAAAGTAAAGTAGTTGCAAACTCATGCTTTTAGAGACTTGTTTGGGCTCATGAGAGTAGAAAAACATCAAAAATTTCAGTCCTGCATGATTCTACCAAGAAATGTGTGTTCATTCAAACCGCTGGTTTTTGATAGTTTGGGCCCTATTGAATAATGAATGTTTTGAATTTTCTCCAAAAGTAAAGTAGTTGCAAACTCATCCTTTTAGAAACTTGTTTGGGCTGTTGAGAGGAGTAAAAAACCATCAAAAATTTCAATCCTGCATGATTCTACCAAGAAATGTGATTCTTCATTCAAAACGCTGGTTTTTGCTATTGGGCTCTATTGAATAATGAATGTTTTGAATTTTCTCCAAAAGTAAAGTAGTTGCAAACTCATCCTTTTAGAGACTTGTTTGGGCTCATGAGAGGAGTAGAAAAACATCAAAAATTTCAGTCCTGCACGATTCTACCAAGAAATGTGTGTTCATTCAAACCGCTGGTTTTTGATATTTTGGGCCCTATTGAATAATGAATGTTTTGAATTTTCTCCAAAAGTAAAGTAGTTGCAAACTCATCCTTTTAGAAACTTGTTTGGGCTGTTGAGAGGAGTAAAAAACCATCAAAAATTTCAATCCTGCATGATTCTACCAAGAAATGTGATTCTTCATTCAAAACCTGATTTTTGCTATTGGGCTCTATTGAATAATGAATGTTTTGAATTTTCTCCAAAAGTAAAGTAGTTGCAAACTCATGCTTTTAGAGACTTGTTTGGGCTCATGAGAGGAGTAGAAAAACATCAAAAATTTCAGTCCTGCATGATTCTACCAAGAAATGTGTGTTCATTGAAACCGCTGGTTTTTGATAGTTTGGGCCCTATTGAATAATGAATGTTTTGAATTTTCTCCAAAAGTAAAGTAGTTGCAAACTGATCCTTTTAGAAACTTGTTTGGGCTGTTGAGAGGAGTAAAAAACCATCAAAAATTTCAATCCTGCATGATTTTACCAAGAAATGTGATTCTTCATTCAAAACCTGATTTTTGCTATTGGGCTCTATTGAATAATGAATGTTTTGAATTTTCTCCAAAAGTAAAGTAGTTGCAAACTCATGCTTTTAGAGACTTGTTTGGGCTCATGAGAGGAGTAGAAAAACATCAAAAATTTCAGTCCTGCATGATTCTACCAAGAAATGTGTGTTCATTGAAACCGCTGGTTTTTGATAGTTTGGGCCCTATTGAATAATGAATGTTTTGAATTTTCTCCAAAAGTAAAGTAGTTGCAAACTCATCCTTTTAGAAACTTGTTTGGGCTGTTGAGAGGATTAAAAAACCATCAAAAATTTCAATCCTGCATGATTTTACCAAGAAATGTGATTCTTCATTCAAAACCTGATTTTTGCTATTGGGCTCTATTGAATAATGAATGTTTTGAATTTTCTCCAAAAGTAAAGTAGTTGCAAACTCATGCTTTTAGAGACTTGTTTGGGATCATGAGAGGAGTAGAAAAACATCAAAAATTTCAGTCCTGCATGATTCTACCAAGAAATGTGTGTTCATTGAAACCGCTGGTTTTTGATAGTTTGGGCCCTATTGAATAATGAATGTTTTGAATTTTCTCCAAAAGTAAAGTAGTTGCAAACTCATGCTTTTAGAGACTTGTTTGGGCTCATGAGAGGAGTAGAAAAACATCAAAAATTTCAGTCCTGCATGATTCTACCAAGAAATGTGTGTTCATTGAAACCGCTGGTTTTTGATAGTTTGGGCCCTATTGAATAATGAATGTTTTGAATTTTCTCCAAAAGTAAAGTAGTTGCAAACTCATGCTTTTAGAGACTTGTTTGGGCTCATGAGAGGAGTAGAAAAACATCAAAAATTTCAGTCCTGCATGATTCTACCAAGAAATGTGTGTTCATTGAAACCGCTGGTTTTTGATAGTTTGGGCCCTATTGAATAATGAATGTTTTGAATTTTCTCCAAAAGTAAAGTAGTTGCAAACTCATCCTTTTAGAAACTTGTTTGGGCTGTTGAGAGGAGTAAAAAACCATCAAAAATTTCAATCCTGCATGATTCTACCAAGAAATGTGATTCTTCATTCAAAACGCTGGTTTTTGCTATTGGGCTCTTTTGAGTAATGAATGTTTTGAATTTTCTCCAAAAGTAAAGTAGTTGCAAACTCATGCTTTTAGAGACTTGTTTGGGCTCATGAGAGGAGTAGAAAAACATCAAAAATTTCAGTCCTGCATGATTCTACCAAGAAATGTGTGTTCATTGAAACCGCTGGTTTTTGATAGTTTGGGCCCTATTGAATAATGAATGTTTTGAATTTTCTCCAAAAGTAAAGTAGTTGCAAACTCATCCTTTTAGAAACTTGTTTGGGCTGTTGAGAGGAGTAAAAAACCATCAAAAATTTCAATCCTGCATGATTCTACCAAGAAATGTGATTCTTCATTCAAAACGCTGGTTTTTGCTATTGGGCTCTATTGAATAATGAATGTTTTGAATTTTCTCCAAAAGTAAAGTAGTTGCAAACTCATCCTTTTAGAGACTTGTTTGGGCTCATGAGAGGAGTAGAAAAACATCAAAAATTTCAGTCCTGCACGAGTCTACCAAGAAATGTGTGTTCATTCAAACTGCTGGTTTTTGATATTTTGGGCCCTATTGAATAATGAATGTTTTGAATTTTCTCCAAAAGTAAAGTAGTTGCAAACTCATCCTTTTAGAAACTTGTTTGGGCTGTTGAGAGGAGTAAAAAACCATCAAAAATTTCAATCCTGCATGATTCTACCAAGAAATGTGATTCTTCATTCAAAACCTGATTTTTGCTATTGGGCTCTATTGAATAATGAATGTTTTGAATTTTCTCCAAAAGTAAAGTAGTTGCAAACTCATGCTTTTAGAGACTTGTTTGGGCTCATGAGAGGAGTAGAAAAACATCAAAAATTTCAGTCCTGCATGATTCTACCAAGAAATGTGTGTTCATTGAAACCGCTGGTTTTTGATAGTTTGGGCCCTATTGAATAATGAATGTTTTGAATTTTCTCCAAAAGTAAAGTAGTTGCAAACTCATCCTTTTAGAAACTTGTTTGGGCTGTTGAGAGGAGTAAAAAACCATCAAAAATTTCAATCCTGCATGATTTTACCAAGAAATGTGATTCTTCATTCAAAACCTGATTTTTGCTATTGGGCTCTATTGAATAATGAATGTTTTGAATTTTCTCCAAAAGTAAAGTAGTTGCAAACTCATGCTTTTAGAGACTTGTTTGGGCTCATGAGAGGAGTAGAAAAACATCAAAAATTTCAGTCCTGCATGATTCTACCAAGAAATGTGTGTTCATTGAAACCGCTGGTTTTTGATAGTTTGGGCCCTATTGAATAATGAATGTTTTGAATTTTCTCCAAAAGTAAAGTAGTTGCAAACTCATCCTTTTAGAAACTTGTTTGGGCTGTTGAGAGGAGTAAAAAACCATCAAAAATTTCAATCCTGCATGATTCTACCAAGAAATGTGATTCTTCATTCAAAACCTGATTTTTGCTATTGGGCTCTATTGAATAATGAATGTTTTGAATTTTCTCCAAAAGTAAAGTAGTTGCAAACTCATGCTTTTAGAGACTTGTTTGGGCTCATAAGAGGAGTAGAAAAACATCAAAAATTTCAGTCCTGCATGATTCTACCAAGAAATGTGTGTTCATTGAAACCGCTGGTTTTTGATAGTTTGGGCCCTATTGAATAATGAATGTTTTGAATTTTCTCCAAAAGTAAAGTAGTTGCAAACTCATCCTTTTAGAAACTTGTTTGGGCTGTTGAGAGGAGTAAAAAACCATCAAAAATTTCAATCCTGCATGATTCTACCAAGAAATGTGATTCTTCATTCAAAACGCTGGTTTTTGCTATTGGGCTCTTTTGAGTAATGAATGTTTTGAATTTTCTCCAAAAGTAAAGTAGTTGCAAACTCATGCTTTTAGAGACTTGTTTGGGCTCATGAGAGGAGTAGAAAAACATCAAAAATTTCAGTCCTGCATGATTCCACCAAGAAATGTGTGTTCATTCAAACCGCTGGTTTTTGATAGTTTGGGCCCTATTGAATAATGAATGTTTTGAATTTTCTCCAAAAGTAAAGTAGTTGCAAACTCATCCTTTTAGAAACTTGTTTGGGCTGTTGAGAGGAGTAAAAAAACATCAAAAATTTCAATCCTGCATGATTTTACCAAGAAATGTGATTCTTCATTCAAAACCTGATTTTTGCTATTGGGCTCTATTGAATAATGAATGTTTTGAATTTTCTCCAAAAGTAAAGTAGTTGCAAACTCATGCTTTTAGAGACTTGTTTGGGCTCATGAGAGGAGTAGAAAAACATCAAAAATTTCAGTCCTGCATGATTCTACCAAGAAATGTGTGTTCATTGAAACCGCTGGTTTTTGATAGTTTGGGCCCTATTGAATAATGAATGTTTTGAATTTTCTCCAAAAGTAAAGTAGTTGCAAACTCATCCTTTTAGAAACTTGTTTGGGCTGTTGAGAGGAGTAAAAAACCATCAAAAATTTCAATCCTGCATGATTCTACCAAGAAATGTGATTCTTCATTCAAAACCTGATTTTTGCTATTGGGCTCTATTGAATAATGAATGTTTTGAATTTTCTCCAAAAGTAAAGTAGTTGCAAACTCATGCTTTTAGAGACTTGTTTGGGCTCATGAGAGGAGTAGAAAAACATCAAAAATTTCAGTCCTGCATGATTCTACCAAGAAATGTGTGTTCATTGAAACCGCTGGTTTTTGATAGTTTGGGCCCTATTGAATAATGAATGTTTTGAATTTTCTCCAAAAGTAAAGTAGTTGCAAACTCATCCTTTTAGAAACTTGTTTGGGCTGTTGAGAGGAGTTAAAAACCATCAAAAATTTCAATCCTGCATGATTCTACCAAGAAATGTGATTCTTCATTCAAAACGCTGGTTTTTGCTATTGGGCTCTTTTGAGTAATGAATGTTTTGAATTTTCTCCAAAAGTAAAGTAGTTGCAAACTCATGCTTTTAGAGACTTGTTTGGGCTCATGAGAGGAGTAGAAAAACATCAAAAATTTCAGTCCTGCATGATTCTACCAAGAAATGTGTGTTCATTCAAACCGCTGGTTTTTGATAGTTTGGGCCCTATTGAATAATGAATGTTTTGAATTTTCTCCAAAAGTAAAGTAGTTGCAAACTCATCCTTTTAGAAACTTGTTTGGTCTGTTGAGAGGAGTAAAAAACCATCAATAATTTCAATCCTGCATGATTTTACCAAGAAATGTGATTCTTCATTCAAAACCTGATTTTTGCTATTGGGCTCTATTGAATAATGAATGTTTTGAATTTTCTCCAAAAGTAAAGTAGTTGCAAACTCATGCTTTTAGAGACTTGTTTGGGCTCATGAGAGGAGTAGAAAAACATCAAAAATTTCAGTCCTGCATGATTCTACCAAGAAATTGTGTTCATTGAAACCGCTGGTTTTTGATAGTTTGGGCCCTATTGAATAATGAATGTTTTGAATTTTCTCCAAAAGTAAAGTAGTTGCAAACTCATCCTTTTAGAAACTTGTTTGGGCTGTTGAGAGGAGTAAAAAACCATCAAAAATTTCAATCCTGCATGATTCTACCAAGAAATGTGATTCTTCATTCAAAACCTGATTTTTGCTATTGGGCTCTATTGAATAATGAATGTTTTGAATTTTCTCCAAAAGTAAAGTAGTTGCAAACTCATGCTTTTAGAGACTTGTTTGGGCTCATGAGATGAGTAGAAAAACATCAAAAATTTCAGTCCTGCATGATTTTACCAAGAAATGTGTGTTCATTGAAACCGCTGGTTTTTGATAGTTTGGGCCCTATTGAATAATGAATGTTTTGAATTTTCTCCAAAAGTAAAGTAGTTGCAAACTCATCCTTTTAGAAACTTGTTTGGGCTGTTGAGAGGAGTAAAAAACCATCAAAAATTTCAATCCTGCATGATTCTACCAAGAAATGTGATTCTTCATTCAAAACGCTGGTTTTTGCTATTGGGCTCTTTTGAGTAATGAATGTTTTGAATTTTCTCCAAAAGTAAAGTAGTTGCAAACTCATGCTTTTAGAGACTTGTTTGGGCTCATGAGAGGAGTAGAAAAACATCAAAAATTTCAGTCCTGCATGATTCTACCAAGAAATGTGTGTTCATTGAAACCGCTGGTTTTTGATAGTTTGGGCCCTATTGAATAATGAATGTTTTGAATTTTCTCCAAAAGTAAAGTAGTTACAAACTCATCCTTTTAGAAACTTGTTTGGGCTGTTGAGAGGAGTAAAAAACCATCAAAAATTTCAATCCTGCATGATTCTACAAAGAAATGTGATTCTTCATTCAAAACCTGATTTTTGCTATTGGGCTCTATTGAATAATGAATGTTTTGAATTTTCTCCAAAAGTAAAGTAGTTGCAAACTCATGCTTTTAGAGACTTGTTTGGGCTCATGAGAGGAGTAGAAAAACATCAAAAATTTCAGTCCTGCATGATTCTACCAAGAAATGTGTGTTCATTGAAACCGCTGGTTTTTGATAGTTTGGGCCCTATTGAATAATGAATGTTTTGAATTTTCTCCAAAAGTAAAGTAGTTGCAAACTCATCCTTTTAGAAACTTGTTTGGGCTGTTGAGAGGAGTAAAAAACCATCAAAAATTTCAATCCTGCATGATTCTACCAAGAAATGTGATTCTTCATTCAAAACGCTGGTTTTTGCTATTGGGCTCTTTTGAGTAATGAATGTTTTGAATTTTCTCCAAAAGTAAAGTAGTTGCAAACTCATCCTTTTAGAGACTTGTTTGGGCTCATGAGAGGAGTAGAAAAACATCAAAAATTTCAGTCCTGCACGATTCTACCAAGAAATGTGTGTTCATTCAAACCGCTGGTTTTTGATATTTTGGGCCCTATTGAATAATGAATGTTTTGAATTTTCTCCAAAAGTAAAGTAGTTGCAAACTCATCCTTTTAGAAACTTGTTTGGGCTGTTGAGAGGAGTAAAAAACCATCAAAAATTTCAATCCTGCATGATTCTACCAAGAAATGTGATTCTTCATTCAAAACCTGATTTTTGCTATTGGGCTCTATTGAATAATGAATGTTTTGAATTTTCTCCAAAAGTAAAGTAGTTGCAAACTCATGCTTTTAGAGACTTGTTTGGGCTCATGAGAGGAGTAGAAAAACATCAAAAATTTCAGTCCTGCATGATTCTACCAAGAAATGTGTGTTCATTGAAACCGCTGGTTTTTGATAGTTTGGGCCCTATTGAATAATGAATGTTTTGAATTTTCTCCAAAAGTAAAGTAGTTGCAAACTCATCCTTTTAGAAACTTGTTTGGGCTGTTGAGAGGAGTAAAAAACCATCAAAAATTTCAATCCTGCATGATTCTACCAAGAAATGTGATTCTTCATTCAAAACGCTGGTTTTTGCTATTGGGCTCTATTGAATAATGAATGTTTTAATTTTCTCCAAAAGTAAAGTAGTTGCAAACTCATCCTTTTAGAGACTTGTTTGGGCTCATGAGAGGAGTAGAAAAACATCAAAAATTTCAGTCCTGCACGATTCTACCAAGAAATGTGTGTTCATTCAAACCGCTGGTTTTTGATATTTTGGGCCCTATTGAATAATGAATGTTTTGAATTTTCTCCAAAAGTAAAGTAGTTGCAAACTCATCCTTTTAGAAACTTGTTTGGGCTGTTGAGAGGAGTAAAAAACCATCAAAAATTTCAATCCTGCATGATTCTACCAAGAAATGTGATTCTTCATTCAAAACCTGATTTTTGCTATTGGGCTCTATTGAATAATGAATGTTTTGAATTTTCTCCAAAAGTAAAGTAGTTGCAAACTCATGCTTTTAGAGACTTGTTTGGGCTCATGAGAGGAGTAGAAAAACATCAAAAATTTCAGTCCTGCATGATTCTACCAAGAAATGTGTGTTCATTGAAACCACTGGTTTTTGATAGTTTGGGCCCTATTGAATAATGAATGTTTTGAATTTTCTCCAAAAGTAAAGTAGTTGCAAACTCATCCTTTTAGAAACTTGTTTGGGCTGTTGAGAGGAGTAAAAAACCATCAAAAATTTCAATCCTGCATGATTTTACCAAGAAATGTGATTCTTCATTCAAAACCTGATTTTTGCTATTGGGCTCTATTGAATAATGAATGTTTTGAATTTTCTCCAAAAGTAAAGTAGTTGCAAACTCATGCTTTTAGAGACTTGTTTGGGCTCATGAGAGGAGTAGAAAAACATCAAAAATTTCAGTCCTGCATGATTCTACCAAGAAATGTGTGTTCATTGAAACCGCTGGTTTTTGATAGTTTGGGCCCTATTGAATAATGAATGTTTTGAATTTTCTCCAAAAGTAAAGTAGTTGCAAACTCATCCTTTTAGAAACTTGTTTGGGCTGTTGAGAGGAGTAAAAAACCATCAAAAATTTCAATCCTGCATGATTCTACCAAGAAATGTGATTCTTCATTCAAAACGCTGGTTTTTGCTATTGGGCTCTTTTGAGTAATGAATGTTTTGAATTTTCTCCAAAAGTAAAGTAGTTGCAAACTCATGCTTTTAGAGACTTGTTTGGGCTCATGAGAGGAGTAGAAAAACATCAAAAATTTCAGTCCTGCATGATTCCACCAAGAAATGTGTGTTCATTCAAACCGCTGGTTTTTGATAGTTTGGGCCCTATTGAATAATGAATGTTTTGAATTTTCTCCAAAAGTAAAGTAGTTGCAAACTCATCCTTTTAGAAACTTGTTTGGGCTGTTGAGAGGAGTAAAAAACCATCAAAAATTTCAATCCTGCATGATTTTACCAAGAAATGTGATTCTTCATTCAAAACCTGATTTTTGCTATTGGGCTCTATTGAATAATGAATGTTTTGAATTTTCTCCAAAAGTAAAGTAGTTGCAAACTCATGCTTTTAGAGACTTGTTTGGGCTCATGAGAGGAGTAGAAAAACATCAAAAATTTCAGTCCTGCATGATTCTACCTAGAAATGTGTGTTCATTGAAACCGCTGGTTTTTGATAGTTTGGGCCCTATTGAATAATGAATGTTTTGAATTTTCTCCAAAAGTAAAGTAGTTGCAAACTCATCCTTTTAGAAACTTGTTTGGGCTGTTGAGAGGAGTAAAAAACCATCAAAAATTTCAATCCTGCATGATTCTACCAAGAAATGTGATTCTTCATTCAAAACCTGATTTTTGCTATTGGGCTCTATTGAATAATGAATGTTTTGAATTTTCTCCAAAAGTAAAGTAGTTGCAAACTCATGCTTTTAGAGACTTGTTTGGGCTCATGAGAGGAGTAGAAAAACATCAAAAATTTCAGTCCTGCATGATTCTACCAAGAAATGTGTGTTCATTGAAACCGCTGGTTTTTGATAGTTTGGGCCCTATTGAATAATGAATGTTTTGAATTTTCTCCAAAAGTAAAGTAGTTGCAAACTCATCCTTTTAGAAACTTGTTTGGGCTGTTGAGAGGAGTAAAAAACCATCAAAAATTTCAATCCTGCATGATTCTACCAAGAAATGTGATTCTTCATTCAAAACGCTGGTTTTTGCTATTGGGCTCTTTTGAGTAATGAATGTTTTGAATTTTCTCCAAAAGTAAAGTAGTTGCAAACTCATGCTTTTAGAGACTTGTTTGGGCTCATGAGAGGAGTAGAAAAACATCAAAAATTTCAGTCCTGCATGATTCTACCAAGAAATGTGTGTTCATTCAAACCGCTGGTTTTTGATAGTTTGGGCCCTATTGAATAATGAATGTTTTGAATTTTCTCCAAAAGTAAAGTAGTTGCAAACTCATCCTTTTAGAAACTTGTTTGGGCTGTTGAGAGGAGTAAAAAACCATCAATAATTTCAATCCTGCATGATTTTACCAAGAAATGTGATTCTTCATTCAAAACCTGATTTTTGCTATTGGGCTCTATTGAATAATGAATGTTTTGAATTTTCTCCAAAAGTAAAGTAGTTGCAAACTCATGCTTTTAGAGACTTGTTTGGGCTCATGAGAGGAGTAGAAAAACATCAAAAATTTCAGTCCTGCATGATTCTACCAAGAAATTGTGTTCATTGAAACCGCTGGTTTTTGATAGTTTGGGCCCTATTGAATAATGAATGTTTTGAATTTTCTCCAAAAGTAAAGTAGTTGCAAACTCATCCTTTTAGAAACTTGTTTGGGCTGTTGAGAGGAGTAAAAAACCATCAAAAATTTCAATCCTGCATGATTCTACCAAGAAATGTGATTCTTCATTCAAAACCTGATTTTTGCTATTGGGCTCTATTGAATAATGAATGTTTTGAATTTTCTCCAAAAGTAAAGTAGTTGCAAACTCATGCTTTTAGAGACTTGTTTGGGCTCATGAGAGGAGTAGAAAAACATCAAAAATTTCAGTCCTGCATGATTTTACCAAGAAATGTGTGTTCATTGAAACCGCTGGTTTTTGATAGTTTGGGCCCTATTGAATAATGAATGTTTTGAATTTTCTCCAAAAGTAAAGAAGTTGCAAACTCATCCTTTTAGAAACTTGTTTGGGCTGTTGAGAGGAGTAAAAAACCATCAAAAATTTCAATCCTGCATGATTCTACCAAGAAATGTGATTCTTCATTCAAAACGCTGGTTTTTGCTATTGGGCTCTTTTGAGTAATGAATGTTTTGAATTTTCTCCAAAAGTAAAGTAGTTGCAAACTCATGCTTTTAGAGACTTGTTTGGGCTCATGAGAGGAGTAGAAAAACATCAAAAATTTCAGTCCTGCATGATTCTACCAAGAAATGTGTGTTCATTGAAACCGCTGGTTTTTGATAGTTTGGGCCCTATTGAATAATGAATGTTTTGAATTTTCTCCAAAAGTAAAGTAGTTACAAACTCATCCTTTTAGAAACTTGTTTGGGCTGTTGAGAGGAGTAAAAAACCATCAAAAATTTCAATCCTGCATGATTCTACAAAGAAATGTGATTCTTCATTCAAAACCTGATTTTTGCTATTGGGCTCTATTGAATAATGAATGTTTTGAATTTTCTCCAAAAGTAAAGTAGTTGCAAACTCATGCTTTTAGAGACTTGTTTGGGCTCATGAGAGGAGTAGAAAAACATCAAAAATTTCAGTCCTGCATGATTCTACCAAGAAATGTGTGTTCATTGAAACCGCTGGTTTTTGATAGTTTGGGCCCTATTGAATAATGAATGTTTTGAATTTTCTCCAAAAGTAAAGTAGTTGCAAACTCATCCTTTTAGAAACTTGTTTGGGCTGTTGAGAGGAGTAAAAAACCATCAAAAATTTCAATCCTGCATGATTCTACCAAGAAATGTGATTCTTCATTCAAAACGCTGGTTTTTGCTATTGGGCTCTTTTGAGTAATGAATGTTTTGAATTTTCTCCAAAAGTAAAGTAGTTGCAAACTCATCCTTTTAGAGACTTGTTTGGGCTCATGAGAGGAGTAGAAAAACATCAAAAATTTCAGTCCTGCACGATTCTACCAAGAAATGTGTGTTCATTCAAACCGCTGGTTTTTGATATTTTGGGCCCTATTGAATAATGAATGTTTTGAATTTTCTCCAAAAGTAAAGTAGTTGCAAACTCATCCTTTTAGAAACTTGTTTGGGCTGTTGAGAGGAGTAAAAAACCATCAAAAATTTCAATCCTGCATGATTCTACCAAGAAATGTGATTCTTCATTCAAAACCTGATTTTTGCTATTGGGCTCTATTGAATAATGAATGTTTTGAATTTTCTCCAAAAGTAAAGTAGTTGCAAACTCATGCTTTTAGAGACTTGTTTGGGCTCATGAGAGGAGTAGAAAAACATCAAAAATTTCAGTCCTGCATGATTCTACCAAGAAATGTGTGTTCATTGAAACCGCTGGTTTTTGATAGTTTGGGCCCTATTGAATAATGAATGTTTTGAATTTTCTCCAAAAGTAAAGTAGTTGCAAACTCATCCTTTTAGAAACTTGTTTGGGCTGTTGAGAGGAGTAAAAAACCATCAAAAATTTCAATCCTGCATGATTCTACCAAGAAATGTGATTCTTCATTCAAAACGCTGGTTTTTGCTATTGGGCTCTATTGAATAATGAATGTTTTAATTTTCTCCAAAAGTAAAGTAGTTGCAAACTCATCCTTTTAGAGACTTGTTTGGGCTCATGAGAGGAGTAGAAAAACATCAAAAATTTCAGTCCTGCACGATTCTACCAAGAAATGTGTGTTCATTCAAACCGCTGGTTTTTGATATTTTGGGCCCTATTGAATAATGAATGTTTTGAATTTTCTCCAAAAGTAAAGTAGTTGCAAACTCATCCTTTTAGAAACTTGTTTGGGCTGTTGAGAGGAGTAAAAAACCATCAAAAATTTCAATCCTGCATGATTCTACCAAGAAATGTGATTCTTCATTCAAAACCTGATTTTTGCTATTGGGCTCTATTGAATAATGAATGTTTTGAATTTTCTCCAAAAGTAAAGTAGTTGCAAACTCATGCTTTTAGAGACTTGTTTGGGCTCATGAGAGGAGTAGAAAAACATCAAAAATTTCAGTCCTGCATGATTCTACCAAGAAATGTGTGTTCATTCAAACCGCTGGTTTTTGATAGTTTGGGCCCTATTGAATAATGAATGTTTTGAATTTTCTCCAAAAGTAAAGTAGTTACAAACTCATCCTTTTAGAAACTTGTTTGGGCTGTTGAGAGGAGTAAAAAACCATCAAAAATTTCAATCCTGCATGATTCTACCAAGAAATGTGATTCTTCATTCAAAACCTGATTTTTGCTATTGGGCTCTATTGAATAATGAATGTTTTGAATTTTCTCCAAAAGTAAAGTAGTTGCAAACTCATGCTTTTAGAGACTTGTTTGGGCTCATGAGAGGAGTAGAAAAACATCAAAAATTTCAGTCCTGCATGATTCTACCAAGAAATGTGTGTTCATTCAAACCGCTGGTTTTTGATAGTTTGGGCCCTATTGAATAATGAATGTTTTGAATTTTCTCCAAAAGTAAAGTAGTTGCAAACTCATCCTTTTAGAAACTTGTTTGGGCTGTTGAGAGGAGTAAAAAACCATCAAAAATTTCAATCCTGCATGATTCTACCAAGAAATGTGATTCTTCATTCAAAACGCTGGTTTTTGCTATTGGGCTCTTTTGAGTAATGAATGTTTTGAATTTTCTCCAAAAGTAAAGTAGTTGCAAACTCATGCTTTTAGAGACTTGTTTGGGCTCATGAGAGGAGTAGAAAAACATCAAAAATTTCAGTCCTGCATGATTCTACCAAGAAATGTGTGTTCATTCAAACCACTGGTTTTTGATAGTTTGGGCCCTATTGAATAATGAATGTTTTGAATTTTCTCCAAAAGTAAAGTAGTTACAAACTCATCCTTTTAGAAACTTGTTTGGGCTGTTGAGAGGAGTAAAAAACCATCAAAAATTTCAATCCTGCATGATTCTACCAAGAAATGTGATTCTTCATTCAAAACCTGATTTTTGCTATTGGGCTCTATTGAATAATGAATGTTTTGAATTTTCTCCAAAAGTAAAGTAGTTGCAAACTCATGCTTTTAGAGACTTGTTTGGGCTCATGAGAGGAGTAGAAAAACATCAAAAATTTCAGTCCTGCATGATTCTACCAAGAAATGTGTGTTCATTGAAACCGCTGGTTTTTGATAGTTTGGGCCCTATTGAATAATGAATGTTTTGAATTTTCTCCAAAAGTAAAGTAGTTGCAAACTCATCCTTTTAGAAACTTGTTTGGGCTGTTGAGAGGAGTAAAAAACCATCAAAAATTTCAATCCTGCATGATTCTACCAAGAAATGTGATTCTTCATTCAAAACGCTGGTTTTTGCTATTGGGCTCTTTTGAGTAATGAATGTTTTGAATTTTCTCCAAAAGTAAAGTAGTTGCAAACTCATGCTTTTAGAGACTTGTTTGGGCTCATGAGAGGAGTAGAAAAACATCAAAAATTTCAGTCCTGCATGATTCTACCAAGAAATGTGTGTTCATTCAAACCGCTGGTTTTTGATAGTTTGGGCCCTATTGAATAATGAATGTTTTGAATTTTCTCCAAAAGTAAAGTAGTTGCAAACTCATCCTTTTAGAAACTTGTTTGGGCTGTTGAGAGGAGTAAAAAACCATCAAAAATTTCAATCCTGCATGATTCTAACAAGAAATGTGATTCTTCATTCAAAACGCTGGTTTTTGCTATTGGGCTCTTTTGAGTAATGAATGTTTTGAATTTTCTCCAAAAGTAAAGTAGTTGCAAACTCATGCTTTTAGAGACTTGTTTGGGCTCATGAGAGGAGTAGAAAAACATCAAAAATTTCAGTCCTGCATGATTCTACCAAGAAATGTGTGTTCATTGAAACCGCTGGTTTTTGATAGTTTGGGCCCTATTGAATAATGAATGTTTTGAATTTTCTCCAAAAGTAAAGTAGTTGCAAACTCATCCTTTTAGAAACTTGTTTGGGCTGTTGAGAGGAGTAAAAAACCATCAAAAATTTCAATCCTGCATGATTCTACCAAGAAATGTGATTCTTCATTCAAAACGCTGGTTTTTGCTATTGGGCTCTTTTGAGTAATGAATGTTTTGAATTTTCTCCAAAAGTAAAGTAGTTGCAAACTCATGCTTTTAGAGACTTGTTTGGGCTCATGAGAGGAGTAGAAAAACATCAAAAATTTCAGTCCTGCATGATTCTACCAAGAAATGTGTGTTCATTCAAACTGCTGGTTTTTGATAGTTTGGGCCCTATTGAATAATGAATGTTTTGAATTTTCTCCAAAAGTAAAGTAGTTGCAAACTCATCCTTTTAGAAACTTGTTTGGGCTGTTGAGAGGAGTAAAAAACCATCAAAAATTTCAATCCTGCATGATTTTACCAGGAAATGTGATTCTTCATTCAAAACCTGATTTTTGCTATTGGGCTCTATTGAATAATGAATGTTTTGAATTTTCTCCAAAAGTAAAGTAGTTGCAAACTCATGCTTTTAGAGACTTGTTTGGGCTCATGAGAGGAGTAGAAAAACATCAAAAATTTCAGTCCTGCATGATTCTACCAAGAAATGTGTGTTCATTGAAACCGCTGGTTTTTGATAGTTTGGGCCCTATTGAATAATGAATGTTTTGAATTTTCTCCAAAAGTAAAGTAGTTGCAAACTCATCCTTTTAGAAACTTGTTTGGGCTGTTGAGAGGAGTAAAAAACCATCAAAAATTTCAATCCTGCATGATTCTACCAAGAAATGTGATTCTTCATTCAAAACGCTGGTTTTTGCTATTGGGCTCTTTTGAGTAATGAATGTTTTGAATTTTCTCCAAAAGTAAAGTAGTTGCAAACTCATGCTTTTAGAGACTTGTTTGGGCTCATGAGAGGAGTAGAAAAACATCAAAAATTTCAGTCCTGCATGATTCTACCAAGAAATGTGTGTTCATTCAAACCGCTGGTTTTTGATAGTTTGGGCCCTATTGAATAATGAATGTTTTGAATTTTCTCCAAAAGTAAAGTAGTTACAAACTCATCCTTTTAGAAACTTGTTTGGGCTGTTGAGAGGAGTAAAAAACCATCAAAAATTTCAATCCTGCATGATTCTACCAAGAAATGTGATTCTTCATTCAAAACCTGATTTTTGCTATTGGGCTCTATTGAATAATGAATGTTTTGAATTTTCTCCAAAAGTAAAGTAGTTGCAAACTCATGCTTTTAGAGACTTGTTTGGGCTCATGAGAGGAGTAGAAAAACATCAAAAATTTCAGTCCTGCATGATTCTACCAAGAAATGTGTGTTCATTCAAACCGCTGGTTTTTGATAGTTTGGGCCCTATTGAATAATGAATGTTTTGAATTTTCTCCAAAAGTAAAGTAGTTGCAAACTCATCCTTTTAGAAACTTGTTTGGGCTGTTGAGAGAAGTAAAAAACCATCAAAAATTTCAATCCTGCATGATTCTAACAAGAAATGTGATTCTTCATTCAAAACGCTGGTTTTTGCTATTGGGCTCTTTTGAGTAATGAATGTTTTGAATTTTCTCCAAAAGTAAAGTAGTTGCAAACTCATGCTTTTAGAGACTTGTTTGGGCTCATGAGAGGAGTAGAAAAACATCAAAAAATTTCAGTCCTGCATGATTCTACCAAGAAATGTGTGTTCATTCAAACCGCTGGTTTTTGATAGTTTGGGCCCTATTGAATAATGAATGTTTTGAATTTTCTCCAAAAGTAAAGTAGTTGCAAACTCATCCTTTTAGAAACTTGTTTGGGCTGTTGAGAGGAGTAAAAAACCATCAAAAATTTCAATCCTGCATGATTCTACCAAGAAATGTGATTCTTCATTCAAAACGCTGGTTTTTGCTATTGGGCTCTATTGAATAATGAATGTTTTGAATTTTCTCCAAAAGTAAAGTAGTTGCAAACTCATCCTTTTTGAAACTTGTTTGGGCTGTTGAGCGGAGTAAAAAACCATCAAAAATTTCAATCCTGCATGATTCTACCAAGAAATGTGATTCTTCATTCAAAACGCTGGTTTTTGCTATTGGGCTCTTTTGAGTAATGAATGTTTTGAATTTTCTCCAAATGTAAAGTAGTTGCAAACTCATGCTTTTAGATTCTTGTTTGGGCTCATGAGAGGAGTAGAAAAACATCAAAAATTTCAGTCCTGCATGATTCTACCAAGAAATGTGTGTTCATTCAAACCGCTGGTTTTTGATAGTTTGGGCCCTATTGAATAATGAATGTTTTGAATTTTCTCCAAAAGTAAAGTAGTTGCAAACTCATCCTTTTAGAAACTTGTTTGGTCTGTTGAGAGGAGTAAAAAATCATCAAAAATTTCAATCCTGCATGATTCTACCAAGAAATGTGATTCTTCATTCAAAACGCTGGTTTTTGCTATTGGGCTCTTTTGAGTAATGAATGTTTTGAATTTTCTCCAAAAGTAAAGTAGTTGCAAACTCATGCTTTTAGAGACTTGTTTGGGCTCATGAGAGGAGTAGAAAAACATCAAAAATTTCAGTCCTGCATGATTCTACCAAGAAATGTGTGTTCATTCAAACCGCTGGTTTTTGATAGTTTGGGCCCTATTGAATAATGAATGTTTTGAATTTTCTCCAAAAGTAAAGTAGTTGCAAACTCATCCTTTTAGAAACTTGTTTGGGCTGTTGAGAGGAGTAAAAAACCATCAAAAATTTCAATCCTGCATGATTCTACCAAGAAATGTGATTCTTCATTCAAAACGATGATTTTTGCTATTGGGCTCTATTGAATAATGAATGTTTTGAGTTTTCTCCAAAAGTAAAGTAGTTGCAAACTCATCCTTTTAGAGACTTGTTTGGGCTCATGAGAGGAGTAGAAAAACATCAAAAATTTCAGTCCTGCACGATCCTACCAAGAAATGTGTGTTCATTCAAACCGCTGGTTTTTGATATTTTGGGCCCTATTGAATAATGAATGTTTTGAATTTTCTCCAAAAGTAAAGTAGTTGCAAACTCATCCTTTTAGAAACTTGTTTGGGCTGTTGAGAGGAGTAAAAAACCATCAAAAATTTCAATCCTGCATGATTCTACCAAGAAATGTGATTCTTCATTCAAAACCTGATTTTTGCTATTGGGCTCTATTGAATAATGAATGTTTTGAATTTTCTCCAAAAGTAAAGTAGTTGCAAACTCATGCTTTTAGAGACTTGTTTGGGCTCATGAGAGGAGTAGAAAAACATCAAAAATTTCAGTCCTGCATGATTCTACCAAGAAATGTGTGTTCATTGAAACCGCTGGTTTTTGATAGTTTGGGCCCTATTGAATAATGAATGTTTTGAATTTTCTCCAAAAGTAAAGTAGTTGCAAACTCATCCTTTTAGAAACTTGTTTGGGCTGTTGAGAGGAGTAAAAAACCATCAAAAATTTCAATCCTGCATGATTTTACCAAGAAATGTGATTCTTCATTCAAAACCTGATTTTTGCTATTGGGCTCTATTGAATAGTGAATGTTTTGAATTTTCTCCAAAAGTAAAGTAGTTGCAAACTCATGCTTTTAGAGACTTGTTTGGGCTCATGAGAGTAGAAAAACATCAAAAATTTCAGTCCTGCATGATTCTACCAAGAAATGTGTGTTCATTGAAACCGCTGGTTTTTGATAGTTTGGGCCCTATTGAATAATGAATGTTTTGAATTTTCTCCAAAAGTAAAGTAGTTGCAAACTCATGCTTTTAGAGACTTGTTTGGGCTCATGAGAGGAGTAGAAAAACATCAAAAATTTCAGTCCTGCATGATTCTACCAAGAAATGTGTGTTCATTGAAACCGCTGGTTTTTGATAGTTTGGGCCCTATTGAATAATGAATGTTTTGAATTTTCTCCAAAAGTAAAGTAGTTGCAAACTCATCCTTTTAGAAACTTGTTTGGGCTGTTGAGAGTAGTAAAAAACCATCAAAAATTTCAATCCTGCATGATTCTACCAAGAAATGTGATTCTTCATTCAAAACGCTGGTTTTTGCTATTGGGCTCTATTGAATAATGAATGTTTTGAATTTTCTCCAAAAGTAAAGTAGTTGCAAACTCATGCTTTTAGAGACTTGTTTGGGCTCATGAGAGGAGTAGAAAAACATCAAAAATTTCAGTCCTGCATGATTCTACCAAGAAATGTGTGTTCATTGAAACCGCTGGTTTTTGATAGTTTGGGCCCTATTGAATAATGAATGTTTTGAATTTTCTCCAAAAGTAAAGTAGTTGCAAACTCATCCTTTTAGATACTTGTTTGGGCTGTTGAGAGGAGTAAAAAACCATCAAAAATTTCAATCCTGCATGATTCTACCAAGAAATGTGATTCTTCATTCAAAACCTGATTTTTGCTATTGGGCTCTATTGAATAATGAATGTTTTGAATTTTCTCCAAAAGTAAAGTAGTTGCAAACTCATGCTTTTAGAGACTTGTTTGGGCTCATGAGAGGAGTAGAAAAACATCAAAAATTTCAGTCCTGCATGATTCTACCAAGAAATGTGTGTTCATTGAAACCGCTGGTTTTTGATAGTTTGGGCCCTATTGAATAATGAATGTTTTGAATTTTCTCCAAAAGTAAAGTAGTTGCAAACTCATCCTTTTAGAAACTTGTTTGGGCTGTTGAGAGGAGTAAAAAACCATCAAAAATTTCAATCCTGCATGATTCTACCAAGAAATGTGATTCTTCATTCAAAACGCTGGTTTTTGCTATTGGGCTCTTTTGAGTAATGAATGTTTTGAATTTTCTCCAAAAGTAAAGTAGTTGCAAACTCATGCTTTTAGAGACTTGTTTGGGCTCATGAGAGGAGTAGAAAAACATCAAAAATTTCAGTCCTGCATGATTCTACCAAGAAATGTGTGTTCATTCAAACCGCTGGTTTTTGATAGTTTGGGCCCTATTGAATAATGAATGTTTTGAATTTTCTCCAAAAGTAAAGTAGTTACAAACTCATCCTTTTAGAAACTTGTTTGGGCTGTTGAGAGGAGTAAAAAACCATCAAAAATTTCAATCCTGCATGATTCTACCAAGAAATGTGATTCTTCATTCAAAACCTGATTTTTGCTATTGGGCTCTATTGAATAATGAATGTTTTGAATTTTCTCCAAAAGTAAAGTAGTTGCAAACTCATGCTTTTAGAGACTTGTTTGGGCTCATGAGAGGAGTAGAAAAACATCAAAAATTTCAGTCCTGCATGATTCTACCAAGAAATGTGTGTTCATTCAAACCGCTGGTTTTTGATAGTTTGGGCCCTATTGAATAATGAATGTTTTGAATTTTCTCCAAAAGTAAAGTAGTTGCAAACTGATCCTTTTAGAAACTTGTTTGGGCTGTTGAGAGGAGTAAAAAACCATCAAAAATTTCAATCCTGCATGATTCTACCAAGAAACGTGATTCTTCATTCAAAACGCTGGTTTTTGCTATTGGGCTCTTTTGAGTAATGAATGTTTTGAATTTTCTCCAAAAGTAAAGTAGTTGCAAACTCATGCTTTTAGAGACTTGTTTGGGCTCATGAGAGGAGTAGAAAAACATCAAAAATTTCAGTCCTGCATGATTCTACCAAGAAATGTGTGTTCATTCAAACCGCTGGTTTTTGATAGTTTGGGCCCTATTGAATAATGAATGTTTTTAATTTTCTCCAAAAGTAAAGTAGTTGCAAACTCATCCTTTTAGAAACTTGTTTGGGCTGTTGAGAGGAGTAAAAAACCATCAAAAATTTCAATCCTGCATGATTTTACCAGGAAATGTGATTCTTCATTCAAAACCTGATTTTTGCTATTGGGCTCTATTGAATAATGAATGTTTTGAATTTTCTCCAAAAGTAAAGTAGTTGCAAACTCATGCTTTTAGAGACTTGTTTGGGCTCATGAGAGGAGTAGAAAAACATCAAAAATTTCAGTCCTGCATGATTCTACCAAGAAATGTGTGTTCATTGAAACCGCTGGTTTTTGATAGTTTGGGCCCTATTGAATAATGAATGTTTTGAATTTTCTCCAAAAGTAAAGTAGTTGCAAACTCATCCTTTTAGAAACTTGTTTGGGCTGTTGAGAGGAGTAAAAAACCATCAAAAATTTCAATCCTGCATGATTCTACCAAGAAATGTGATTCTTCATTCAAAACCTGATTTTTGCTATTGGGCTCTATTGAATAATGAATGTTTTGAATTTTCTCCAAAAGTAAAGTAGTTGCAAACTCATGCTTTTAGAGACTTGTTTGGGCTCATGAGAGGAGTAGAAAAACATCAAAAATTTCAGTCCTGCATGATTCTACCAAGAAATGTGTGTTCATTGAAACCGCTGGTTTTTGATAGTTTGGGCCCTATTGAATAATGAATGTTTTGAATTTTCTCCAAAAGTAAAGTAGTTGCAAACTCATACTTTTAGAAACTTGTTTGGGCTGTTGAGAGGAGTAAAAAACCATCAAAAATTTCAATCCTGCATGATTCTACCAAGAAATGTGATTCTTCATTCAAAACGCTGGTTTTTGCTATTGGGCTCTTTTGAGTAATGAATGTTTTGAATTTTCTCCAAAAGTAAAGTAGTTGCAAACTCATGCTTTTAGAGACTTGTTTGGGCTCATGAGAGGAGTAGAAAAACATCAAAAATTTCAGTCCTGCATGATTCTACCAAGAAATGTGTGTTCATTCAAACCGCTGGTTTTTGATAGTTTGGGCCCTATTGAATAATGAATGTTTTGAATTTTCTCCAAAAGTAAAGTAGTTACAAACTCATCCTTTTAGAAACTTGTTTGGCTGTTGAGAGGAGTAAAAAACCATCAAAAATTTCAATCCTGCATGATTCTACCAAGAAATGTGATTCTTCATTCAAAACCTGATTTTTGCTATTGGGCTCTATTGAATAATGAATGTTTTGAATTTTCTCCAAAAGTAAAGTAGTTGCAAACTCATGCTTTTAGAGACTTGTTTGGGCTCATGAGAGGAGTAGAAAAACATCAAAAATTTCAGTCCTGCATGATTCTACCAAGAAATGTGTGTTCATTCAAACCGCTGGTTTTTGATAGTTTGGGCCCTATTGAATAATGAATGTTTTGAATTTTCTCCAAAAGTAAAGTAGTTGCAAACTCATCCTTTTAGAAACTTGTTTGGGCTGTTGAGAGGAGTAAAAAACCATCAAAAATTTCAATCCTGCATGATTCTACCAAGAAATGTGATTCTTCATTCAAAACGCTGGTTTTTGCTATTGGGCTCTTTTGAGTAATGAATGTTTTGAATTTTCTCCAAAAGTAAAGTAGTTGCAAACTCATGCTTTTAGAGACTTGTTTGGGCTCATGAGAGGAGTAGAAAAACATCAAAAATTTCAGTCCTGCATGATTCTACCAAGAAATGTGTGTTCATTGAAACCGCTGGTTTTTGATAGTTTGGGCCCTATTGAATAATGAATGTTTTGAATTTTCTCCAAAAGTAAAGTAGTTGCAAACTCATCCTTTTAGAAACTTGTTTGGGCTGTTGAGAGGAGTAAAAAACCATCAAAAATTTCAATCCTGCATGATTCTACCAAGAAATGTGATTCTTCATTCAAAACCTGATTTTTGCTATTGGGCTCTATTGAATAATGAATGTTTTGAATTTTCTCCAAAAGTAAAGTAGTTGCAAACTCATGCTTTTAGAGACTTGTTTGGGCTCATGAGAGGAGTAGAAAAACATCAAAAATTTCAGTCCTGCATGATTCTACCAAGAAATGTGTGTTCATTGAAACCGCTGGTTTTTGATAGTTTGGGCCCTATTGAATAATGAATGTTTTGAATTTTCTCCAAAAGTAAAGTAGTTGCAAACTCATACTTTTAGAAACTTGTTTGGGCTGTTGAGAGGAGTAAAAAACCATCAAAAATTTCAATCCTGCATGATTCTACCAAGAAATGTGATTCTTCATTCAAAACGCTGGTTTTTGCTATTGGGCTCTTTTGAGTAATGAATGTTTTGAATTTTCTCCAAAAGTAAAGTAGTTGCAAACTCATGCTTTTAGAGACTTGTTTGGGCTCATGAGAGGAGTAGAAAAACATCAAAAATTTCAGTCCTGCATGATTCTACCAAGAAATGTGTGTTCATTCAAACCGCTGGTTTTTGATAGTTTGGGCCCTATTGAATAATGAATGTTTTGAATTTTCTCCAAAAGTAAAGTAGTTACAAACTCATCCTTTTAGAAACTTGTTTGGCTGTTGAGAGGAGTAAAAAACCATCAAAAATTTCAATCCTGCATGATTCTACCAAGAAATGTGATTCTTCATTCAAAACCTGATTTTTGCTATTGGGCTCTATTGAATAATGAATGTTTTGAATTTTCTCCAAAAGTAAAGTAGTTGCAAACTCATGCTTTTAGAGACTTGTTTGGGCTCATGAGAGGAGTAGAAAAACATCAAAAATTTCAGTCCTGCATGATTCTACCAAGAAATGTGTGTTCATTCAAACCGCTGGTTTTTGACAGTTTGGGCCCTATTGAATAATGAATGTTTTGAATTTTCTCCAAAAGTAAAGTAGTTGCAAACTCATCCTTTTAGAAACTTGTTTGGGCTGTTGAGAGGAGTAAAAAACCATCAAAAATTTCAATCCTGCATGATTCTACCAAGAAATGTGATTCTTCATTCAAAACGCTGGTTTTTGCTATTGGGCTCTTTTGAGTAATGAATGTTTTGAATTTTCTCCAAAAGTAAAGTAGTTGCAAACTCATGCTTTTAGAGACTTGTTTGGGCTCATGAGAGGAGTAGAAAAACATCAAAAATTTCAGTCCTGCATGATTCTACCAAGAAATGTGTGTTCATTCAAACCACTGGTTTTTGATAGTTTGGGCCCTATTGAATAATGAATGTTTTGAATTTTCTCCAAAAGTAAAGTAGTTACAAACTCATCCTTTTAGAAACTTGTTTGGGCTGTTGAGAGGAGTAAAAAACCATCAAAAATTTCAATCCTGCATGATTCTACCAAGAAATGTGATTCTTCATTCAAAACCTGATTTTTGCTATTGGGCTCTATTGAATAATGAATGTTTTGAATTTTCTCCAAAAGTAAAGTAGTTGCAAACTCATGCTTTTAGAGACTTGTTTGGGCTCATGAGAGGAGTAGAAAAACATCAAAAATTTCAGTCCTGCATGATTCTACCAAGAAATGTGTGTTCATTGAAACCGCTGGTTTTTGATAGTTTGGGCCCTATTGAATAATGAATGTTTTGAATTTTCTCCAAAAGTAAAGTAGTTGCAAACTCATCCTTTTAGAAACTTGTTTGGGCTGTTGAGAGGAGTAAAAAACCATCAAAAATTTCAATCCTGCATGATTCTACCAAGAAATGTGATTCTTCATTCAAAACGCTGGTTTTTGCTATTGGGCTCTTTTGAGTAATGAATGTTTTGAATTTTCTCCAAAAGTAAAGTAGTTGCAAACTCATGCTTTTAGAGACTTGTTTGGGCTCATGAGAGGAGTAGAAAAACATCAAAAATTTCAGTCCTGCATGATTCTACCAAGAAATGTGTGTTCATTCAAACCGCTGGTTTTTGATAGTTTGGGCCCTATTGAATAATGAATGTTTTGAATTTTCTCCAAAAGTAAAGTAGTTACAAACTCATCCTTTTAGAAACTTGTTTGGGCTGTTGAGAGGAGTAAAAAACCATCAAAAATTTCAATCCTGCATGATTCTACCAAGAAATGTGATTCTTCATTCAAAACCTGATTTTTGCTATTGGGCTCTATTGAATAATGAATGTTTTGAATTTTCTCCAAAAGTAAAGTAGTTGCAAACTCATGCTTTTAGAGACTTGTTTGGGCTCATGAGAGGAGTAGAAAAACATCAAAAATTTCAGTCCTGCATGATTCTACCAAGAAATGTGTGTTCATTCAAACCGCTGGTTTTTGATAGTTTGGGCCCTATTGAATAATGAATGTTTTGAATTTTCTCCAAAAGTAAAGTAGTTGCAAACTCATCCTTTTAGAAACTTGTTTGGGCTGTTGAGAGGAGTAAAAAACCATCAAAAATTTCAATCCTGCATGATTCTACCAAGAAATGTGATTCTTCATTCAAAACGCTGGTTTTTGCTATTGGTATCTTTTGAGTAATGAATGTTTTGAATTTTCTCCAAAAGTAAAGTAGTTGCAAACTCATGCTTTTAGAGACTTGTTTGGGCTCATGAGAGGAGTAGAAAAACATCAAAAATTTCAGTCCTGCATGATTCTACCAAGAAATGTGTGTTCATTGAAACCGCTGGTTTTTGATAGTTTGGGCCCTATTGAATAATGAATGTTTTGAATTTTCTCCAAAAGTAAAGTAGTTGCAAACTCATCCTTTTAGAAACTTGTTTGGGCTGTTGAGAGGAGTAAAAAACCATCAAAAATTTCAATCCTGCATGATTTTACCAAGAAATGTGATTCTTCATTCAAAACCTGATTTTTGCTATTGGGCTCTATTGAATAGTGAATGTTTTGAATTTTCTCCAAAAGTAAAGTAGTTGCAAACTCATGCTTTTAGAGACTTGTTTGGGCTCATGAGAGTAGAAAAACATCAAAAATTTCAGTCCTGCATGATTCTACCAAGAAATGTGTGTTCATTGAAACCGCTGGTTTTTGATAGTTTGGGCCCTATTGAATAATGAATGTTTTGAATTTTCTCCAAAAGTAAAGTAGTTGCAAACTCATGCTTTTAGAGACTTGTTTGGGCTCATGAGAGGAGTAGAAAAACATCAAAAATTTCAGTCCTGCATGATTCTACCAAGAAATGTGTGTTCATTGAAACCGCTGGTTTTTGATAGTTTGGGCCCTATTGAATAATGAATGTTTTGAATTTTCTCCAAAAGTAAAGTAGTTGCAAACTCATCCTTTTAGAAACTTGTTTGGGCTGTTGAGAGTAGTAAAAAACCATCAAAAATTTCAATCCTGCATGATTCTACCAAGAAATGTGATTCTTCATTCAAAACGCTGGTTTTTGCTATTGGGCTCTATTGAATAATGAATGTTTTGAATTTTCTCCAAAAGTAAAGTAGTTGCAAACTCATGCTTTTAGAGACTTGTTTGGGCTCATGAGAGGAGTAGAAAAACATCAAAAATTTCAGTCCTGCATGATTCTACCAAGAAATGTGTGTTCATTGAAACCGCTGGTTTTTGATAGTTTGGGCCCTATTGAATAATGAATGTTTTGAATTTTCTCCAAAAGTAAAGTAGTTGCAAACTCATCCTTTTAGATACTTGTTTGGGCTGTTGAGAGGAGTAAAAAACCATCAAAAATTTCAATCCTGCATGATTCTACCAAGAAATGTGATTCTTCATTCAAAACCTGATTTTTGCTATTGGGCTCTATTGAATAATGAATGTTTTGAATTTTCTCCAAAAGTAAAGTAGTTGCAAACTCATGCTTTTAGAGACTTGTTTGGGCTCATGAGAGGAGTAGAAAAACATCAAAAATTTCAGTCCTGCATGATTCTACCAAGAAATGTGTGTTCATTGAAACCGCTGGTTTTTGATAGTTTGGGCCCTATTGAATAATGAATGTTTTGAATTTTCTCCAAAAGTAAAGTAGTTGCAAACTCATCCTTTTAGAAACTTGTTTGGGCTGTTGAGAGGAGTAAAAAACCATCAAAAATTTCAATCCTGCATGATTCTACCAAGAAATGTGATTCTTCATTCAAAACGCTGGTTTTTGCTATTGGGCTCTTTTGAGTAATGAATGTTTTGAATTTTCTCCAAAAGTAAAGTAGTTGCAAACTCATGTTTTTAGAGACTTGTTTGGGCTCATGAGAGGAGTAGAAAAACATCAAAAATTTCAGTCCTGCATGATTCTACCAAGAAATGTGTGTTCATTCAAACCGCTGGTTTTTGATAGTTTGGGCCCTATTGAATAATGAATGTTTTGAATTTTCTCCAAAAGTAAAGTAGTTACAAACTCATCCTTTTAGAAACTTGTTTGGGCTGTTGAGAGGAGTAAAAAACCATCAAAAATTTCAATCCTGCATGATTCTACCAAGAAATGTGATTCTTCATTCAAAACCTGATTTTTGCTATTGGGCTCTATTGAATAATGAATGTTTTGAATTTTCTCCAAAAGTAAAGTAGTTGCAAACTCATGCTTTTAGAGACTTGTTTGGGCTCATGAGAGGAGTAGAAAAACATCAAAAATTTCAGTCCTGCATGATTCTACCAAGAAATGTGTGTTCATTCAAACCGCTGGTTTTTGATAGTTTGGGCCCTATTGAATAATGAATGTTTTGAATTTTCTCCAAAAGTAAAGTAGTTGCAAACTGATCCTTTTAGAAACTTGTTTGGGCTGTTGAGAGGAGTAAAAAACCATCAAAAATTTCAATCCTGCATGATTCTACCAAGAAACGTGATTCTTCATTCAAAACGCTGGTTTTTGCTATTGGGCTCTTTTGAGTAATGAATGTTTTGAATTTTCTCCAAAAGTAAAGTAGTTGCAAACTCATGCTTTTAGAGACTTGTTTGGGCTCATGAGAGGAGTAGAAAAACATCAAAAATTTCAGTCCTGCATGATTCTACCAAGAAATGTGTGTTCATTCAAACCGCTGGTTTTTGATAGTTTGGGCCCTATTGAATAATGAATGTTTTTAATTTTCTCCAAAAGTAAAGTAGTTGCAAACTCATCCTTTTAGAAACTTGTTTGGGCTGTTGAGAGGAGTAAAAAACCATCAAAAATTTCAATCCTGCATGATTTTACCAGGAAATGTGATTCTTCATTCAAAACCTGATTTTTGCTATTGGGCTCTATTGAATAATGAATGTTTTGAATTTTCTCCAAAAGTAAAGTAGTTGCAAACTCATGCTTTTAGAGACTTGTTTGGGCTCATGAGAGGAGTAGAAAAACATCAAAAATTTCAGTCCTGCATGATTCTACCAAGAAATGTGTGTTCATTGAAACCGCTGGTTTTTGATAGTTTGGGCCCTATTGAATAATGAATGTTTTGAATTTTCTCCAAAAGTAAAGTAGTTGCAAACTCATCCTTTTAGAAACTTGTTTGGGCTGTTGAGAGGAGTAAAAAACCATCAAAAATTTCAATCCTGCATGATTCTACCAAGAAATGTGATTCTTCATTCAAAACCTGATTTTTGCTATTGGGCTCTATTGAATAATGAATGTTTTGAATTTTCTCCAAAAGTAAAGTAGTTGCAAACTCATGCTTTTAGAGACTTGTTTGGGCTCATGAGAGGAGTAGAAAAACATCAAAAATTTCAGTCCTGCATGATTCTACCAAGAAATGTGTGTTCATTGAAACCGCTGGTTTTTGATAGTTTGGGCCCTATTGAATAATGAATGTTTTGAATTTTCTCCAAAAGTAAAGTAGTTGCAAACTCATACTTTTAGAAACTTGTTTGGGCTGTTGAGAGGAGTAAAAAACCATCAAAAATTTCAATCCTGCATGATTCTACCAAGAAATGTGATTCTTCATTCAAAACGCTGGTTTTTGCTATTGGGCTCTTTTGAGTAATGAATGTTTTGAATTTTCTCCAAAAGTAAAGTAGTTGCAAACTCATGCTTTTAGAGACTTGTTTGGGCTCATGAGAGGAGTAGAAAAACATCAAAAATTTCAGTCCTGCATGATTCTACCAAGAAATGTGTGTTCATTCAAACCGCTGGTTTTTGATAGTTTGGGCCCTATTGAATAATGAATGTTTTGAATTTTCTCCAAAAGTAAAGTAGTTACAAACTCATCCTTTTAGAAACTTGTTTGGCTGTTGAGAGGAGTAAAAAACCATCAAAAATTTCAATCCTGCATGATTCTACCAAGAAATGTGATTCTTCATTCAAAACCTGATTTTTGCTATTGGGCTCTATTGAATAATGAATGTTTTGAATTTTCTCCAAAAGTAAAGTAGTTGCAAACTCATGCTTTTAGAGACTTGTTTGGGCTCATGAGAGGAGTAGAAAAACATCAAAAATTTCAGTCCTGCATGATTCTACCAAGAAATGTGTGTTCATTCAAACCGCTGGTTTTTGATAGTTTGGGCCCTATTGAATAATGAATGTTTTGAATTTTCTCCAAAAGTAAAGTAGTTGCAAACTCATCCTTTTAGAAACTTGTTTGGGCTGTTGAGAGGAGTAAAAAACCATCAAAAATTTCAATCCTGCATGATTCTACCAAGAAATGTGATTCTTCATTCAAAACGCTGGTTTTTGCTATTGGGCTCTTTTGAGTAATGAATGTTTTGAATTTTCTCCAAAAGTAAAGTAGTTGCAAACTCATGCTTTTAGAGACTTGTTTGGGCTCATGAGAGGAGTAGAAAAACATCAAAAATTTCAGTCCTGCATGATTCTACCAAGAAATGTGTGTTCATTGAAACCGCTGGTTTTTGATAGTTTGGGCCCTATTGAATAATGAATGTTTTGAATTTTCTCCAAAAGTAAAGTAGTTGCAAACTCATCCTTTTAGAAACTTGTTTGGGCTGTTGAGAGGAGTAAAAAACCATCAAAAATTTCAATCCTGCATGATTCTACCAAGAAATGTGATTCTTCATTCAAAACCTGATTTTTGCTATTGGGCTCTATTGAATAATGAATGTTTTGAATTTTCTCCAAAAGTAAAGTAGTTGCAAACTCATGCTTTTAGAGACTTGTTTGGGCTCATGAGAGGAGTAGAAAAACATCAAAAATTTCAGTCCTGCATGATTCTACCAAGAAATGTGTGTTCATTGAAACCGCTGGTTTTTGATAGTTTGGGCCCTATTGAATAATGAATGTTTTGAATTTTCTCCAAAAGTAAAGTAGTTGCAAACTCATACTTTTAGAAACTTGTTTGGGCTGTTGAGAGGAGTAAAAAACCATCAAAAATTTCAATCCTGCATGATTCTACCAAGAAATGTGATTCTTCATTCAAAACGCTGGTTTTTGCTATTGGGCTCTTTTGAGTAATGAATGTTTTGAATTTTCTCCAAAAGTAAAGTAGTTGCAAACTCATGCTTTTAGAGACTTGTTTGGGCTCATGAGAGGAGTAGAAAAACATCAAAAATTTCAGTCCTGCATGATTCTACCAAGAAATGTGTGTTCATTCAAACCGCTGGTTTTTGATAGTTTGGGCCCTATTGAATAATGAATGTTTTGAATTTTCTCCAAAAGTAAAGTAGTTACAAACTCATCCTTTTAGAAACTTGTTTGGCTGTTGAGAGGAGTAAAAAACCATCAAAAATTTCAATCCTGCATGATTCTACCAAGAAATGTGATTCTTCATTCAAAACCTGATTTTTGCTATTGGGCTCTATTGAATAATGAATGTTTTGAATTTTCTCCAAAAGTAAAGTAGTTGCAAACTCATGCTTTTAGAGACTTGTTTGGGCTCATGAGAGGAGTAGAAAAACATCAAAAATTTCAGTCCTGCATGATTCTACCAAGAAATGTGTGTTCATTCAAACCGCTGGTTTTTGACAGTTTGGGCCCTATTGAATAATGAATGTTTTGAATTTTCTCCAAAAGTAAAGTAGTTGCAAACTCATCCTTTTAGAAACTTGTTTGGGCTGTTGAGAGGAGTAAAAAACCATCAAAAATTTCAATCCTGCATGATTCTACCAAGAAATGTGATTCTTCATTCAAAACGCTGGTTTTTGCTATTGGGCTCTTTTGAGTAATGAATGTTTTGAATTTTCTCCAAAAGTAAAGTAGTTGCAAACTCATGCTTTTAGAGACTTGTTTGGGCTCATGAGAGGAGTAGAAAAACATCAAAAATTTCAGTCCTGCATGATTCTACCAAGAAATGTGTGTTCATTGAAACCGCTGGTTTTTGATAGTTTGGGCCCTATTGAATAATGAATGTTTTGAATTTTCTCCAAAAGTAAAGTAGTTGCAAACTCATCCTTTTAGAAACTTGTTTGGGCTGTTGAGAGGAGTAAAAAACCATCAAAAATTTCAATCCTGCATGATTTTACCAAGAAATGTGATTCTTCATTCAAAACCTGATTTTTGCTATTGGGCTCTATTGAATAGTGAATGTTTTGAATTTTCTCCAAAAGTAAAGTAGTTGCAAACTCATGCTTTTAGAGACTTGTTTGGGCTCATGAGAGTAGAAAAACATCAAAAATTTCAGTCCTGCATGATTCTACCAAGAAATGTGTGTTCATTGAAACCGCTGGTTTTTGATAGTTTGGGCCCTATTGAATAATGAATGTTTTGAATTTTCTCCAAAAGTAAAGTAGTTGCAAACTCATGCTTTTAGAGACTTGTTTGGGCTCATGAGAGGAGTAGAAAAACATCAAAAATTTCAGTCCTGCATGATTCTACCAAGAAATGTGTGTTCATTGAAACCGCTGGTTTTTGATAGTTTGGGCCCTATTGAATAATGAATGTTTTGAATTTTCTCCAAAAGTAAAGTAGTTGCAAACTCATCCTTTTAGAAACTTGTTTGGGCTGTTGAGAGTAGTAAAAAACCATCAAAAATTTCAATCCTGCATGATTCTACCAAGAAATGTGATTCTTCATTCAAAACGCTGGTTTTTGCTATTGGGCTCTATTGAATAATGAATGTTTTGAATTTTCTCCAAAAGTAAAGTAGTTGCAAACTCATGCTTTTAGAGACTTGTTTGGGCTCATGAGAGGAGTAGAAAAACATCAAAAATTTCAGTCCTGCATGATTCTACCAAGAAATGTGTGTTCATTGAAACCGCTGGTTTTTGATAGTTTGGGCCCTATTGAATAATGAATGTTTTGAATTTTCTCCAAAAGTAAAGTAGTTGCAAACTCATCCTTTTAGATACTTGTTTGGGCTGTTGAGAGGAGTAAAAAACCATCAAAAATTTCAATCCTGCATGATTCTACCAAGAAATGTGATTCTTCATTCAAAACCTGATTTTTGCTATTGGGCTCTATTGAATAATGAATGTTTTGAATTTTCTCCAAAAGTAAAGTAGTTGCAAACTCATGCTTTTAGAGACTTGTTTGGGCTCATGAGAGGAGTAGAAAAACATCAAAAATTTCAGTCCTGCATGATTCTACCAAGAAATGTGTGTTCATTGAAACCGCTGGTTTTTGATAGTTTGGGCCCTATTGAATAATGAATGTTTTGAATTTTCTCCAAAAGTAAAGTAGTTGCAAACTCATCCTTTTAGAAACTTGTTTGGGCTGTTGAGAGGAGTAAAAAACCATCAAAAATTTCAATCCTGCATGATTCTACCAAGAAATGTGATTCTTCATTCAAAACGCTGGTTTTTGCTATTGGGCTCTTTTGAGTAATGAATGTTTTGAATTTTCTCCAAAAGTAAAGTAGTTGCAAACTCATGCTTTTAGAGACTTGTTTGGGCTCATGAGAGGAGTAGAAAAACATCAAAAATTTCAGTCCTGCATGATTCTACCAAGAAATGTGTGTTCATTCAAACCGCTGGTTTTTGATAGTTTGGGCCCTATTGAATAATGAATGTTTTGAATTTTCTCCAAAAGTAAAGTAGTTACAAACTCATCCTTTTAGAAACTTGTTTGGGCTGTTGAGAGGAGTAAAAAACCATCAAAAATTTCAATCCTGCATGATTCTACCAAGAAATGTGATTCTTCATTCAAAACCTGATTTTTGCTATTGGGCTCTATTGAATAATGAATGTTTTGAATTTTCTCCAAAAGTAAAGTAGTTGCAAACTCATGCTTTTAGAGACTTGTTTGGGCTCATGAGAGGAGTAGAAAAACATCAAAAATTTCAGTCCTGCATGATTCTACCAAGAAATGTGTGTTCATTCAAACCGCTGGTTTTTGATAGTTTGGGCCCTATTGAATAATGAATGTTTTGAATTTTCTCCAAAAGTAAAGTAGTTGCAAACTGATCCTTTTAGAAACTTGTTTGGGCTGTTGAGAGGAGTAAAAAACCATCAAAAATTTCAATCCTGCATGATTCTACCAAGAAACGTGATTCTTCATTCAAAACGCTGGTTTTTGCTATTGGGCTCTTTTGAGTAATGAATGTTTTGAATTTTCTCCAAAAGTAAAGTAGTTGCAAACTCATGCTTTTAGAGACTTGTTTGGGCTCATGAGAGGAGTAGAAAAACATCAAAAATTTCAGTCCTGCATGATTCTACCAAGAAATGTGTGTTCATTCAAACCGCTGGTTTTTGATAGTTTGGGCCCTATTGAATAATGAATGTTTTTAATTTTCTCCAAAAGTAAAGTAGTTGCAAACTCATCCTTTTAGAAACTTGTTTGGGCTGTTGAGAGGAGTAAAAAACCATCAAAAATTTCAATCCTGCATGATTTTACCAGGAAATGTGATTCTTCATTCAAAACCTGATTTTTGCTATTGGGCTCTATTGAATAATGAATGTTTTGAATTTTCTCCAAAAGTAAAGTAGTTGCAAACTCATGCTTTTAGAGACTTGTTTGGGCTCATGAGAGGAGTAGAAAAACATCAAAAATTTCAGTCCTGCATGATTCTACCAAGAAATGTGTGTTCATTGAAACCGCTGGTTTTTGATAGTTTGGGCCCTATTGAATAATGAATGTTTTGAATTTTCTCCAAAAGTAAAGTAGTTGCAAACTCATCCTTTTAGAAACTTGTTTGGGCTGTTGAGAGGAGTAAAAAACCATCAAAAATTTCAATCCTGCATGATTCTACCAAGAAATGTGATTCTTCATTCAAAACCTGATTTTTGCTATTGGGCTCTATTGAATAATGAATGTTTTGAATTTTCTCCAAAAGTAAAGTAGTTGCAAACTCATGCTTTTAGAGACTTGTTTGGGCTCATGAGAGGAGTAGAAAAACATCAAAAATTTCAGTCCTGCATGATTCTACCAAGAAATGTGTGTTCATTGAAACCGCTGGTTTTTGATAGTTTGGGCCCTATTGAATAATGAATGTTTTGAATTTTCTCCAAAAGTAAAGTAGTTGCAAACTCATACTTTTAGAAACTTGTTTGGGCTGTTGAGAGGAGTAAAAAACCATCAAAAATTTCAATCCTGCATGATTCTACCAAGAAATGTGATTCTTCATTCAAAACGCTGGTTTTTGCTATTGGGCTCTTTTGAGTAATGAATGTTTTGAATTTTCTCCAAAAGTAAAGTAGTTGCAAACTCATGCTTTTAGAGACTTGTTTGGGCTCATGAGAGGAGTAGAAAAACATCAAAAATTTCAGTCCTGCATGATTCTACCAAGAAATGTGTGTTCATTCAAACCGCTGGTTTTTGATAGTTTGGGCCCTATTGAATAATGAATGTTTTGAATTTTCTCCAAAAGTAAAGTAGTTACAAACTCATCCTTTTAGAAACTTGTTTGGCTGTTGAGAGGAGTAAAAAACCATCAAAAATTTCAATCCTGCATGATTCTACCAAGAAATGTGATTCTTCATTCAAAACCTGATTTTTGCTATTGGGCTCTATTGAATAATGAATGTTTTGAATTTTCTCCAAAAGTAAAGTAGTTGCAAACTCATGCTTTTAGAGACTTGTTTGGGCTCATGAGAGGAGTAGAAAAACATCAAAAATTTCAGTCCTGCATGATTCTACCAAGAAATGTGTGTTCATTCAAACCGCTGGTTTTTGATAGTTTGGGCCCTATTGAATAATGAATGTTTTGAATTTTCTCCAAAAGTAAAGTAGTTGCAAACTCATCCTTTTAGAAACTTGTTTGGGCTGTTGAGAGGAGTAAAAAACCATCAAAAATTTCAATCCTGCATGATTCTACCAAGAAATGTGATTCTTCATTCAAAACGCTGGTTTTTGCTATTGGGCTCTTTTGAGTAATGAATGTTTTGAATTTTCTCCAAAAGTAAAGTAGTTGCAAACTCATGCTTTTAGAGACTTGTTTGGGCTCATGAGAGGAGTAGAAAAACATCAAAAATTTCAGTCCTGCATGATTCTACCAAGAAATGTGTGTTCATTGAAACCGCTGGTTTTTGATAGTTTGGGCCCTATTGAATAATGAATGTTTTGAATTTTCTCCAAAAGTAAAGTAGTTGCAAACTCATCCTTTTAGAAACTTGTTTGGGCTGTTGAGAGGAGTAAAAAACCATCAAAAATTTCAATCCTGCATGATTCTACCAAGAAATGTGATTCTTCATTCAAAACCTGATTTTTGCTATTGGGCTCTATTGAATAATGAATGTTTTGAATTTTCTCCAAAAGTAAAGTAGTTGCAAACTCATGCTTTTAGAGACTTGTTTGGGCTCATGAGAGGAGTAGAAAAACATCAAAAATTTCAGTCCTGCATGATTCTACCAAGAAATGTGTGTTCATTGAAACCGCTGGTTTTTGATAGTTTGGGCCCTATTGAATAATGAATGTTTTGAATTTTCTCCAAAAGTAAAGTAGTTGCAAACTCATACTTTTAGAAACTTGTTTGGGCTGTTGAGAGGAGTAAAAAACCATCAAAAATTTCAATCCTGCATGATTCTACCAAGAAATGTGATTCTTCATTCAAAACGCTGGTTTTTGCTATTGGGCTCTTTTGAGTAATGAATGTTTTGAATTTTCTCCAAAAGTAAAGTAGTTGCAAACTCATGCTTTTAGAGACTTGTTTGGGCTCATGAGAGGAGTAGAAAAACATCAAAAATTTCAGTCCTGCATGATTCTACCAAGAAATGTGTGTTCATTCAAACCGCTGGTTTTTGATAGTTTGGGCCCTATTGAATAATGAATGTTTTGAATTTTCTCCAAAAGTAAAGTAGTTACAAACTCATCCTTTTAGAAACTTGTTTGGCTGTTGAGAGGAGTAAAAAACCATCAAAAATTTCAATCCTGCATGATTCTACCAAGAAATGTGATTCTTCATTCAAAACCTGATTTTTGCTATTGGGCTCTATTGAATAATGAATGTTTTGAATTTTCTCCAAAAGTAAAGTAGTTGCAAACTCATGCTTTTAGAGACTTGTTTGGGCTCATGAGAGGAGTAGAAAAACATCAAAAATTTCAGTCCTGCATGATTCTACCAAGAAATGTGTGTTCATTCAAACCGCTGGTTTTTGACAGTTTGGGCCCTATTGAATAATGAATGTTTTGAATTTTCTCCAAAAGTAAAGTAGTTGCAAACTCATCCTTTTAGAAACTTGTTTGGGCTGTTGAGAGGAGTAAAAAACCATCAAAAATTTCAATCCTGCATGATTCTACCAAGAAATGTGATTCTTCATTCAAAACGCTGGTTTTTGCTATTGGGCTCTTTTGAGTAATGAATGTTTTGAATTTTCTCCAAAAGTAAAGTAGTTGCAAACTCATGCTTTTAGAGACTTGTTTGGGCTCATGAGAGGAGTAGAAAAACATCAAAAATTTCAGTCCTGCATGATTCTACCAAGAAATGTGTGTTCATTCAAACCACTGGTTTTTGATAGTTTGGGCCCTATTGAATAATGAATGTTTTGAATTTTCTCCAAAAGTAAAGTAGTTACAAACTCATCCTTTTAGAAACTTGTTTGGGCTGTTGAGAGGAGTAAAAAACCATCAAAAATTTCAATCCTGCATGATTCTACCAAGAAATGTGATTCTTCATTCAAAACCTGATTTTTGCTATTGGGCTCTATTGAATAATGAATGTTTTGAATTTTCTCCAAAAGTAAAGTAGTTGCAAACTCATGCTTTTAGAGACTTGTTTGGGCTCATGAGAGGAGTAGAAAAACATCAAAAATTTCAGTCCTGCATGATTCTACCAAGAAATGTGTGTTCATTGAAACCGCTGGTTTTTGATAGTTTGGGCCCTATTGAATAATGAATGTTTTGAATTTTCTCCAAAAGTAAAGTAGTTGCAAACTCATCCTTTTAGAAACTTGTTTGGGCTGTTGAGAGGAGTAAAAAACCATCAAAAATTTCAATCCTGCATGATTCTACCAAGAAATGTGATTCTTCATTCAAAACGCTGGTTTTTGCTATTGGGCTCTTTTGAGTAATGAATGTTTTGAATTTTCTCCAAAAGTAAAGTAGTTGCAAACTCATGCTTTTAGAGACTTGTTTGGGCTCATGAGAGGAGTAGAAAAACATCAAAAATTTCAGTCCTGCATGATTCTACCAAGAAATGTGTGTTCATTCAAACCGCTGGTTTTTGATAGTTTGGGCCCTATTGAATAATGAATGTTTTGAATTTTCTCCAAAAGTAAAGTAGTTACAAACTCATCCTTTTAGAAACTTGTTTGGGCTGTTGAGAGGAGTAAAAAACCATCAAAAATTTCAATCCTGCATGATTCTACCAAGAAATGTGATTCTTCATTCAAAACCTGATTTTTGCTATTGGGCTCTATTGAATAATGAATGTTTTGAATTTTCTCCAAAAGTAAAGTAGTTGCAAACTCATGCTTTTAGAGACTTGTTTGGGCTCATGAGAGGAGTAGAAAAACATCAAAAATTTCAGTCCTGCATGATTCTACCAAGAAATGTGTGTTCATTCAAACCGCTGGTTTTTGATAGTTTGGGCCCTATTGAATAATGAATGTTTTGAATTTTCTCCAAAAGTAAAGTAGTTGCAAACTCATCCTTTTAGAAACTTGTTTGGGCTGTTGAGAGGAGTAAAAAACCATCAAAAATTTCAATCCTGCATGATTCTACCAAGAAATGTGATTCTTCATTCAAAACGCTGGTTTTTGCTATTGGTATCTTTTGAGTAATGAATGTTTTGAATTTTCTCCAAAAGTAAAGTAGTTGCAAACTCATGCTTTTAGAGACTTGTTTGGGCTCATGAGAGGAGTAGAAAAACATCAAAAATTTCAGTCCTGCATGATTCTACCAAGAAATGTGTGTTCATTGAAACCGCTGGTTTTTGATAGTTTGGGCCCTATTGAATAATGAATGTTTTGAATTTTCTCCAAAAGTAAAGTAGTTGCAAACTCATCCTTTTAGAAACTTGTTTGGGCTGTTGAGAGGAGTAAAAAACCATCAAAAATTTCAATCCTGCATGATTCTACCAAGAAATGTGATTCTTCATTCAAAACGCTGGTTTTTGCTATTGGGCTCTTTTGAGTAATGAATGTTTTGAATTTTCTCCAAAAGTAAAGTAGTTGCAAACTCATGCTTTTAGAGACTTGTTTGGGCTCATGAGAGGAGTAGAAAAACATCAAAAATTTCAGTCCTGCATGATTCTACCAAGAAATGTGTGTTCATTCAAACTGCTGGTTTTTGATAGTTTGGGCCCTATTGAATAATGAATGTTTTGAATTTTCTCCAAAAGTAAAGTAGTTGCAAACTCATCCTTTTAGAAACTTGTTTGGGCTGTTGAGAGGAGTAAAAAACCATCAAAAATTTCAATCCTGCATGATTTTACCAGGAAATGTGATTCTTCATTCAAAACCTGATTTTTGCTATTGGGCTCTATTGAATAATGAATGTTTTGAATTTTCTCCAAAAGTAAAGTAGTTGCAAACTCATGCTTTTAGAGACTTGTTTGGGCTCATGAGAGGAGTAGAAAAACATCAAAAATTTCAGTCCTGCATGATTCTACCAAGAAATGTGTGTTCATTGAAACCGCTGGTTTTTGATAGTTTGGGCCCTATTGAATAATGAATGTTTTGAATTTTCTCCAAAAGTAAAGTAGTTGCAAACTCATCCTTTTAGAAACTTGTTTGGGCTGTTGAGAGGAGTAAAAAACCATCAAAAATTTCAATCCTGCATGATTCTACCAAGAAATGTGATTCTTCATTCAAAACGCTGGTTTTTGCTATTGGGCTCTTTTGAGTAATGAATGTTTTGAATTTTCTCCAAAAGTAAAGTAGTTGCAAACTCATGCTTTTAGAGACTTGTTTGGGCTCATGAGAGGAGTAGAAAAACATCAAAAATTTCAGTCCTGCATGATTCTACCAAGAAATGTGTGTTCATTCAAACCGCTGGTTTTTGATAGTTTGGGCCCTATTGAATAATGAATGTTTTGAATTTTCTCCAAAAGTAAAGTAGTTACAAACTCATCCTTTTAGAAACTTGTTTGGGCTGTTGAGAGGAGTAAAAAACCATCAAAAATTTCAATCCTGCATGATTCTACCAAGAAATGTGATTCTTCATTCAAAACCTGATTTTTGCTATTGGGCTCTATTGAATAATGAATGTTTTGAATTTTCTCCAAAAGTAAAGTAGTTGCAAACTCATGCTTTTAGAGACTTGTTTGGGCTCATGAGAGGAGTAGAAAAACATCAAAAATTTCAGTCCTGCATGATTCTACCAAGAAATGTGTGTTCATTCAAACCGCTGGTTTTTGATAGTTTGGGCCCTATTGAATAATGAATGTTTTGAATTTTCTCCAAAAGTAAAGTAGTTGCAAACTCATCCTTTTAGAAACTTGTTTGGGCTGTTGAGAGGAGTAAAAAACCATCAAAAATTTCAATCCTGCATGATTCTAACAAGAAATGTGATTCTTCATTCAAAACGCTGGTTTTTGCTATTGGGCTCTTTTGAGTAATGAATGTTTTGAATTTTCTCCAAAAGTAAAGTAGTTGCAAACTCATGCTTTTAGAGACTTGTTTGGGCTCATGAGAGGAGTAGAAAAACATCAAAAATTTCAGTCCTGCATGATTCTACCAAGAAATGTGTGTTCATTCAAACCGCTGGTTTTTGATAGTTTGGGCCCTATTGAATAATGAATGTTTTGAATTTTCTCCAAAAGTAAAGTAGTTGCAAACTCATCCTTTTAGAAACTTGTTTGGGCTGTTGAGAGGAGTAAAAAACCATCAAAAATTTCAATCCTGCATGATTCTACCAAGAAATGTGATTCTTCATTCAAAACGCTGGTTTTTGCTATTGGGCTCTTTTGAGTAATAATGTTTTGAATTTTCTCCAAAAGTAAAGTAGTTGCAAACTCATGCTTTTAGAGACTTGTTTGGGCTCATGAGAGGAGTAGAAAAACATCAAAAATTTCAGTCCTGCATGATTCTACCAAGAAATGTGTGTTCATTCAAACCGCTGGTTTTTGATAGTTTGGGCCCTATTGAATAATGAATGTTTTGAATTTTCTCCAAAAGTAAAGTAGTTGCAAACTCATCCTTTTAGAAACTTGTTTGGGCTGTTGAGAGGAGTAAAAAACCATCAAAAATTTCAATCCTGCATGATTCTACCAAGAAATGTGATTCTTCATTCAAAACGCTGGTTTTTGCTATTGGGCTCTTTTGAGTAATGAATGTTTTGAATTTTCTCCAAAAGTAAAGTAGTTGCAAACTCATGCTTTTAGAGACTTGTTTGGGCTCATGAGAGGAGTAGAAAAACATCAAAAATTTCAGTCCTGCATGATTCTACCAAGAAATGTGTGTTCATTCAAACTGCTGGTTTTTGATAGTTTGGGCCCTATTGAATAATGAATGTTTTGAATTTTCTCCAAAAGTAAAGTAGTTGCAAACTCATCCTTTTAGAAACTTGTTTGGGCTGTTGAGAGGAGTAAAAAACCATCAAAAATTTCAATCCTGCATGATTTTACCAGGAAATGTGATTCTTCATTCAAAACCTGATTTTTGCTATTGGGCTCTATTGAATAATGAATGTTTTGAATTTTCTCCAAAAGTAAAGTAGTTGCAAACTCATGCTTTTAGAGACTTGTTTGGGCTCATGAGAGGAGTAGAAAAACATCAAAAATTTCAGTCCTGCATGATTCTACCAAGAAATGTGTGTTCATTCAAACCGCTGGTTTTTGATAGTTTGGGCCCTATTGAATAATGAATGTTTTGAATTTTCTCCAAAAGTAAAGTAGTTGCAAACTCATCCTTTTAGAAACTTGTTTGGGCTGTTGAGAGGAGTAAAAAACCATCAAAAATTTCAATCCTGCATGATTCTAACAAGAAATGTGATTCTTCATTCAAAACGCTGGTTTTTGCTATTGGGCTCTTTTGAGTAATGAATGTTTTGAATTTTCTCCAAAAGTAAAGTAGTTGCAAACTCATGCTTTTAGAGACTTGTTTGGGCTCATGAGAGGAGTAGAAAAACATCAAAAATTTCAGTCCTGCATGATTCTACCAAGAAATGTGTGTTCATTCAAACCGCTGGTTTTTGATAGTTTGGGCCCTATTGAATAATGAATGTTTTGAATTTTCTCCAAAAGTAAAGTAGTTGCAAACTCATCCTTTTAGAAACTTGTTTGGGCTGTTGAGAGGAGTAAAAAACCATCAAAAATTTCAATCCTGCATGATTCTACCAAGAAATGTGATTCTTCATTCAAAACGCTGGTTTTTGCTATTGGGCTCTTTTGAGTAATAATGTTTTGAATTTTCTCCAAAAGTAAAGTAGTTGCAAACTCATGCTTTTAGAGACTTGTTTGGGCTCATGAGAGGAGTAGAAAAACATCAAAAATTTCAGTCCTGCATGATTCTACCAAGAAATGTGTGTTCATTCAAACCGCTGGTTTTTGATAGTTTGGGCCCTATTGAATAATGAATGTTTTGAATTTTCTCCAAAAGTAAAGTAGTTGCAAACTCATCCTTTTAGAAACTTGTTTGGGCTGTTGAGAGGAGTAAAAAACCATCAAAAATTTCAATCCTGCATGATTCTACCAAGAAATGTGATTCTTCATTCAAAACGCTGGTTTTTGCTATTGGTATCTTTTGAGTAATGAATGTTTTGAATTTTCTCCAAAAGTAAAGTAGTTGCAAACTCATGCTTTTAGAGACTTGTTTGGGCTCATGAGAGGAGTAGAAAAACATCAAAAATTTCAGTCCTGCATGATTCTACCAAGAAATGTGTGTTCATTGAAACCGCTGGTTTTTGATAGTTTGGGCCCTATTGAATAATGAATGTTTTGAATTTTCTCCAAAAGTAAAGTAGTTGCAAACTCATCCTTTTAGAAACTTGTTTGGGCTGTTGAGAGGAGTAAAAAACCATCAAAAATTTCAATCCTGCATGATTCTACCAAGAAATGTGATTCTTCATTCAAAACGCTGGTTTTTGCTATTGGGCTCTTTTGAGTAATGAATGTTTTGAATTTTCTCCAAAAGTAAAGTAGTTGCAAACTCATGCTTTTAGAGACTTGTTTGGGCTCATGAGAGGAGTAGAAAAACATCAAAAATTTCAGTCCTGCATGATTCTACCAAGAAATGTGTGTTCATTCAAACTGCTGGTTTTTGATAGTTTGGGCCCTATTGAATAATGAATGTTTTGAATTTTCTCCAAAAGTAAAGTAGTTGCAAACTCATCCTTTTAGAAACTTGTTTGGGCTGTTGAGAGGAGTAAAAAACCATCAAAAATTTCAATCCTGCATGATTTTACCAGGAAATGTGATTCTTCATTCAAAACCTGATTTTTGCTATTGGGCTCTATTGAATAATGAATGTTTTGAATTTTCTCCAAAAGTAAAGTAGTTGCAAACTCATGCTTTTAGAGACTTGTTTGGGCTCATGAGAGGAGTAGAAAAACATCAAAAATTTCAGTCCTGCATGATTCTACCAAGAAATGTGTGTTCATTGAAACCGCTGGTTTTTGATAGTTTGGGCCCTATTGAATAATGAATGTTTTGAATTTTCTCCAAAAGTAAAGTAGTTGCAAACTCATCCTTTTAGAAACTTGTTTGGGCTGTTGAGAGGAGTAAAAAACCATCAAAAATTTCAATCCTGCATGATTCTACCAAGAAATGTGATTCTTCATTCAAAACGCTGGTTTTTGCTATTGGGCTCTTTTGAGTAATGAATGTTTTGAATTTTCTCCAAAAGTAAAGTAGTTGCAAACTCATGCTTTTAGAGACTTGTTTGGGCTCATGAGAGGAGTAGAAAAACATCAAAAATTTCAGTCCTGCATGATTCTACCAAGAAATGTGTGTTCATTCAAACCGCTGGTTTTTGATAGTTTGGGCCCTATTGAATAATGAATGTTTTGAATTTTCTCCAAAAGTAAAGTAGTTACAAACTCATCCTTTTAGAAACTTGTTTGGGCTGTTGAGAGGAGTAAAAAACCATCAAAAATTTCAATCCTGCATGATTCTACCAAGAAATGTGATTCTTCATTCAAAACCTGATTTTTGCTATTGGGCTCTATTGAATAATGAATGTTTTGAATTTTCTCCAAAAGTAAAGTAGTTGCAAACTCATGCTTTTAGAGACTTGTTTGGGCTCATGAGAGGAGTAGAAAAACATCAAAAATTTCAGTCCTGCATGATTCTACCAAGAAATGTGTGTTCATTCAAACCGCTGGTTTTTGATAGTTTGGGCCCTATTGAATAATGAATGTTTTGAATTTTCTCCAAAAGTAAAGTAGTTGCAAACTCATCCTTTTAGAAACTTGTTTGGGCTGTTGAGAGGAGTAAAAAACCATCAAAAATTTCAATCCTGCATGATTCTAACAAGAAATGTGATTCTTCATTCAAAACGCTGGTTTTTGCTATTGGGCTCTTTTGAGTAATGAATGTTTTGAATTTTCTCCAAAAGTAAAGTAGTTGCAAACTCATGCTTTTAGAGACTTGTTTGGGCTCATGAGAGGAGTAGAAAAACATCAAAAATTTCAGTCCTGCATGATTCTACCAAGAAATGTGTGTTCATTCAAACCGCTGGTTTTTGATAGTTTGGGCCCTATTGAATAATGAATGTTTTGAATTTTCTCCAAAAGTAAAGTAGTTGCAAACTCATCCTTTTAGAAACTTGTTTGGGCTGTTGAGAGGAGTAAAAAACCATCAAAAATTTCAATCCTGCATGATTCTACCAAGAAATGTGATTCTTCATTCAAAACGCTGGTTTTTGCTATTGGGCTCTTTTGAGTAATGAATGTTTTGAATTTTCTCCAAAAGTAAAGTAGTTGCAAACTCATGCTTTTAGAGACTTGTTTGGGCTCATGAGAGGAGTAGAAAAACATCAAAAATTTCAGTCCTGCATGATTCTACCAAGAAATGTGTGTTCATTGAAACCGCTGGTTTTTGATAGTTTGGGCCCTATTGAATAATGAATGTTTTGAATTTTCTCCAAAAGTAAAGTAGTTGCAAACTCATCCTTTTAGAAACTTGTTTGGGCTGTTGAGAGGAGTAAAAAACCATCAAAAATTTCAATCCTGCATGATTCTACCAAGAAATGTGATTCTTCATTCAAAACGCTGGTTTTTGCTATTGGGCTCTTTTGAGTAATGAATGTTTTGAATTTTCTCCAAAAGTAAAGTAGTTGCAAACTCATGCTTTTAGAGACTTGTTTGGGCTCATGAGAGGAGTAGAAAAACATCAAAAATTTCAGTCCTGCATGATTCTACCAAGAAATGTGTGTTCATTGAAACCGCTGGTTTTTGATAGTTTGGGCCCTATTGAATAATGAATGTTTTGAATTTTCTCCAAAAGTAAAGTAGTTGCAAACTCATCCTTTTAGAAACTTGTTTGGGCTGTTGAGAGGAGTAAAAAACCATCAAAAATTTCAATCCTGCATGATTCTACCAAGAAATGTGATTCTTCATTCAAAACGCTGGTTTTTGCTATTGGGCTCTTTTGAGTAATGAATGTTTTGAATTTTCTCCAAAAGTAAAGTAGTTGCAAACTCATGCTTTTAGAGACTTGTTTGGGCTCATGAGAGGAGTAGAAAAACATCAAAAATTTCAGTCCTGCATGATTCTACCAAGAAATGTGTGTTCATTCAAACTGCTGGTTTTTGATAGTTTGGGCCCTATTGAATAATGAATGTTTTGAATTTTCTCCAAAAGTAAAGTAGTTGCAAACTCATCCTTTTAGAAACTTGTTTGGGCTGTTGAGAGGAGTAAAAAACCATCAAAAATTTCAATCCTGCATGATTTTACCAGGAAATGTGATTCTTCATTCAAAACCTGATTTTTGCTATTGGGCTCTATTGAATAATGAATGTTTTGAATTTTCTCCAAAAGTAAAGTAGTTGCAAACTCATGCTTTTAGAGACTTGTTTGGGCTCATGAGAGGAGTAGAAAAACATCAAAAATTTCAGTCCTGCATGATTCTACCAAGAAATGTGTGTTCATTGAAACCGCTGGTTTTTGATAGTTTGGGCCCTATTGAATAATGAATGTTTTGAATTTTCTCCAAAAGTAAAGTAGTTGCAAACTCATCCTTTTAGAAACTTGTTTGGGCTGTTGAGAGGAGTAAAAAACCATCAAAAATTTCAATCCTGCATGATTCTACCAAGAAATGTGATTCTTCATTCAAAACGCTGGTTTTTGCTATTGGGCTCTTTTGAGTAATGAATGTTTTGAATTTTCTCCAAAAGTAAAGTAGTTGCAAACTCATGCTTTTAGAGACTTGTTTGGGCTCATGAGAGGAGTAGAAAAACATCAAAAATTTCAGTCCTGCATGATTCTACCAAGAAATGTGTGTTCATTCAAACCGCTGGTTTTTGATAGTTTGGGCCCTATTGAATAATGAATGTTTTGAATTTTCTCCAAAAGTAAAGTAGTTACAAACTCATCCTTTTAGAAACTTGTTTGGGCTGTTGAGAGGAGTAAAAAACCATCAAAAATTTCAATCCTGCATGATTCTACCAAGAAATGTGATTCTTCATTCAAAACCTGATTTTTGCTATTGGGCTCTATTGAATAATGAATGTTTTGAATTTTCTCCAAAAGTAAAGTAGTTGCAAACTCATGCTTTTAGAGACTTGTTTGGGCTCATGAGAGGAGTAGAAAAACATCAAAAATTTCAGTCCTGCATGATTCTACCAAGAAATGTGTGTTCATTCAAACCGCTGGTTTTTGATAGTTTGGGCCCTATTGAATAATGAATGTTTTGAATTTTCTCCAAAAGTAAAGTAGTTGCAAACTCATCCTTTTAGAAACTTGTTTGGGCTGTTGAGAGGAGTAAAAAACCATCAAAAATTTCAATCCTGCATGATTCTAACAAGAAATGTGATTCTTCATTCAAAACGCTGGTTTTTGCTATTGGGCTCTTTTGAGTAATGAATGTTTTGAATTTTCTCCAAAAGTAAAGTAGTTGCAAACTCATGCTTTTAGAGACTTGTTTGGGCTCATGAGAGGAGTAGAAAAACATCAAAAATTTCAGTCCTGCATGATTCTACCAAGAAATGTGTGTTCATTCAAACCGCTGGTTTTTGATAGTTTGGGCCCTATTGAATAATGAATGTTTTGAATTTTCTCCAAAAGTAAAGTAGTTGCAAACTCATCCTTTTAGAAACTTGTTTGGGCTGTTGAGAGGAGTAAAAAACCATCAAAAATTTCAATCCTGCATGATTCTACCAAGAAATGTGATTCTTCATTCAAAACGCTGGTTTTTGCTATTGGGCTCTATTGAATAATGAATGTTTTGAATTTTCTCCAAAAGTAAAGTAGTTGCAAACTCATCCTTTTTGAAACTTGTTTGGGCTGTTGAGCGGAGTAAAAAACCATCAAAAATTTCAATCCTGCATGATTCTACCAAGAAATGTGATTCTTCATTCAAAACGCTGGTTTTTGCTATTGGGCTCTTTTGAGTAATGAATGTTTTGAATTTTCTCCAAATGTAAAGTATTTGCAAACTCATGCTTTTAGATTCTTGTTTGGGCTCATGAGAGGAGTAGAAAAACATCAAAAATTTCAGTCCTGCATGATTCTACCAAGAAATGTGTGTTCATTCAAACCGCTGGTTTTTGATAGTTTGGGCCCTATTGAATAATGAATGTTTTGAATTTTCTCCAAAAGTAAAGTAGTTGCAAACTCATCCTTTTAGAAACTTGTTTGGTCTGTTGAGAGGAGTAAAAAATCATCAAAAATTTCAATCCTGCATGATTCTACCAAGAAATGTGATTCTTCATTCAAAACGCTGGTTTTTGCTATTGGGCTCTTTTGAGTAATGAATGTTTTGAATTTTCTCCAAAAGTAAAGTAGTTGCAAACTCATGCTTTTAGATACTTGTTTGGGCTCATGAGAGGAGTAGAAAAACATCAAAAATTTCAGTCCTGCATGATTCTACCAAGAAATGTGTGTTCATTCAAACCGCTGGTTTTTGATAGTTTGGGCCCTATTGAATAATGAATGTTTTGAATTTTCTCCAAAAGTAAAGTAGTTGCAAACTCATCCTTTTAGAAACTTGTTTGGGCTGTTGAGAGGAGTAAAAAACCATCAAAAATTTCAATCCTGCATGATTCTACCAAGAAATGTGATTCTTCATTCAAAACGATGATTTTTGCTATTGGGCTCTATTGAATAATGAATGTTTTGAGTTTTCTCCAAAAGTAAAGTAGTTGCAAACTCATCCTTTTAGAGACTTGTTTGGGCTCATGAGAGGAGTAGAAAAACATCAAAAATTTCAGTCCTGCACGATCCTACCAAGAAATGTGTGTTCATTCAAACCGCTGGTTTTTGATATTTTGGGCCCTATTGAATAATGAATGTTTTGAATTTTCTCCAAAAGTAAAGTAGTTGCAAACTCATCCTTTTAGAAACTTGTTTGGGCTGTTGAGAGGAGTAAAAAACCATCAAAAATTTCAATCCTGCATGATTCTACCAAGAAATGTGATTCTTCATTCAAAACGCTGGTTTTTGCTATTGGGCTCTTTTGAGTAATGAATGTTTTGAATTTTCTCCAAAAGTAAAGTAGTTGCAAACTCATGCTTTTAGAGACTTGTTTGGGCTCATGAGAGGAGTAGAAAAACATCAAAAATTTCAGTCCTGCATGATTCTACCAAGAAATGTGTGTTCATTCAAACTGCTGGTTTTTGATAGTTTGGGCCCTATTGAATAATGAATGTTTTGAATTTTCTCCAAAAGTAAAGTAGTTGCAAACTCATCCTTTTAGAAACTTGTTTGGGCTGTTGAGAGGAGTAAAAAACCATCAAAAATTTCAATCCTGCATGATTTTACCAGGAAATGTGATTCTTCATTCAAAACCTGATTTTTGCTATTGGGCTCTATTGAATAATGAATGTTTTGAATTTTCTCCAAAAGTAAAGTAGTTGCAAACTCATGCTTTTAGAGACTTGTTTGGGCTCATGAGAGGAGTAGAAAAACATCAAAAATTTCAGTCCTGCATGATTCTACCAAGAAATGTGTGTTCATTCAAACCGCTGGTTTTTGATAGTTTGGGCCCTATTGAATAATGAATGTTTTGAATTTTCTCCAAAAGTAAAGTAGTTACAAACTCATCCTTTTAGAAACTTGTTTGGGCTGTTGAGAGGAGTAAAAAACCATCAAAAATTTCAATCCTGCATGATTCTACCAAGAAATGTGATTCTTCATTCAAAACCTGATTTTTGCTATTGGGCTCTATTGAATAATGAATGTTTTGAATTTTCTCCAAAAGTAAAGTAGTTGCAAACTCATGCTTTTAGAGACTTGTTTGGGCTCATGAGAGGAGTAGAAAAACATCAAAAATTTCAGTCCTGCATGATTCTACCAAGAAATGTGTGTTCATTCAAACCGCTGGTTTTTGATAGTTTGGGCCCTATTGAATAATGAATGTTTTGAATTTTCTCCAAAAGTAAAGTAGTTGCAAACTCATCCTTTTAGAAACTTGTTTGGGCTGTTGAGAGGAGTAAAAAACCATCAAAAATTTCAATCCTGCATGATTCTAACAAGAAATGTGATTCTTCATTCAAAACGCTGGTTTTTGCTATTGGGCTCTTTTGAGTAATGAATGTTTTGAATTTTCTCCAAAAGTAAAGTAGTTGCAAACTCATGCTTTTAGAGACTTGTTTGGGCTCATGAGAGGAGTAGAAAAACATCAAAAATTTCAGTCCTGCATGATTCTACCAAGAAATGTGTGTTCATTCAAACCGCTGGTTTTTGATAGTTTGGGCCCTATTGAATAATGAATGTTTTGAATTTTCTCCAAAAGTAAAGTAGTTGCAAACTCATCCTTTTAGAAACTTGTTTGGGCTGTTGAGAGGAGTAAAAAACCATCAAAAATTTCAATCCTGCATGATTCTACCAAGAAATGTGATTCTTCATTCAAAACGCTGGTTTTTGCTATTGGGCTCTATTGAATAATGAATGTTTTGAATTTTCTCCAAAAGTAAAGTAGTTGCAAACTCATCCTTTTTGAAACTTGTTTGGGCTGTTGAGCGGAGTAAAAAACCATCAAAAATTTCAATCCTGCATGATTCTACCAAGAAATGTGATTCTTCATTCAAAACGCTGGTTTTTGCTATTGGGCTCTTTTGAGTAATGAATGTTTTGAATTTTCTCCAAATGTAAAGTAGTTGCAAACTCATGCTTTTAGATTCTTGTTTGGGCTCATGAGAGGAGTAGAAAAACATCAAAAATTTCAGTCCTGCATGATTCTACCAAGAAATGTGTGTTCATTCAAACCGCTGGTTTTTGATAGTTTGGGCCCTATTGAATAATGAATGTTTTGAATTTTCTCCAAAAGTAAAGTAGTTGCAAACTCATCCTTTTAGAAACTTGTTTGGTCTGTTGAGAGGAGTAAAAAATCATCAAAAATTTCAATCCTGCATGATTCTACCAAGAAATGTGATTCTTCATTCAAAACGCTGGTTTTTGCTATTGGGCTCTTTTGAGTAATGAATGTTTTGAATTTTCTCCAAAAGTAAAGTAGTTGCAAACTCATGCTTTTAGATACTTGTTTGGGCTCATGAGAGGAGTAGAAAAACATCAAAAATTTCAGTCCTGCATGATTCTACCAAGAAATGTGTGTTCATTCAAACCGCTGGTTTTTGATAGTTTGGGCCCTATTGAATAATGAATGTTTTGAATTTTCTCCAAAAGTAAAGTAGTTGCAAACTCATCCTTTTAGAAACTTGTTTGGGCTGTTGAGAGGAGTAAAAAACCATCAAAAATTTCAATCCTGCATGATTCTACCAAGAAATGTGATTCTTCATTCAAAACGATGATTTTTGCTATTGGGCTCTATTGAATAATGAATGTTTTGAGTTTTCTCCAAAAGTAAAGTAGTTGCAAACTCATCCTTTTAGAGACTTGTTTGGGCTCATGAGAGGAGTAGAAAAACATCAAAAATTTCAGTCCTGCACGATCCTACCAAGAAATGTGTGTTCATTCAAACCGCTGGTTTTTGATATTTTGGGCCCTATTGAATAATGAATGTTTTGAATTTTCTCCAAAAGTAAAGTAGTTGCAAACTCATCCTTTTAGAAACTTGTTTGGGCTGTTGAGAGGAGTAAAAAACCATCAAAAATTTCAATCCTGCATGATTCTACCAAGAAATGTGATTCTTCATTCAAAACCTGATTTTTGCTATTGGGCTCTATTGAATAATGAATGTTTTGAATTTTCTCCAAAAGTAAAGTAGTTGCAAACTCATGCTTTTAGAGACTTGTTTGGGCTCATGAGAGGAGTAGAAAAACATCAAAAATTTCAGTCCTGCATGATTCTACCAAGAAATGTGTGTTCATTGAAACCGCTGGTTTTTGATAGTTTGGGCCCTATTGAATAATGAATGTTTTGAATTTTCTCCAAAAGTAAAGTAGTTGCAAACTCATCCTTTTAGAAACTTGTTTGGGCTGTTGAGAGGAGTAAAAAACCATCAAAAATTTCAATCCTGCATGATTTTACCAAGAAATGTGATTCTTCATTCAAAACCTGATTTTTGCTATTGGGCTCTATTGAATAGTGAATGTTTTGAATTTTCTCCAAAAGTAAAGTAGTTGCAAACTCATGCTTTTAGAGACTTGTTTGGGCTCATGAGAGTAGAAAAACATCAAAAATTTCAGTCCTGCATGATTCTACCAAGAAATGTGTGTTCATTGAAACCGCTGGTTTTTGATAGTTTGGGCCCTATTGAATTATGAATGTTTTGAATTTTCTCCAAAAGTAAAGTAGTTGCAAACTCATGCTTTTAGAGACTTGTTTGGGCTCATGAGAGGAGTAGAAAAACATCAAAAGTTTCAGTCCTGCATGATTCTACCAAGAAATGTGTGTTCATTGAAACCGCTGATTTTTGATAGTTTGGGCCCTATTGAATAATGAATGTTTTGAATTTTCTCCAAAAGTAAAGTAGTTGCAAACTCATCCTTTTAGAAACTTGTTTGGGCTGTTGAGAGTAGTAAAAAACCATCAAAAATTTCAATCCTGCATGATTCTACCAAGAAATGTGATTCTTCATTCAAAACGCTGGTTTTTGCTATTGGGCTCTATTGAATAATGAATGTTTTGAATTTTCTCCAAAAGTAAAGTAGTTGCAAACTCATGCTTTTAGAGACTTGTTTGGGCTCATGAGAGGAGTAGAAAAACATCAAAAATTTCAGTCCTGCATGATTCTACCAAGAAATGTGTGTTCATTGAAACCGCTGGTTTTTGATAGTTTGGGCCCTATTGAATAATGAATGTTTTGAATTTTCTCCAAAAGTAAAGTAGTTGCAAACTCATCCTTTTAGAAACTTGTTTGGGCTGTTGAGAGGAGTAAAAAACCATCAAAAATTTCAATCCTGCATGATTCTACCAAGAAATGTGATTCTTCATTCAAAACGCTGGTTTTTGCTATTGGGCTCTATTAAATAATGAATGTTTTGAATTTTCTCCAAAAGCAAAGTAGTTGCAAACTCATGCTTTTAGAGACTTGTTTGGGCTCATGAGAGGAGTAGAAAAACATCAAAAATTTCAGTCCTGCATGATTCTACCAAGAAATGTGTGTTCATTGAAACCGCTGGTTTTTGATAGTTTGGGCCCTATTGAATAATGAATGTTTTGAATTTTCTCCAAAAGTAAAGTAGTTGCAAACTCATCCTTTTAGAATCTTGTTTGGGCTGTTGAGAGGAGTAAAAAACCATCAAAAATTTCAATCCTGCATGATTCTACCAAGAAATGTGATTCTTCATTCAAAACGCTGGTTTTTGCTATTGGGCTCTTTTGAGTAATGAATGTTTTGAATTTTCTCCAAAAGTAAAGTAGTTGCAAACTCATCCTTTTAGAAACTTGTTTGGGCTGTTGAGAGGAGTAAAAAACCATCAAAAATTTCAATCCTGCATGATTCTACCAAGAAATGTGATTCTTCATTCAAAACCTGATTTTTGCTATTGGGCTCTATTGTATAATGAATGTTTTGAATTTTCTCCAAAAGTAAAGTAGTTGCAAACTCATGCTTTTAGAGACTTGTTTGGGCTCATGAGAGGAGTAGAAAAACATCAAAAATTTCAGTCCTGCATGATTCTACCAAGAAATGTGTGTTCATTGAAACCGCTGGTTTTTGATAGTTTGGGCCCTATTGAATAATGAATGTTTTGAATTTTCTCCAAAAGTAAAGTAGTTGCAAACTCATCCTTTTAGAAACTTGTTTGGGCTGTTGAGAGTAGTAAAAAACCATCAAAAATTTCAATCCTGCATGATTCTACCAAGAAATGTGATTCTTCATTCAAAACGCTGGTTTTTGCTATTGGGCTCTATTGAATAATGAATGTTTTGAATTTTCTCCAAAAGTAAAGTAGTTGCAAACTCATGCTTTTAGAGACTTGTTTGGGCTCATGAGAGGAGTAGAAAAACATCAAAAATTTCAGTCCTGCATGATTCTACCAAGAAATGTGTGTTCATTGAAACCGCTGGTTTTTGATAGTTTGGGCCCTATTGAATAATGAATGTTTTGAATTTTCTCCAAAAGTAAAGTAGTTGCAAACTCATCCTTTTAGAAACTTGTTTGGGCTGTTGAGAGGAGTAAAAAACCATCAAAAATTTCAATCCTGCATGATTCTACCAAGAAATGTGATTCTTCATTCAAAACGCTGGTTTTTGCTATTGGGCTCTATTGAATAATGAATGTTTTGAATTTTCTCCAAAAGTAAAGTAGTTGCAAACTCATGCTTTTAGAGACTTGTTTGGGCTCATGAGAGGAGTAGAAAAACATCAAAAATTTCAGTCCTGCATGATTCTACCAAGAAATGTGTGTTCATTGAAACCGCTGGTTTTTGATAGTTTGGGCCCTATTGAATAATGAATGTTTTGAATTTTCTCCAAAAGTAAAGTAGTTGCAAACTCATCCTTTTAGAAACTTGTTTGGGCTGTTGAGAGGAGTAAAAAACCATCAAAAATTTCAATCCTGCATGATTCTACCAAGAAATGTGATTCTTCATTCAAAACGCTGGTTTTTGCTATTGGGCTCTATTAAATAATGAATGTTTTGAATTTTCTCCAAAAGCAAAGTAGTTGCAAACTCATGCTTTTAGAGACTTGTTTGGGCTCATGAGAGGAGTAGAAAAACATCAAAAATTTCAGTCCTGCATGATTCTACCAAGAAATGTGTGTTCATTGAAACCGCTGGTTTTTGATAGTTTGGGCCCTATTGAATAATGAATGTTTTGAATTTTCTCCAAAAGTAAAGTAGTTGCAAACTCATCCTTTTAGAATCTTGTTTGGGCTGTTGAGAGGAGTAAAAAACCATCAAAAATTTCAATCCTGCATGATTCTACCAAGAAATGTGATTCTTCATTCAAAACGCTGGTTTTTGCTATTGGGCTCTTTTGAGTAATGAATGTTTTGAATTTTCTCCAAAAGTAAAGTAGTTGCAAACTCATCCTTTTAGAAACTTGTTTGGGCTGTTGAGAGGAGTAAAAAACCATCAAAAATTTCAATCCTGCATGATTCTACCAAGAAATGTGATTCTTCATTCAAAACCTGATTTTTGCTATTGGGCTCTATTGTATAATGAATGTTTTGAATTTTCTCCAAAAGTAAAGTAGTTGCAAACTCATGCTTTTAGAGACTTGTTTGGGCTCATGAGAGGAGTAGAAAAACATCAAAAATTTCAGTCCTGCATGATTCTACCAAGAAATGTGTGTTCATTGAAACCGCTGGTTTTTGATAGTTTGGGCCCTATTGAATAATGAATGTTTTGAATTTTCTCCAAAAGTAAAGTAGTTGCAAACTCATCCTTTTAGAAACTTGTTTGGGCTGTTGAGAGTAGTAAAAAACCATCAAAAATTTCAATCCTGCATGATTCTACCAAGAAATGTGATTCTTCATTCAAAACGCTGGTTTTTGCTATTGGGCTCTATTGAATAATGAATGTTTTGAATTTTCTCCAAAAGTAAAGTAGTTGCAAACTCATGCTTTTAGAGACTTGTTTGGGCTCATGAGAGGAGTAGAAAAACATCAAAAATTTCAGTCCTGCATGATTCTACCAAGAAATGTGTGTTCATTGAAACCGCTGTTTTTTGATAGTTTGGGCCCTATTGAATAATGAATGTTTTGAATTTTCTCCAAAAGTAAAGTAGTTGCAAACTCATCCTTTTAGAAACTTGTTTGGGCTGTTGAGAGGAGTAAAAAACCATCAAAAATTTCAATCCTGCATGATTCTACCAAGAAATGTGATTTTTCATTCAAAACGCTGGTTTTTGCTATTGGGCTCTATTAAATAATGAATGTTTTGAATTTTCTCCAAAAGCAAAGTAGTTGCAAACTCATGCTTTTAGAGACTTGTTTGGGCTCATGAGAGGAGTAGAAAAACATCAAAAATTTCAGTCCTGCATGATTCTACCAAGAAATGTGTGTTCATTGAAACCGCTGGTTTTTGATAGTTTGGGCCCTATTGAATAATGAATGTTTTGAATTTTCTCCAAAAGTAAAGTAGTTGCAAACTCATCCTTTTAGAAACTTGTTTGGGCTGTTGAGAGGAGTAAAAAACCATCAAAAATTTCAATCCTGCATGATTCTACCAAGAAATGTGATTCTTCATTCAAAACGCTGGTTTTTGCTATTGGGCTCTTTTGAGTAATGAATGTTTTGAATTTTCTCCAAAAGTAAAGTAGGTACAAACTCATGCTTTTAGAGACTTGTTTTGGCTCATGAGAGGAGTAGAAAAACATCAAAAATTTCAGTCCTGCATGATTCTACCAAGAAATGTGTGTTCATTGAAACCGCTGGTTTTTGATAGTTTGGGCCCTATTGAATAATGAATGTTTTGAATTTTCTCCAAAAGTAAAGTAGTTGCAAACTCATCCTTTTAGAAACTTGTTTGGGCTGTTGAGAGGAGTAAAAAACCATCAAAAATTTCAATCCTGCATGATTCTACCAAGAAATGTGATTCTTCATTCAAAACCCTGGTTTTTGCTATTGGGCTCTTTTGAGTAATGAATGTTTTGAATTTTCTCCAAAAGTAAAGTAGTTGCAAACTCATGCTTTTAGAGACTTGTTTGGGCTCATGAGAGGAGTAGAAAAACATCAAAAATTTCAGTCCTGCATGATTCTACCAAGAAATGTGTGTTCATTCAAACCGCTGGTTTTTGATAGTTTGGGCCCTATTGAATAATGAATGTTTTGAATTTTCTCCAAAAGTAAAGTAGTTGCAAACTCATCCTTTTAGAAACTTGTTTGGGCTGTTGAGAGGAGTAAAAAACCATCAAAAATTTCAATCCTGCATGATTCTACCAAGAAATGTGATTCTTCATTCAAAACGCTGGTTTTTGCTATTGGGCTCTATTGAATAATGAATGTTTTGAATTTTCTCCAAAAGTAAAGTAGTTGCAAACTCATCCTTTTAGAGACTTGTTTGGGCTCATGAGAGGAGTAGAAAAACATCAAAAATTTCAGTCCTGCACGATTCTACCAAGAAATGTGTGTTCATTCAAACCGCTGGTTTTTAATATTTTGGGCCCTATTGAATAATGAATGTTTTGAATTTTCTCCAAAAGTAAAGTAGTTGCAAACTCATCCTTTTAGAAACTTGTTTGGGCTGTTGAGAGGAGTAAAAAACCATGAAAAATTTCAATCCTGCATGATTCTACCAAGAAATGTGATTCTTCATTCAAAACCTGATTTTTGCTATTGGGCTCTATTGAATAATGAATGTTTTGAATTTTCTCCAAAAGTAAAGTAGTTGCAAACTCATGCTTTTAGAGACTTGTTTGGGCTCATGAGAGGAGTAGAAAAACATCAAAAATTTCAGTCCTGCATGATTCTACCAAGAAATGTGTGTTCATTCAAACCGCTGGTTTTTGATAGTTTGGGCCCTATTGAATAATGAATGTTTTGAATTTTCTCCAAAAGTAAAGTAGTTGCAAACTCATCCTTTTAGAAACTTGTTTGGGCTGTTGAGAGGAGTAAAAAACCATCAAAAATTTCAATCCTGCATGATTCTAACAAGAAATGTGATTCTTCATTCAAAACCTGATTTTTGCTATTGGGCTCTATTGAATAATGAATGTTTTGAATTTTCTCCAAAAGTAAAGTAGTTGCAAACTCATGCTTTTAGAGACTTGTTTGGGCTCATGAGAGGAGTAGAAAAACATCAAAAATTTCAGTCCTGCATGATTTTACCAAGAAATGTGTGTTCATTGAAACCGCTGGTTTTTGATAGTTTGGGCCCTATTGAATAATGAATGTTTTGAATTTTCTCCAAAAGTAAAGTAGTTGCAAACTCATCCTTTTAGAAACTTGTTTGGGCTGTTGAGAGGAGTAAAAAACCATCAAAAATTTCAATCCTGCATAATTCTACCAAGAAATGTGATTCTTCATTCAAAACGCTGGTTTTTGCTATTGGGCTCTTTTGAGTAATGAATGTTTTGAATTTTCTCCAAAAGTAAAGTAGTTGCAAACTCATGCTTTTAGAGACTTGTTTGGGCTCATGAGAGGAGTAGAAAAACATCAAAAATTTCAGTCCTGCATGATTCTACCAAGAAATGTGTGTTCATTGAAACCGCTGGTTTTTGATAGTTTGGGCCCTATTGAATAATGAATGTTTTGAATTTTCTCCAAAAGTAAAGTAGTTGCAAACTCATCCTTTTAGAAACTTGTTTGGGCTGTTGAGAGTAGTAAAAAACCATCAAAAATTTCAATCCTGCATGATTCTACCAAGAAATGTGATTCTTCATTCAAAACGCTGGTTTTTGCTATTGGGCTCTATTGAATAATGAATGTTTTGAATTTTCTCCAAAAGTAAAGTAGTTGCAAACTCATGCTTTTAGAGACTTGTTTGGGCTCATGAGAGGAGTAGAAAAACATCAAAAATTTCAGTCCTGCATGATTCTACCAAGAAATGTGTGTTCATTGAAACCGCTGGTTTTTGATAGTTTGGGCCCTATTGAATAATGAATGTTTTGAATTTTCTCCAAAAGTAAAGTAGTTGCAAACTCATCCTTTTAGAAACTTGTTTGGGCTGTTGAGAGGAGTAAAAAACCATCAAAAATTTCAATCCTGCATGATTCTACCAAGAAATGTGATTCTTCATTCAAAACGCTGGTTTTTGCTATTGGGCTCTTTTGAGTAATGAATGTTTTGAATTTTCTCCAAAAGTAAAGTAGGTACAAACTCATGCTTTTAGAGACTTGTTTTGGCTCATGAGAGGAGTAGAAAAACATCAAAAATTTCAGTCCTGCATGATTCTACCAAGAAATGTGTGTTCATTGAAACCGCTGGTTTTTGATAGTTTGGGCCCTATTGAATAATGAATGTTTTGAATTTTCTCCAAAAGTAAAGTAGTTGCAAACTCATCCTTTTAGAAACTTGTTTGGGCTGTTGAGAGGAGTAAAAAACCATCAAAAATTTCAATCCTGCATGATTCTACCAAGAAATGTGATTCTTCATTCAAAACCCTGGTTTTTGCTATTGGGCTCTTTTGAGTAATGAATGTTTTGAATTTTCTCCAAAAGTAAAGTAGTTGCAAACTCATGCTTTTAGAGACTTGTTTGGGCTCATGAGAGGAGTAGAAAAACATCAAAAATTTCAGTCCTGCATGATTCTACCAAGAAATGTGTGTTCATTCAAACCGCTGGTTTTTGATAGTTTGGGCCCTATTGAATAATGAATGTTTTGAATTTTCTCCAAAAGTAAAGTAGTTGCAAACTCATCCTTTTAGAAACTTGTTTGGGCTGTTGAGAGGAGTAAAAAACCATCAAAAATTTCAATCCTGCATGATTCTACCAAGAAATGTGATTCTTCATTCAAAACGCTGGTTTTTGCTATTGGGCTCTATTGAATAATGAATGTTTTGAATTTTCTCCAAAAGTAAAGTAGTTGCAAACTCATCCTTTTAGAGACTTGTTTGGGCTCATGAGAGGAGTAGAAAAACATCAAAAATTTCTGTCCTGCACGATTCTACCAAGAAATGTGTGTTCATTCAAACCGCTGGTTTTTAATATTTTGGGCCCTATTGAATAATGAATGTTTTGAATTTTCTCCAAAAGTAAAGTAGTTGCAAACTCATCCTTTTAGAAACTTGTTTGGGCTGTTGAGAGGAGTAAAAAACCATGAAAAATTTCAATCCTGCATGATTCTACCAAGAAATGTGATTCTTCATTCAAAACCTGATTTTTGCTATTGGGCTCTATTGAATAATGAATGTTTTGAATTTTCTCCAAAAGTAAAGTAGTTGCAAACTCATGCTTTTAGAGACTTGTTTGGGCTCATGAGAGGAGTAGAAAAACATCAAAAATTTCAGTCCTGCATGATTCTACCAAGAAATGTGTGTTCATTCAAACCGCTGGTTTTTGATAGTTTGGGCCCTATTGAATAATGAATGTTTTGAATTTTCTCCAAAAGTAAAGTAGTTGCAAACTCATCCTTTTAGAAACTTGTTTGGGCTGTTGAGAGGAGTAAAAAACCATCAAAAATTTCAATCCTGCATGATTCTAACAAGAAATGTGATTCTTCATTCAAAACCTGATTTTTGCTATTGGGCTCTATTGAATAATGAATGTTTTGAATTTTATCCAAAAGTAAAGTAGTTGCAAACTCATGCTTTTAGAGACTTGTTTGGGCTCATGAGAGGAGTAGAAAAACATCAAAAATTTCAGTCCTGCATGATTTTACCAAGAAATGTGTGTTCATTGAAACCGCTGGTTTTTGATAGTTTGGGCCCTATTGAATAATGAATGTTTTGAATTTTCTCCAAAAGTAAAGTAGTTGCAAACTCATCCTTTTAGAAACTTGTTTGGGCTGTTGAGAGGAGTAAAAAACCATCAAAAATTTCAATCCTGCATAATTCTACCAAGAAATGTGATTCTTCATTCAAAACGCTGGTTTTTGCTATTGGGCTCTTTTGAGTAATGAATGTTTTGAATTTTCTCCAAAAGTAAAGTAGTTGCAAACTCATGCTTTTAGAGACTTGTTTGGGCTCATGAGAGGAGTAGAAAAACATCAAAAATTTCAGTCCTGCATGATTCTACCAAGAAATGTGTGTTCATTGAAACCGCTGGTTTTTGATAGTTTGGGCCCTATTGAATAATGAATGTTTTGAATTTTCTCCAAAAGTAAAGTAGTTACAAACTCATCCTTTTAGAAACTTGTTTGGGCTGTTGAGAGGAGTAAAAAACCATCAAAAATTTCAATCCTGCATGATTCTACAAAGAAATGTGATTCTTCATTCAAAACCTGATTTTTGCTATTGGGCTCTATTGAATAATGAATGTTTTGAATTTTCTCCAAAAGTAAAGTAGTTGCAAACTCATGCTTTTAGAGACTTGTTTGGGCTCATGAGAGTAGAAAAACATCAAAAATTTCAGTCCTGCATGATTCTACCAAGAAATGTGTGTTCATTGAAACCGCTGGTTTTTGATAGTTTGGGCCCTATTGAATAATGAATGTTTTGAATTTTCTCCAAAAGTAAAGTAGTTGCAAACTCATCCTTTTAGAAACTTGTTTGGGCTGTTGAGAGGAGTAAAAAACCATCAAAAATTTCAATCCTGCATGATTCTACCAAGAAATGTGATTCTTCATTCAAAACGCTGGTTTTTGCTATTGGGCTCTTTTGAGTAATGAATGTTTTGAATTTTCTCCAAAAGTAAAGTAGTTGCAAACTCATGCTTTTAGAGACTTGTTTGGGCTCATGAGAGGAGTAGAAAAACATCAAAAATTTCAGTCCTGCATGATTCTACCAAGAAATGTGTGTTCATTCAAACCGCTGGTTTTTGATAGTTTGGGCCCTATTGAATAATGAATGTTTTGAATTTTCTCCAAAAGTAAAGTAGTTGCAAACTCATCCTTTTAGAAACTTGTTTGGGCTGTTGAGAGGAGTAAAAAACCATCAAAAATTTCAATCCTGCATGATTCTACCAAGAAATGTGATTCTTCATTCAAAACGCTGGTTTTTGCTATTGGGCTCTATTGAATAATGAATGTTTTGAATTTTCTCCAAAAGTAAAGTAGTTGCAAACTCATCCTTTTAGAGACTTGTTTGGGCTCATGAGAGGAGTAGAAAAACATCAAAAATTTCAGTCCTGCACGATTCTACCAAGAAATGTGTGTTCATTCAAACCGCTGGTTTTTGATATTTTGGGCCCTATTGAATAATGAATGTTTTGAATTTTCTCCAAAAGTAAAGTAGTTGCAAACTCATCCTTTTAGAAACTTGTTTGGGCTGTTGAGAGGAGTAAAAAACCATCAAAAATTTCAATCCTGCATGATTCTACCAAGAAATGTGATTCTTCATTCAAAACCTGATTTTTGCTATTGGGATCTATTGAATAATGAATGTTTTGAATTTTCTCCAAAAGTAAAGTAGTTGCAAACTCATGCTTTTAGAGACTTGTTTGGGCTCATGAGAGGAGTAGAAAAACATCAAAAATTTCAGTCCTGCATGATTCTACCAAGAAATGTGTGTTCATTGAAACCGCTGGTTTTTGATAGTTTGGGCCCTATTGAATAATGAATGTTTTGAATTTTCTCCAAAAGTAAAGTAGTTGCAAACTCATCCTTTTAGAAACTTGTTTGGGCTGTTGAGAGGAGTAAAAAACCATCAAAAATTTCAATCCTGCATGATTTTACCAAGAAATGTGATTCTTCATTCAAAACCTGATTTTTGCTATTGGGCTCTATTGAATAATGAATGTTTTGAATTTTCTCCAAAAGTAAAGTAGTTGCAAACTCATGCTTTTAGAGACTTGTTTGGGCTCATGAGAGGAGTAGAAAAACATCAAAAATTTCAGTCCTGCATGATTCTACCAAGAAATGTGTGTTCATTCAAACCGCTGGTTTTTGATAGTTTGGGCCCTATTGAATAATGAATGTTTTGAATTTTCTCCAAAAGTAAAGTAGTTGCAAACTCATCCTTTTAGAAACTTGTTTGGGCTGTTGAGAGGAGTAAAAAACCATCAAAAATTTCAATCCTGCATGATTCTACCAAGAAATGTGATTCTTCATTCAAAACCTGATTTTTGCTATTTGGCTCTATTGAATAATGAATGTTTTGAATTTTCTCCAAAAGTAAAGTAGTTGCAAACTCATGCTTTTAGAGACTTGTTTGGGCTCATGAGAGGAGTAGAAAAACATCAAAAATTTCAGTCCTGCATGATTCTACCAAGAAATGTGTGTTCATTGAAACCGCTGGTTTTTGATAGTTTGGGCCCTATTGAATAATGAATGTTTTGAATTTTCTCCAAAAGTAAAGTAGTTGCAAACTCATCCTTTTAGAAACTTGTTTGGGCTGTTGAGAGGAGTAAAAAACCATCAAAAATTTCAATCCTGCATGATTCTACCAAGAAATGTGATTCTTCATTCAAAACGCTGGTTTTTGCTATTGGGCTCTTTTGAGTAATGAATGTTTTGAATTTTCTCCAAAAGTAAAGTAGTTGCAAACTCATGCTTTTAGAGACTTGTTTGGGCTCATGAGAGGAGTAGAAAAACATCAAAAATTTCAGTCCTGCATGATTCTACCAAGAAATGTGTGTTCATTGAAACCGCTGGTTTTTGATAGTTTGGGCCCTATTGAATAATGAATGTTTTGAATTTTCTCCAAAAGTAAAGTAGTTACAAACTCATCCTTTTAGAATCTTGTTTGGGCTGTTGAGAGGAGTAAAAAACCATCAAAAATTTCAATCCTGCATGATTCTACCAAGAAATGTGATTCTTCATTCAAAACCTGATTTTTGCTATTGGGCTCTATTGAATAATGAATGTTTTGAATTTTCTCCAAAAGTAAAGTAGTTGCAAACTCATGCTTTTAGAGACTTGTTTGGGCTCATGAGAGGAGTAGAAAAACATCAAAAATTTCAGTCCTGCATGATTCTACCAAGAAATGTGTGTTCATTGAAACCGCTGGTTTTTGATAGTTTGGGCCCTATTGAATAATGAATGTTTTGAATTTTCTCCAAAAGTAAAGTAGTTGCAAACTCATCCTTTTAGAAACTTGTTTGGGCTGTTGAGAGTAGTAAAAAACCATCAAAAATTTCAATCCTGCATGATTCTAACAAGAAATGTGATTCTTTATTCAAAACGCTGGTTTTTGCTATTGGGCTCTTTTGAGTAATGAATGTTTTGAATTTTCTCCAAAAGTAAAGTAGTTGCAAACTCATGCTTTTAGAGACTTGTTTGGGCTCATGAGAGGAGTAGAAAAACATCAAAAATTTCAGTCCTGCATGATTCTACCAAGAAATGTGTGTTCATTCAAACCGCTGGTTTTTGATAGTTTGGGCCCTATTGAATAATGAATGTTTTGAATTTTCTCCAAAAGTAAAGTAGTTGCAAACTCATCCTTTTAGAAACTTGTTTGGGCTGTTGAGAGGAGCAAAAAACCATCAAAAATTTCAATCCTGCATGATTTTACCAAGAAATGTGATTCTTCATTCAAAACCTGATTTTTGCTATTGTACTCTATTGAATAATGAATGTTTTGAATTTTCTCCAAAAGTAAAGTAGTTGCAATCTCATGCTTTTAGAGACTTGTTTGGGCTCATGAGAGGAGTAGAAAAACATCAAAAATTTCAGTCCTGCATGATTCTACCAAGAAATGTGTGTTCATTGAAACCGCTGGTTTTTGATAGTTTGGGCCCTATTGAATAATGAATGTTTTGAATTTTCTCCAAAAGTAAAGTAGTTACAAACTCATCCTTTTAGAAACTTGTTTGGGCTGTTGAGAGGAGTAAAAAACCATCAAAAATTTCAATCCTGCATGATTCTACCAAGAAATGTGATTCTTCATTCAAAACCTGATTTTTGCTATTGGGCTCTATTGAATAATGAATGTTTTGAATTTTCTCCAAAAGTAAAGTAGTTGCAAACTCATGCTTTTAGAGACTTGTTTGGGCTCATGAGAGGAGTAGAAAAACATCAAAAATTTCAGTCCTGCATGATTCTACCAAGAAATGTGTGTTCATTGAAACCGCTGGTTTTTGATAGTTTGGGCCCTATTGAATAATGAATGTTTTGAATTTTCTCCAAAAGTAAAGTAGTTGCAAACTCATCCTTTTAGAAACTTGTTTGGGCTGTTGAGAGGAGTAAAAAACCATCAAAAATTTCAATCCTGCATGATTCTAACAAGAAATGTGATTCTTCATTCAAAACGCTGGTTTTTGCTATTGGGCTCTTTTGAGTAATGAATGTTTTGAATTTTCTCCAAAAGTAAAGTAGTTGCAAACTCATGCTTTTAGAGACTTGTTTGGGCTCATGAGAGGAGTAGAAAAACATCAAAAATTTCAGTCCTGCATGATTCTACCAAGAAATGTGTGTTCATTCAAACCGCTGGTTTTTGATAGTTTGGGCCCTATTGAATAATGAATGTTTTGAATTTTCTCCAAAAGTAAAGTAGTTGCAAACTCATCCTTTTAGAAACTTGTTTGGGCTGTTGAGAGGAGTAAAAAACCATCAAAAATTTCAATCCTGCATGATTATACCAAGAAATGTGATTCTTCATTCAAAACGCTGGTTTTTGCTATTGGGCTCTATTGAATAATGAATGTTTTGAATTTTCTCCAAAAGTAAAGTAGTTGCAAACTCATCCTTTTAGAAACTTGTTTGGGCTGTTGAGAGGAGTAAAAAACCATCAAAAATTTAAATCCTGCATGATTCTACCAAGAAATGTGATTCTTCATTCAAAACGCTGGTTTTTGCTATTGGGCTCTTTTGAGTAATGAATGTTTTGAATTTTCTCCAAAAGTAAAGTAGTTGCAAACTCATGCTTTTAGAGACTTGTTTGGGCTCATGAGAGGAGTAGAAAAACATCAAAAATTTCAGTCCTGCATGATTCTACCAAGAAATGTGTGTTCATTCAAACCGCTGGTTTTTGATAGTTTGGGCCCTATTGAATAATGAATCTTTTGAATTTTCTCCAAAAGTAAAGTAGTTGCAAACTCATCCTTTTAGAAACTTGTTTGGGCTGTTGAGAGGAGTAAAAAATCATCAAAAATTTCAATCCTGCATGATTCTACCAAGAAATGTGATTCTTCATTCAAAACGCTGGTTTTTGCTATTGGGCTCTTTTGAGTAATGAATGTTTTGAATTTTCTCCAAAAGTAAAGTAGTTGCAAACTCATGCTTTTAGAGACTTGTTTGGGCTCATGAGAGGAGTAGAAAAACATCAAAAATTTCAGTCCTGCATGATTCTACCAAGAAATGTGTGTTCATTGAAACCGCTGGTTTTTGATAGTTTGGGCCCTATTGAATAATGAATGTTTTGAATTTTCTCCAAAAGTAAAGTAGTTGCAAACTCATCCTTTTAGAAACTTGTTTGGGCTGTTGAGAGGAGTAAAAAACCATCAAAAATTTCAATCCTGCATGATTCTACCAAGAAATGTGATTCTTCATTCAAAACGCTGGTTTTTGCTATTGGGCTCTATTGAATAATGAATGTTTTGAATTTTCTCCAAAAGTAAAGTAGTTGCAAACTCATCCTTTTAGAGACTTGTTTGGGCTCATGAGAGGAGTAGAAAAACATCAAAAATTTCAGTCCTGCACGATCCTACCAAGAAATGTGTGTTCATTCAAACTGCTGGTTTTTGATATTTTGGGCCCTATTGAATAATGAATGTTTTGAATTTTCTCCAAAAGTAAAGTAGTTGCAAACTCATCCTTTTAGAAACTTGTTTGCGCTGTTGAGAGGAGTAAAAAACCATCAAAAATTTCAATCCTGCATGATTCTACCAAGAAATGTGATTCTTCATTCAAAACCTGATTTTTGCTATTGGGCTCTATTGAATAATGAATGTTTTGAATTTTCTCCAAAAGTAAAGTAGTTGCAAACTCATGCTTTTAGAGACTTGTTTGGGCTCATGAGAGGAGTAGAAAAACATCAAAAATTTCAGTCCTGCATGATTCTACCAAGAAATGTGTGTTCATTGAAACCGCTGGTTTTTGATAGTTTGGGCCCTATTGAATAATGAATGTTTTGAATTTTCTCCAAAAGTAAAGTAGTTGCAAACTCATCCTTTTAGAAACTTGTTTGGGCTGTTGAGAGGAGTAAAAAACCATCAAAAATTTCAATCCTGCATGATTTTACCAAGAAATGTGATTCTTCATTCAAAACCTGATTTTTGCTATTGGGCTCTATTGAATAGTGAATGTTTTGAATTTTCTCCAAAAGTAAAGTAGTTGCAAACTCATGCTTTTAGAGACTTGTTTGGGCTCATGAGAGGAGTAGAAAAACATCAAAAATTTCAGTCCTGCATGATTGTACCAAGAAATGTGTGTTCATTGAAACCGCTGGTTTTTGATAGTTTGGGCCCTTTTGAATAATGAATGTTTTGAATTTTCTCCAAAAGTAAAGTAGTTGCAAACTCATCCTTTTAGAAACTTGTTTGGGCTGTTGAGAGGAGTAAAAAACCATCAAAAATTTCAATCCTGCATGATTCTACCAAGAAATGTGATTCTTCATTCAAAACCTGATTTTTGCTATTGGGCTCTATTGTATAATGAATGTTTTGAATTTTCTCCAAAAGTAAAGTAGTTGCAAACTCATGTTTTTAGAGACTTGTTTGGGCTCATGAGAGGAGTAGAAAAACATCAAAAATTTCAGTCCTGCATGATTCTACCAAGAAATGTGTGTTCATTGAAACTGCTGGTTTTTGATAGTTTGGGCCCTATTGAATAATGAATGTTTTGAATTTTCTCCAAAAGTAAAGTAGTTGCAAACTCATCCTTTTAGAAACTTGTTTGGGCTGTTGAGAGTAGTAAAAAACCATCAAAAATTTCAATCCTGCATGATTCTACCAAGAAATGTGATTCTTCATTCAAAACGCTGGTTTTTGCTATTGGGCTCTATTGAATAATGAATGTTTTGAATTTTCTCCAAAAGTAAAGTAGTTGCAAACTCATGCTTTTAGAGACTTGTTTGGGCTCATGAGAGGAGTAGAAAAACATCAAAAATTTCAGTCCTGCATGATTCTACCAAGAAATGTGTGTTCATTGAAACCGCTGGTTTTTGATAGTTTGGGCCCTATTGAATAATGAATGTTTTGAATTTTCTCCAAAAGTAAAGTAGTTACAAACTCATCCTTTTAGAAACTTGTTTGGGCTGTTGAGAGGAGTAAAAAACCATCAAAAATTTCAATCCTGCATGATTCTACCAAGAAATGTGATTCTTCATTCAAAACCTGATTTTTGCTATTGGGCTCTATTGAATAATGAATGTTTTGAATTTTCTCCAAAAGTAAAGTAGTTGCAAACTCATGCTTTTAGAGACTTGTTTGGGCTCATGAGAGGAGTAGAAAAACATCAAAAATTTCAGTCCTGCATGATTCTACCAAGAAATGTGTGTTCATTGAAACCGCTGGTTTTTGATAGTTTGGGCCCTATTGAATAATGAATGTTTTGAATTTTCTCCAAAAGTAAAGTAGTTGCAAACTCATCCTTTTAGAAACTTGTTTGGGCTGTTGAGAGGAGTAAAAAACCATCAAAAATTTCAATCCTGCATGATTCTACCAAGAAATGTGATTCTTCATTCAAAACGCTGGTTTTTGCTATTGGGCTCTTTTGAGTAATGAATGTTTTGAATTTTCTCCAGAAGTAAAGTAGTTGCAAACTCATGCTTTTAGAGACTTGTTTGGGCTCATGAGAGGAGTAGAAAAACATCAAAAATTTCAGTCCTGCATGATTCTACCAAGAAATGTGTGTTCATTCAAACCGCTGGTTTTTGATAGTTTGGGCCCTATTGAATAATGAATGTTTTGAATTTTCTCCAAAAGTAAAGTAGTTGCAAACTCATCCTTTTAGAAACTTGTTTGGGCTGTTGAGAGGAGTAAAAAACCATCAAAAATTTCAATCCTGCATGATTCTACCAAGAAATGTGATTCTTCATTCAAAACGCTGGTTTTTGCTATTGGGCTCTATTGAATAATGAATGTTTTGAATTTTCTCCAAAAGTAAAGTAGTTGCAAACTCATCCTTTTAGAGACTTGTTTGGGCTCATGAGAGGAGTAGAAAAACATCAAAAATTTCAGTCCTGCACGATTCTACCAAGAAATGTGTGTTCATTCAAACCGCTGGTTTTTGATATTTTGGGCCCTATTGAATAATGAATGTTTTGAATTTTCTCCAAAAGTAAAGTAGTTGCAAACTCATCCTTTTAGAAACTTGTTTGGGCTGTTGAGAGGAGTAAAAAACCATCAAAAATTTCAATCCTGCATGATTCTACCAAGAAATGTGATTCTTCATTCAAAACCTGATTTTTGCTATTGGGATCTATTGAATAATGAATGTTTTGAATTTTCTCCAAAAGTAAAGTAGTTGCAAACTCATGCTTTTAGAGACTTGTTTGGGCTCATGAGAGGAGTAGAAAAACATCAAAAATTTCAGTCCTGCATGATTCTAGCAAGAAATGTGTGTTCATTGAAACCGCTGGTTTTTGATAGTTTGGGCCCTATTGAATAATGAATGTTTTGAATTTTCTCCAAAAGTAAAGTAGTTGCAAACTCATCCTTTTAGAAACTTGTTTGGGCTGTTGAGAGGAGTAAAAAACCATCAAAAATTTCAATCCTGCATGATTTTACCAAGAAATGTGATTCTTCATTCAAAACCTGATTTTTGCTATTGGGCTCTATTGAATAATGAATGTTTTGAATTTTCTCCAAAAGTAAAGTAGTTGCAAACTCATGCTTTTAGAGACTTGTTTGGGCTCATGAGAGGAGTAGAAAAACATCAAAAATTTCAGTCCTGCATGATTCTACCAAGAAATGTGTGTTCATTGAAACCGCTGGTTTTTGATAGTTTGGGCCCTATTGAATAATGAATGTTTTGAATTTTCTCCAAAAATAAAGTAGTTGCAAACTCATCCTTTTAGAAACTTGTTTGGGCTGTTGAGAGGAGTAAAAAGCCATCAAAAATTTCAATCCTGCATGATTCTACCAAGAAATGTGATTCTTCATTCAAAACCTGATTTTTGCTATTGGGCTCTATTGAATAATGAATGTTTTGAATTTTCTCCAAAAGTAAAGTAGTTGCAAACTCATGCTTTTAGAGACTTGTTTGGGCTCATGAGAGGAGTAGAAAAACATCAAAAATTTCAGTCCTGCATGATTCTACCAAGAAATGTGTGTTCATTGAAACCGCTGGTTTTTGATAGTTTGGGCCCTATTGAATAATGAATGTTTTGAATTTTCTCCAAAAGTAAAGTAGTTGCAAACTCATCCTTTTAGAAACTTGTTTGGGCTGTTGAGAGGAGTAAAAAACCATCAAAAATTTCAATCCTGCATGATTCTACCAAGAAATGTGATTCTTCATTCAAAACGCTGGTTTTTGCTATTGGGCTCTTTTGAGTAATGAATGTTTTGAATTTTCTCCAAAAGTAAAGTAGTTGCAAACTCATGCTTTTAGAGACTTGTTTGGGCTCATGAGAGGAGTAGAAAAACATCAAAAATTTCAGTCCTGCATGATTCTACCAAGAAATGTGTGTTCATTGAAACCGCTGGTTTTTGATAGTTTGGGCCCTATTGAATAATGAATGTTTTGAATTTTCTCCAAAAGTAAAGTAGTTACAAACTCATCCTTTTAGAATCTTGTTTGGGCTGTTGAGAGGAGTAAAAAACCATCAAAAATTTCAATCCTGCATGATTCTACCAAGAAATGTGATTCTTCATTCAAAACCTGATTTTTGCTATTGGGCTCTATTGAATAATGAATGTTTTGAATTTTCTCCAAAAGTAAAGTAGTTGCAAACTCATGCTTTTAGAGACTTGTTTGGGCTCATGAGAGGAGTAGAAAAACATCAAAAATTTCAGTCCTGCATGATTCTACCAAGAAATGTGTGTTCATTGAAACCGCTGGTTTTTGATAGTTTGGGCCCTATTGAATAATGAATGTTTTGAATTTTCTCCAAAAGTAAAGTAGTTGCAAACTCATCCTTTTAGAAACTTGTTTGGGCTGTTGAGAGGAGTAAAAAACCATCAAAAATTTCAATCCTGCATGATTCTACCAAGAAATGTGATTCTTCATTCAAAACGCTGGTTTTTGCTATTGGGCTCTTTTGAGTAATGAATGTTTTGAATTTTCTCCAAAAGTAAAGTAGTTGCAAACTCATGCTTTTAGAGACTTGTTTGGGCTCATGAGAGGAGTAGAAAAACATCAAAAATTTCAGTCCTGCATGATTCTACCAAGAAATGTGTGTTCATTCAAACCGCTGGTTTTTGATAGTTTGGGCCCTATTGAATAATGAATGTTTTGAATTTTCTCCAAAAGTAAAGTAGTTGCAAACTCATCCTTTTAGAAACTTGTTTGGGCTGTTGAGAGGAGCAAAAAACCATCAAAAATTTCAATCCTGCATGATTTTACCAAGAAATGTGATTCTTCATTCAAAACCTGATTTTTGCTATTGGGCTCTATTGAATAATGAATGTTTTGAATTTTCTCCAAAAGTAAAGTAGTTGCAAACTCATGCTTTTAGAGACTTGTTTGGGCTCATGAGAGGAGTAGAAAAACATCAAAAATTTCAGTCCTGCATGATTCTACCAAGAAATGTGTGTTCATTGAAACCGCTGGTTTTTGATAGTTTGGGCCCTATTGAATAATGAATGTTTTGAATTTTCTCCAAAAGTAAAGTAGTTACAAACTCATCCTTTTAGAAACTTGTTTGGGCTGTTGAGAGGAGTAAAAAACCATCAAAAATTTCAATCCTGCATGATTCTACCAAGAAATGTGATTCTTCATTCAAAACCTGATTTTTGCTATTGGGCTCTATTGAATAATGAATGTTTTGAATTTTCTCCAAAAGTAAAGTAGTTGCAAACTCATGCTTTTAGAGACTTGTTTGGGCTCATGAGAGGAGTAGAAAAACATCAAAAATTTCAGTCCTGCATGATTCTACCAAGAAATGTGTGTTCATTGAAACCGCTGGTTTTTGATAGTTTGGGCCCTATTGAATAATGAATGTTTTGAATTTTCTCCAAAAGTAAAGTAGTTGCAAACTCATCCTTTTAGAAACTTGTTTGGGCTGTTGAGAGGAGTAAAAAACCATCAAAAATTTCAATCCTGCATGATTCTAACAAGAAATGTGATTCTTCATTCAAAACGCTGGTTTTTGCTATTGGGCTCTTTTGAGTAATGAATGTTTTGAATTTTCTCCAAAAGTAAAGTAGTTGCAAACTCATGCTTTTAGAGACTTGTTTGGGCTCATGAGAGGAGTAGAAAAACATCAAAAATTTCAGTCCTGCATGATTCTACCAAGAAATGTGTGTTCATTCAAACCGCTGGTTTTTGATAGTTTGGGCCCTATTGAATAATGAATGTTTTGAATTTTCTCCAAAAGTAAAGTAGTTGCAAACTCATCCTTTTAGAAACTTGTTTGGGCTGTTGAGAGGAGTAAAAAACCATCAAAAATTTCAATCCTGCATGATTTTACCAAGAAATGTGATTCTTCATTCAAAACCTGATTTTTGCTATTGGGCTCTATTGAATAATGAATGTTTTGAATTTTCTCCAAAAGTAAAGTAGTTGCAAACTCATGCTTTTAGAGACTTGTTTGGGCTCATGAGAGGAGTAGAAAAACATCAAAAATTTCAGTCCTGCATGATTCTACCAAGAAATGTGTGTTCATTGAAACCGCTGGTTTTTGATAGTTTGGGCCCTATTGAATAATGAATGTTTTGAATTTTCTCCAAAAGTAAAGTAGTTGCAAACTCATCCTTTTAGAAACTTGTTTGGGCTGTTGAGAGGAGTAAAAAGCCATCAAAAATTTCAATCCTGCATGATTCTACCAAGAAATGTGATTCTTCATTCAAAACCTGATTTTTGCTATTGGGCTCTATTGAATAATGAATGTTTTGAATTTTCTCCAAAAGTAAAGTAGTTGCAAACTCATGCTTTTAGAGACTTGTTTGGGCTCATGAGAGGAGTAGAAAAACATCAAAAATTTCAGTCCTGCATGATTCTACCAAGAAATGTGTGTTCATTGAAACCGCTGGTTTTTGATAGTTTGGGCCCTATTGAATAATGAATGTTTTGAATTTTCTCCAAAAGTAAAGTAGTTGCAAACTCATCCTTTTAGAAACTTGTTTGGGCTGTTGAGAGGAGTAAAAAACCATCAAAAATTTCAATCCTGCATGATTCTACCAAGAAATGTGATTCTTCATTCAAAACGCTGGTTTTTGCTATTGGGCTCTTTTGAGTAATGAATGTTTTGAATTTTCTCCAAAAGTAAAGTAGTTGCAAACTCATGCTTTTAGAGACTTGTTTGGGCTCATGAGAGGAGTAGAAAAACATCAAAAATTTCAGTCCTGCATGATTCTACCAAGAAATGTGTGTTCATTGAAACCGCTGGTTTTTGATAGTTTGGGCCCTATTGAATAATGAATGTTTTGAATTTTCTCCAAAAGTAAAGTAGTTACAAACTCATCCTTTTAGAATCTTGTTTGGGCTGTTGAGAGGAGTAAAAAACCATCAAAAATTTCAATCCTGCATGATTCTACCAAGAAATGTGATTCTTCATTCAAAACCTGATTTTTGCTATTGGGCTCTATTGAATAATGAATGTTTTGAATTTTCTCCAAAAGTAAAGTAGTTGCAAACTCATGCTTTTAGAGACTTGTTTGGGCTCATGAGAGGAGTAGAAAAACATCAAAAATTTCAGTCCTGCATGATTCTACCAAGAAATGTGTGTTCATTGAAACCGCTGGTTTTTGATAGTTTGGGCCCTATTGAATAATGAATGTTTTGAATTTTCTCCAAAAGTAAAGTAGTTGCAAACTCATCCTTTTAGAAACTTGTTTGGGCTGTTGAGAGGAGTAAAAAACCATCAAAAATTTCAATCCTGCATGATTCTACCAAGAAATGTGATTCTTCATTCAAAACGCTGGTTTTTGCTATTGGGCTCTTTTGAGTAATGAATGTTTTGAATTTTCTCCAAAAGTAAAGTAGTTGCAAACTCATGCTTTTAGAGACTTGTTTGGGCTCATGAGAGGAGTAGAAAAACATCAAAAATTTCAGTCCTGCATGATTCTACCAAGAAATGTGTGTTCATTCAAACCGCTGGTTTTTGATAGTTTGGGCCCTATTGAATAATGAATGTTTTGAATTTTCTCCAAAAGTAAAGTAGTTGCAAACTCATCCTTTTAGAAACTTGTTTGGGCTGTTGAGAGGAGCAAAAAACCATCAAAAATTTCAATCCTGCATGATTTTACCAAGAAATGTGATTCTTCATTCAAAACCTGATTTTTGCTATTGGGCTCTATTGAATAATGAATGTTTTGAATTTTCTCCAAAAGTAAAGTAGTTGCAAACTCATGCTTTTAGAGACTTGTTTGGGCTCATGAGAGGAGTAGAAAAACATCAAAAATTTCAGTCCTGCATGATTCTACCAAGAAATGTGTGTTCATTGAAACCGCTGGTTTTTGATAGTTTGGGCCCTATTGAATAATGAATGTTTTGAATTTTCTCCAAAAGTAAAGTAGTTACAAACTCATCCTTTTAGAAACTTGTTTGGGCTGTTGAGAGGAGTAAAAAACCATCAAAAATTTCAATCCTGCATGATTCTACCAAGAAATGTGATTCTTCATTCAAAACCTGATTTTTGCTATTGGGCTCTATTGAATAATGAATGTTTTGAATTTTCTCCAAAAGTAAAGTAGTTGCAAACTCATGCTTTTAGAGACTTGTTTGGGCTCATGAGAGGAGTAGAAAAACATCAAAAATTTCAGTCCTGCATGATTCTACCAAGAAATGTGTGTTCATTGAAACCGCTGGTTTTTGATAGTTTGGGCCCTATTGAATAATGAATGTTTTGAATTTTCTCCAAAAGTAAAGTAGTTGCAAACTCATCCTTTTAGAAACTTGTTTGGGCTGTTGAGAGGAGTAAAAAACCATCAAAAATTTCAATCCTGCATGATTCTAACAAGAAATGTGATTCTTCATTCAAAACGCTGGTTTTTGCTATTGGGCTCTTTTGAGTAATGAATGTTTTGAATTTTCTCCAAAAGTAAAGTAGTTGCAAACTCATGCTTTTAGAGACTTGTTTGGGCTCATGAGAGGAGTAGAAAAACATCAAAAATTTCAGTCCTGCATGATTCTACCAAGAAATGTGTGTTCATTCAAACCGCTGGTTTTTGATAGTTTGGGCCCTATTGAATAATGAATGTTTTGAATTTTCTCCAAAAGTAAAGTAGTTGCAAACTCATCCTTTTAGAAACTTGTTTGGGCTGTTGAGAGGAGTAAAAAACCATCAAAAATTTCAATCCTGCATGATTATACCAAGAAATTTGATTCTTCATTCAAAACGCTGGTTTTTGCTATTGGGCTCTATGGAATAATGAATGTTTTGAATTTTCTCCAAAAGTAAAGTAGTTGCAAACTCATCCTTTTAGAAACTTGTTTGGGCTGTTGAGAGGAGTAAAAAACCATCAAAAATTTAAATCCTGCATGATTCTACCAAGAAATGTGATTCTTCATTCAAAACGCTGGTTTTTGCTATTGGGCTCTTTTGAGTAATGAATGTTTTGAATTTTCTCCAAAAGTAAAGTAGTTGCAAACTCATGCTTTTAGAGACTTGTTTGGGCTCATGAGAGGAGTAGAAAAACATCAAAAATTTCAGTCCTGCATGATTCTACCAAGAAATGTGTGTTCATTCAAACCGCTGGTTTTTGATAGTTTGGGCCCTATTGAATAATGAATCTTTTGAATTTTCTCCAAAAGTAAAGTAGTTGCAAACTCATCCTTTTAGAAACTTGTTTGGGCTGTTGAGAGGAGTAAAAAACCATCAAAAATTTCAATCCTGCATGATTATACCAAGAAATTTGATTCTTCATTCAAAACGCTGGTTTTTGCTATTGGGCTCTATGGAATAATGAATGTTTTGAATTTTCTCCAAAAGTAAAGTAGTTGCAAACTCATCCTTTTAGAAACTTGTTTGGGCTGTTGAGAGGAGTAAAAAACCATCAAAAATTTAAATCCTGCATGATTCTACCAAGAAATGTGATTCTTCATTCAAAACGCTGGTTTTTGCTATTGGGCTCTTTTGAGTAATGAATGTTTTGAATTTTCTCCAAAAGTAAAGTAGTTGCAAACTCATGCTTTTAGAGACTTGTTTGGGCTCATGAGAGGAGTAGAAAAACATCAAAAATTTCAGTCCTGCATGATTCTACCAAGAAATGTGTGTTCATTCAAACCGCTGGTTTTTGATAGTTTGGGCCCTATTGAATAATGAATCTTTTGAATTTTCTCCAAAAGTAAAGTAGTTGCAAACTCATCCTTTTAGAAACTTGTTTGGGCTGTTGAGAGGAGTAAAAAATCATCAAAAATTTCAATCCTGCATGATTCTACCAAGAAATGTGATTCTTCATTCAAAACGCTGGTTTTTGCTATTGGGCTCTTTTGAGTAATGAATGTTTTGAATTTTCTCCAAAAGTAAAGTAGTTGCAAACTCATGCTTTTAGAGACTTGTTTGGGCTCATGAGAGGAGTAGAAAAACATCAAAAATTTCAGTCCTGCATGATTCTACCAAGAAATGTGTGTTCATTGAAACCGCTGGTTTTTGATAGTTTGGGCCCTATTGAATAATGAATGTTTTGAATTTTCTCCAAAAGTAAAGTAGTTGCAAACTCATCCTTTTAGAAACTTGTTTGGGCTGTTGAGAGGAGTAAAAAACCATCAAAAATTTCAATCCTGCATGATTCTACCAAGAAATGTGATTCTTCATTCAAAACGCTGGTTTTTGCTATTGGGCTCTATTGAATAATGAATGTTTTGAATTTTCTCCAAAAGTAAAGTAGTTGCAAACTCATCCTTTTAGAGACTTGTTTGGGCTCATGAGAGGAGTAGAAAAACATCAAAAATTTCAGTCCTGCACGATCCTACCAAGAAATGTGTGTTCATTCAAACTGCTGGTTTTTGATATTTTGGGCCCTATTGAATAATGAATGTTTTGAATTTTCTCCAAAAGTAAAGTAGTTGCAAACTCATCCTTTTAGAAACTTGTTTGGGCTGTTGAGTGGAGTAAAAAACCATCAAAAATTTCAATCCTGCATGATTCTACCAAGAAATGTGATTCTTCATTCAAAACCTGATTTTTGCTATTGGGCTCTATTGAATAATGAATGTTTTGAATTTTCTCCAAAAGTAAAGTAGTTGCAAACTCATGCTTTTAGAGACTTGTTTGGGCTCATGAGAGGAGTAGAAAAACATCAAAAATGTCAGTCCTGCATGATTCTACCAAGAAATGTGTGTTCATTGAAACCGCTGGTTTTTGATAGTTTGGGCCCTATTGAATAATGAATGTTTTGAATTTTCTCCAAAAGTAAAGTAGTTGCAAACTCATCCTTTTAGAAACTTGTTTGGGCTGTTGAGAGGAGTAAAAAACCATCAAAAATTTCAATCCTGCATGATTTTACCAAGATATGTGATTCTTCATTCAAAACCTGATTTTTGCTATTGGGCTCTATTGAATAGTGAATGTTTTGAATTTTCTCCAAAAGTAAAGTAGTTGCAAACTCATGCTTTTAGAGACTTGTTTGGGCTCATGAGAGGAGTAGAAAAACATCAAAAATTTCAGTCCTGCATGATTGTACCAAGAAATGTGTGTTCATTGAAACCGCTGGTTTTTGATAGTTTGGGCCCTATTGAATAATGAATGTTTTGAATTTTCTCCAAAAGTAAAGTAGTTGCAAACTCATCCTTTTAGAAACTTGTTTGGGCTGTTGAGAGGAGTAAAAAACCATCAAAAATTTCAATCCTGCATGATTCTACCAAGAAATGTGATTCTTCATTCAAAACCTGATTTTTGCTATTGGGCTCTATTGTATAATGAATGTTTTGAATTTTCTCCAAAAGTAAAGTAGTTGCAAACTCATGTTTTTAGAGACTTGTTTGGGCTCATGAGAGGAGTAGAAAAACATCAAAAATTTCAGTCCTGCATGATTCTACCAAGAAATGTGTGTTCATTGAAACTGCTGGTTTTTGATAGTTTGGGCCCTATTGAATAATGAATGTTTTGAATTTTCTCCAAAAGTAAAGTAGTTGCAAACTCATCCTTTTAGAAACTTGTTTGGGCTGTTGAGAGTAGTAAAAAACCATCAAAAATTTCAATCCTGCATGATTCTACCAAGAAATGTGATTCTTCATTCAAAACGCTGGTTTTTGCTATTGGGCTCTATTGAATAATGAATGTTTTGAATTTTCTCCAAAAGTAAAGTAGTTGCAAACTCATGCTTTTAGAGACTTGTTTGGGCTCATGAGAGGAGTAGAAAAACATCAAAAATTTCAGTCCTGCATGATTCTACCAAGAAATGTGTGTTCATTGAAACCGCTGGTTTTTGATAGTTTGGGCCCTATTGAATAATGAATGTTTTGAATTTTCTCCAAAAGTAAAGTAGTTACAAACTCATCCTTTTAGAAACTTGTTTGGGCTGTTGAGAGGAGTAAAAAACCATCAAAAATTTCAATCCTGCATGATTCTACCAAGAAATGTGATTCTTCATTCAAAACCTGATTTTTGCTATTGGGCTCTATTGAATAATGAATGTTTTGAATTTTCTCCAAAAGTAAAGTAGTTGCAAACTCATGCTTTTAGAGACTTGTTTGGGCTCATGAGAGGAGTAGAAAAACATCAAAAATTTCAGTCCTGCATGATTCTACCAAGAAATGTGTGTTCATTGAAACCGCTGGTTTTTGATAGTTTGGGCCCTATTGAATAATGAATGTTTTGAATTTTCTCCAAAAGTAAAGTAGTTGCAAACTCATCCTTTTAGAAACTTGTTTGGGCTGTTGAGAGGAGTAAAAAACCATCAAAAATTTCAATCCTGCATGATTCTACCAAGAAATGTGATTCTTCATTCAAAACGCTGGTTTTTGCTATTGGGCTCTTTTGAGTAATGAATGTTTTGAATTTTCTCCAGAAGTAAAGTAGTTGCAAACTCATGCTTTTAGAGACTTGTTTGGGCTCATGAGAGGAGTAGAAAAACATCAAAAATTTCAGTCCTGCATGATTCTACCAAGAAATGTGTGTTCATTCAAACCGCTGGTTTTTGATAGTTTGGGCCCTATTGAATAATGAATGTTTTGAATTTTCTCCAAAAGTAAAGTAGTTGCAAACTCATCCTTTTAGAAACTTGTTTGGGCTGTTGAGAGGAGTAAAAAACCATCAAAAATTTCAATCCTGCATGATTCTACCAAGAAATGTGATTCTTCATTCAAAACGCTGGTTTTTGCTATTGGGCTCTATTGAATAATGAATGTTTTGAATTTTCTCCAAAAGTAAAGTAGTTGCAAACTCATCCTTTTAGAGACTTGTTTGGGCTCATGAGAGGAGTAGAAAAACATCAAAAATTTCAGTCCTGCACGATTCTACCAAGAAATGTGTGTTCATTCAAACCGCTGGTTTTTGATATTTTGGGCCCTATTGAATAATGAATGTTTTGAATTTTCTCCAAAAGTAAAGTAGTTGCAAACTCATCCTTTTAGAAACTTGTTTGGGCTGTTGAGAGGAGTAAAAAACCATCAAAAATTTCAATCCTGCATGATTCTACCAAGAAATGTGATTCTTCATTCAAAACCTGATTTTTGCTATTGGGATCTATTGAATAATGAATGTTTTGAATTTTCTCCAAAAGTAAAGTAGTTGCAAACTCATGCTTTTAGAGACTTGTTTGGGCTCATGAGAGGAGTAGAAAAACATCAAAAATTTCAGTCCTGCATGATTCTAGCAAGAAATGTGTGTTCATTGAAACCGCTGGTTTTTGATAGTTTGGGCCCTATTGAATAATGAATGTTTTGAATTTTCTCCAAAAGTAAAGTAGTTGCAAACTCATCCTTTTAGAAACTTGTTTGGGCTGTTGAGAGGAGTAAAAAACCATCAAAAATTTCAATCCTGCATGATTTTACCAAGAAATGTGATTCTTCATTCAAAACCTGATTTTTGCTATTGGGCTCTATTGAATAATGAATGTTTTGAATTTTCTCCAAAAGTAAAGTAGTTGCAAACTCATGCTTTTAGAGACTTGTTTGGGCTCATGAGAGGAGTAGAAAAACATCAAAAATTTCAGTCCTGCATGATTCTACCAAGAAATGTGTGTTCATTGAAACCGCTGGTTTTTGATAGTTTGGGCCCTATTGAATAATGAATGTTTTGAATTTTCTCCAAAAGTAAAGTAGTTGCAAACTCATCCTTTTAGAAACTTGTTTGGGCTGTTGAGAGGAGTAAAAAGCCATCAAAAATTTCAATCCTGCATGATTCTACCAAGAAATGTGATTCTTCATTCAAAACCTGATTTTTGCTATTGGGCTCTATTGAATAATGAATGTTTTGAATTTTCTCCAAAAGTAAAGTAGTTGCAAACTCATGCTTTTAGAGACTTGTTTGGGCTCATGAGAGGAGTAGAAAAACATCAAAAATTTCAGTCCTGCATGATTCTACCAAGAAATGTGTGTTCATTGAAACCGCTGGTTTTTGATAGTTTGGGCCCTATTGAATAATGAATGTTTTGAATTTTCTCCAAAAGTAAAGTAGTTGCAAACTCATCCTTTTAGAAACTTGTTTGGGCTGTTGAGAGGAGTAAAAAACCATCAAAAATTTCAATCCTGCATGATTCTACCAAGAAATGTGATTCTTCATTCAAAACGCTGGTTTTTGCTATTGGGCTCTTTTGAGTAATGAATGTTTTGAATTTTCTCCAAAAGTAAAGTAGTTGCAAACTCATGCTTTTAGAGACTTGTTTGGGCTCATGAGAGGAGTAGAAAAACATCAAAAATTTCAGTCCTGCATGATTCTACCAAGAAATGTGTGTTCATTGAAACCGCTGGTTTTTGATAGTTTGGGCCCTATTGAATAATGAATGTTTTGAATTTTCTCCAAAAGTAAAGTAGTTACAAACTCATCCTTTTAGAATCTTGTTTGGGCTGTTGAGAGGAGTAAAAAACCATCAAAAATTTCAATCCTGCATGATTCTACCAAGAAATGTGATTCTTCATTCAAAACCTGATTTTTGCTATTGGGCTCTATTGAATAATGAATGTTTTGAATTTTCTCCAAAAGTAAAGTAGTTGCAAACTCATGCTTTTAGAGACTTGTTTGGGCTCATGAGAGGAGTAGAAAAACATCAAAAATTTCAGTCCTGCATGATTCTACCAAGAAATGTGTGTTCATTGAAACCGCTGGTTTTTGATAGTTTGGGCCCTATTGAATAATGAATGTTTTGAATTTTCTCCAAAAGTAAAGTAGTTGCAAACTCATCCTTTTAGAAACTTGTTTGGGCTGTTGAGAGGAGTAAAAAACCATCAAAAATTTCAATCCTGCATGATTCTACCAAGAAATGTGATTCTTCATTCAAAACGCTGGTTTTTGCTATTGGGCTCTTTTGAGTAATGAATGTTTTGAATTTTCTCCAAAAGTAAAGTAGTTGCAAACTCATGCTTTTAGAGACTTGTTTGGGCTCATGAGAGGAGTAGAAAAACATCAAAAATTTCAGTCCTGCATGATTCTACCAAGAAATGTGTGTTCATTCAAACCGCTGGTTTTTGATAGTTTGGGCCCTATTGAATAATGAATGTTTTGAATTTTCTCCAAAAGTAAAGTAGTTGCAAACTCATCCTTTTAGAAACTTGTTTGGGCTGTTGAGAGGAGCAAAAAACCATCAAAAATTTCAATCCTGCATGATTTTACCAAGAAATGTGATTCTTCATTCAAAACCTGATTTTTGCTATTGGGCTCTATTGAATAATGAATGTTTTGAATTTTCTCCAAAAGTAAAGTAGTTGCAAACTCATGCTTTTAGAGACTTGTTTGGGCTCATGAGAGGAGTAGAAAAACATCAAAAATTTCAGTCCTGCATGATTCTACCAAGAAATGTGTGTTCATTGAAACCGCTGGTTTTTGATAGTTTGGGCCCTATTGAATAATGAATGTTTTGAATTTTCTCCAAAAGTAAAGTAGTTACAAACTCATCCTTTTAGAAACTTGTTTGGGCTGTTGAGAGGAGTAAAAAACCATCAAAAATTTCAATCCTGCATGATTCTACCAAGAAATGTGATTCTTCATTCAAAACCTGATTTTTGCTATTGGGCTCTATTGAATAATGAATGTTTTGAATTTTCTCCAAAAGTAAAGTAGTTGCAAACTCATGCTTTTAGAGACTTGTTTGGGCTCATGAGAGGAGTAGAAAAACATCAAAAATTTCAGTCCTGCATGATTCTACCAAGAAATGTGTGTTCATTGAAACCGCTGGTTTTTGATAGTTTGGGCCCTATTGAATAATGAATGTTTTGAATTTTCTCCAAAAGTAAAGTAGTTGCAAACTCATCCTTTTAGAAACTTGTTTGGGCTGTTGAGAGGAGTAAAAAACCATCAAAAATTTCAATCCTGCATGATTCTAACAAGAAATGTGATTCTTCATTCAAAACGCTGGTTTTTGCTATTGGGCTCTTTTGAGTAATGAATGTTTTGAATTTTCTCCAAAAGTAAAGTAGTTGCAAACTCATGCTTTTAGAGACTTGTTTGGGCTCATGAGAGGAGTAGAAAAACATCAAAAATTTCAGTCCTGCATGATTCTACCAAGAAATGTGTGTTCATTCAAACCGCTGGTTTTTGATAGTTTGGGCCCTATTGAATAATGAATGTTTTGAATTTTCTCCAAAAGTAAAGTAGTTGCAAACTCATCCTTTTAGAAACTTGTTTGGGCTGTTGAGAGGAGTAAAAAACCATCAAAAATTTCAATCCTGCATGATTATACCAAGAAATTTGATTCTTCATTCAAAACGCTGGTTTTTGCTATTGGGCTCTATGGAATAATGAATGTTTTGAATTTTCTCCAAAAGTAAAGTAGTTGCAAACTCATCCTTTTAGAAACTTGTTTGGGCTGTTGAGAGGAGTAAAAAACCATCAAAAATTTAAATCCTGCATGATTCTACCAAGAAATGTGATTCTTCATTCAAAACGCTGGTTTTTGCTATTGGGCTCTTTTGAGTAATGAATGTTTTGAATTTTCTCCAAAAGTAAAGTAGTTGCAAACTCATGCTTTTAGAGACTTGTTTGGGCTCATGAGAGGAGTAGAAAAACATCAAAAATTTCAGTCCTGCATGATTCTACCAAGAAATGTGTGTTCATTCAAACCGCTGGTTTTTGATAGTTTGGGCCCTATTGAATAATGAATCTTTTGAATTTTCTCCAAAAGTAAAGTAGTTGCAAACTCATCCTTTTAGAAACTTGTTTGGGCTGTTGAGAGGAGTAAAAAACCATCAAAAATTTCAATCCTGCATGATTATACCAAGAAATTTGATTCTTCATTCAAAACGCTGGTTTTTGCTATTGGGCTCTATGGAATAATGAATGTTTTGAATTTTCTCCAAAAGTAAAGTAGTTGCAAACTCATCCTTTTAGAAACTTGTTTGGGCTGTTGAGAGGAGTAAAAAACCATCAAAAATTTAAATCCTGCATGATTCTACCAAGAAATGTGATTCTTCATTCAAAACGCTGGTTTTTGCTATTGGGCTCTTTTGAGTAATGAATGTTTTGAATTTTCTCCAAAAGTAAAGTAGTTGCAAACTCATGCTTTTAGAGACTTGTTTGGGCTCATGAGAGGAGTAGAAAAACATCAAAAATTTCAGTCCTGCATGATTCTACCAAGAAATGTGTGTTCATTCAAACCGCTGGTTTTTGATAGTTTGGGCCCTATTGAATAATGAATCTTTTGAATTTTCTCCAAAAGTAAAGTAGTTGCAAACTCATCCTTTTAGAAACTTGTTTGGGCTGTTGAGAGGAGTAAAAAATCATCAAAAATTTCAATCCTGCATGATTCTACCAAGAAATGTGATTCTTCATTCAAAACGCTGGTTTTTGCTATTGGGCTCTTTTGAGTAATGAATGTTTTGAATTTTCTCCAAAAGTAAAGTAGTTGCAAACTCATGCTTTTAGAGACTTGTTTGGGCTCATGAGAGGAGTAGAAAAACATCAAAAATTTCAGTCCTGCATGATTCTACCAAGAAATGTGTGTTCATTGAAACCGCTGGTTTTTGATAGTTTGGGCCCTATTGAATAATGAATGTTTTGAATTTTCTCCAAAAGTAAAGTAGTTGCAAACTCATCCTTTTAGAAACTTGTTTGGGCTGTTGAGAGGAGTAAAAAACCATCAAAAATTTCAATCCTGCATGATTCTACCAAGAAATGTGATTCTTCATTCAAAACGCTGGTTTTTGCTATTGGGCTCTATTGAATAATGAATGTTTTGAATTTTCTCCAAAAGTAAAGTAGTTGCAAACTCATCCTTTTAGAGACTTGTTTGGGCTCATGAGAGGAGTAGAAAAACATCAAAAATTTCAGTCCTGCACGATCCTACCAAGAAATGTGTGTTCATTCAAACTGCTGGTTTTTGATATTTTGGGCCCTATTGAATAATGAATGTTTTGAATTTTCTCCAAAAGTAAAGTAGTTGCAAACTCATCCTTTTAGAAACTTGTTTGGGCTGTTGAGTGGAGTAAAAAACCATCAAAAATTTCAATCCTGCATGATTCTACCAAGAAATGTGATTCTTCATTCAAAACCTGATTTTTGCTATTGGGCTCTATTGAATAATGAATGTTTTGAATTTTCTCCAAAAGTAAAGTAGTTGCAAACTCATGCTTTTAGAGACTTGTTTGGGCTCATGAGAGGAGTAGAAAAACATCAAAAATGTCAGTCCTGCATGATTCTACCAAGAAATGTGTGTTCATTGAAACCGCTGGTTTTTGATAGTTTGGGCCCTATTGAATAATGAATGTTTTGAATTTTCTCCAAAAGTAAAGTAGTTGCAAACTCATCCTTTTAGAAACTTGTTTGGGCTGTTGAGAGGAGTAAAAAACCATCAAAAATTTCAATCCTGCATGATTTTACCAAGATATGTGATTCTTCATTCAAAACCTGATTTTTGCTATTGGGCTCTATTGAATAGTGAATGTTTTGAATTTTCTCCAAAAGTAAAGTAGTTGCAAACTCATGCTTTTAGAGACTTGTTTGGGCTCATGAGAGGAGTAGAAAAACATCAAAAATTTCAGTCCTGCATGATTGTACCAAGAAATGTGTGTTCATTGAAACCGCTGGTTTTTGATAGTTTGGGCCCTATTGAATAATGAATGTTTTGAATTTTCTCCAAAAGTAAAGTAGTTGCAAACTCATCCTTTTAGAAACTTGTTTGGGCTGTTGAGAGGAGTAAAAAACCATCAAAAATTTCAATCCTGCATGATTCTACCAAGAAATGTGATTCTTCATTCAAAACCTGATTTTTGCTATTGGGCTCTATTGTATAATGAATGTTTTGAATTTTCTCCAAAAGTAAAGTAGTTGCAAACTCATGTTTTTAGAGACTTGTTTGGGCTCATGAGAGGAGTAGAAAAACATCAAAAATTTCAGTCCTGCATGATTCTACCAAGAAATGTGTGTTCATTGAAACTGCTGGTTTTTGATAGTTTGGGCCCTATTGAATAATGAATGTTTTGAATTTTCTCCAAAAGTAAAGTAGTTGCAAACTCATCCTTTTAGAAACTTGTTTGGGCTGTTGAGAGTAGTAAAAAACCATCAAAAATTTCAATCCTGCATGATTCTACCAAGAAATGTGATTCTTCATTCAAAACGCTGGTTTTTGCTATTGGGCTCTTTTGAGTAATGAATGTTTTGAATTTTCTCCAAAAGTAAAGTAGTTGCAAACTCATGCTTTTAGAGACTTGTTTGGGCTCATGAGAGGAGTAGAAAAACATCAAAAATTTCAGTCCTGCATGATTCTACCAAGAAATGTGTGTTCATTCAAACCGCTGGTTTTTGATAGTTTGGGCCCTATTGAATAATGAATGTTTTGAATTTTCTCCAAAAGTAAAGTAGTTGCAAACTCATCCTTTTAGAAACTTGTTTGGGCTGTTGAGAGGAGTAAAAAACCATCAAAAATTTCAATCCTGCATGATTCTACCAAGAAATGTGATTCTTCATTCAAAACGCTGGTTTTTGCTATTGGGCTCTATTGAATAATGAATGTTTTGAATTTTCTCCAAAAGTAAAGTAGTTGCAAACTCATCCTTTTAGAAACTTGTTTGGGCTGTTGAGAGGAGTAAAAAACCATCAAAAATTTCAATCCTGCATGATTCTACCAAGAAATGTGATTCTTCATTCAAAACGCTGGTTTTTGCTATTGGGCTCTTTTGAGTAATGAATGTTTTGAATTTTCTCCAAAAGTAAAGTAGTTGCAAACTCATGCTTTTAGAGACTTGTTTGGGCTCATGAGAGGAGTAGAAAAACATCAAAAATTTCAGTCCTGCATGATTCTACCAAGAAATGTGTGTTCATTCAAACCGCTGGTTTTTGATAGTTTGGGCCCTATTGAATAATGAATGTTTTGAATTTTCTCCAAAAGTAAAGTAGTTGCAAACTCATCCTTTTAGAAACTTGTTTGGGCTGTTGAGAGGAGTAAAAAATCATCAAAAATTTCAATCCTGCATGATTCTACCAAGAAATGTGATTCTTCATTCAAAAAGCTGGTTTTTGCTATTGGGCTCTTTTGAGTAATGAATGTTTTGAATTTTCTCCAAAAGTAAAGTAGTTGCAAACTCATGCTTTTAGAGACTTGTTTGGGATCATGAGAGGAGTAGAAAAACATCAAAAATTTCAGTCCTGCATGATTCTACCAAGAAATGTGTGTTCATTGAAACCGCTGGTTTTTGATAGTTTGGGCCCTATTGAATAATGAATGTTTTGAATTTTCTCCAAAGGTAAAGTAGTTGCAAACTCATCCTTTTAGAAACTTGTTTGGGCTGTTGAGAGGAGTAAAAAACCATCAAAAATTTCAATCCTGCATGATTCTACCAAGAAATGTGATTCTTCATTCAAAACGCTGGTTTTTGCTATTGGGCTCTTTTGAGTAATGAATGTTTTGAATTTTCTCCAAAAGTAAAGTAGTTGCAAACTCATGCTTTTAGAGACTTGTTTGGGCTCATGAGAGGAGTAGAAAAACATCAAAAATTTCAGTCCTGCATGATTCTACCAAGAAATGTGTGTTCATTCAAACCGCTGGTTTTTGATAGTTTAGGCCCTATTGAATAATGAATGTTTTGAATTTTCTCCAAAAGTAAAGTAGTTGCAAACTCATCCTTTTAGAATCTTGTTTGGGCTGTTGAGAGGAGTAAAAAATCATCAAAAATTTCAATCCTGCATGATTCTACCAAGAAATGTGATTCTTCATTCAAAACGCTGGTTTTTGCTATTGGGCTCTTTTGAGTAATGAATGTTTTGAATTTTCTCCAAAAGTAAAGTAGTTGCAAACTCATGCTTTTAGAGACTTGTTTGGGATCATGAGAGGAGTAGAAAAACATCAAAAATTTCAGTCCTGCATGATTCTACCAAGAAATGTGTGTTCATTGAAACCGCTGGTTTTTGATAGTTTGGGCCCTATTGAATAATGAATGTTTTGAATTTTCTCCAAAGGTAAAGTAGTTGCAAACTCATCCTTTTAGAAACTTGTTTGGGCTGTTGAGAGGAGTAAAAAACCATCAAAAATTTCAATCCTGCATGATTCTACCAAGAAATGTGATTCTTCATTCAAAACGCTGGTTTTTGCTATTGGGCTCTATTGAATAATGAATGTTTTGAATTTTCTCCAAAAGTAAAGTAGTTGCAAACTCATCCTTTTAGAGACTTGTTTGGGCTCATGAGAGGAGTAGAAAAACATCAAAAATTTCAGTCCTGCACGATCCTACCAAGAAATGTGTGTTCATTCAAACTGCTGGTTTTTGATATTTTGGGCCCTATTGAATAATGAATGTTTTGAATTTTCTCCAAAAGTAAAGTAGTTGCAAACTCATCCTTTTAGAAACTTGTTTGGGCTGTTGAGAGGAGTAAAAAACCATCAAAAATTTCAATCCTGCATGATTCTACCAAGAAATGTGATTCTTCATTCAAAACCTGATTTTTGCTATTGGGCTCTATTGAATAATGAATGTTTTGAATTTTCTCCAAAAGTAAAGTAGTTGCAAACTCATGCTTTTAGAGACTTGTTTGGGCTCATGAGAGGAGTAGAAAAACATCAAAAATTTCAGTCCTGCATGATTCTACCAAGAAATGTGTGTTCATTGAAACCGCTGGTTTTTGATAGTTTGGGCTCTATTGAATAATGAATGTTTTGAATTTTCTCCAAAAGTAAAGTAGTTGCAAACTCATCCTTTTAGAAACTTGTTTGGGCTGTTGAGAGGAGTAAAAAACCATCAAAAATTTCAATCCTGCATGATTTTACCAAGAAATGTGATTCTTCATTCAAAACCTGATTTTTGCTATTGGGCTCTATTGAATAGTGAATGTTTTGAATTTTCTCCAAAAGTAAAGTAGTTGCAAACTCATGCTTTTAGAGACTTGTTTGGGCTCATGAGAGGAGTAGAAAAACATCAAAAATTTCAGTCCTGCATGATTGTACCAAGAAATGTGTGTTCATTGAAACCGCTGGTTTTTGATAGTTTGGGCCCTATTGAATAATGAATGTTTTGAATTTTCTCCAAAAGTAAAGTAGTTGCAAACTCATCCTTTTAGAAACTTGTTTGGGCTGTTGAGAGGAGTAAAAAACCATCAAAAATTTCAATCCTGCATGATTCTACCAAGAAATGTGATTCTTCATTCAAAACCTGATTTTTGCTATTGGGCTCTATTGTATAATGAATGTTTTGAATTTTCTCCAAAAGTAAAGTAGTTGCAAACTCATGCTTTTAGAGACTTGTTTGGGCTCATGAGAGGAGTAGAAAAACATCAAAAATTTCAGTCCTGCATGATTCTACCAAGAAATGTGTGTTCATTGAAACCGCTGGTTTTTGATAGTTTGGGCCCTATTGAATAATGAATGTTTTGAATTTTCTCCAAAAGTAAAGTAGTTGCAAACTCATCCTTTTAGAAACTTGTTTGGGCTGTTGAGAGGAGTAAAAAACCATCAAAAATTTCAATCCTGCATGATTCTACCAAGAAATGTGATTCTTCATTCAAAACCTGATTTTTGCTATTGGGCTCTATTGTATAATGAATGTTTTGAATTTTCTCCAAAAGTAAAGTAGGGGCAAACTCATGCTTTTAGAGACTTGTTTGGGCTCATGAGAGGAGTAGAAAAACATCAAAAATTTCAGTCCTGCATGATTCTACCAAGAAATGTGTGTTCATTGAAACCGCTGGTTTTTGATAGTTTGGGCCCTATTGAATAATGAATGTTTTGAATTTTCTCCAAAAGTAAAGTAGTTGCAAACTCATCCTTTTAGAAACTTGTTTGGGCTGTTGAGAGTAGTAAAAAACCATCAAAAATTTCAATCCTGCATGATTCTACCAAGAAATGTGATTCTTCATTCAAAACGCTGGTTTTTGCTATTGGGCTCTATTGAATAATGAATGTTTTGAATTTTCTCCAAAAGTAAAGTAGTTGCAAACTCATGCTTTTAGAGACTTGTTTGGGCTCATGAGAGGAGTAGAAAAACATCAAAAATTTCAGTCCTGCATGATCCTACCAAGAAATGTGTGTTCATTGAAACCGCTGGTTTTTGATAGTTTGGGCCATATTGAATAATGAATGTTTTGAATTTTCTCCAAAAGTAAAGTAGTTGCAAAGTCATCCTTTTAGAAACTTGTTTGGGCTGTTGAGAGGAGTAAAAAACCATCAAAAATTTCAATCCTGCATGATTTTACCAAGAAATGTGATTCTTCATTCAAAACCTGATTTTTGCTATTGGGCTCTATTGAATAGTGAATGTTTTGAATTTTCTCCAAAAGTAAAGTAGTTGCAAACTCATGCTTTTAGAGACTTGTTTGGGCTCATGAGAGGAGTAGAAAAACATCAAAAATTTCAGTCCTGCATGATTCTAGCAAGAAATGTGTGTTCATTGAAACCGCTGGTTTTTGATAGTTTGGGCCCTATTGAATAATGAATGTTTTGAATTTTCTCCAAAAGTAAAGTAGTTGCAAACTCATCCTTTTAGAAACTTGTTTGGGCTGTTGAGAGGAGTAAAAAACCATCAAAAATTTCAATCCTGCATGATTTTACCAAGAAATGTGATTCTTCATTCAAAACCTGATTTTTGCTATTGGGCTCTATTGAATAATGAATGTTTTGAATATTCTCCAAAAGTAAAGTAGTTGCAAACTCATGCTTTTAGAGACTTGTTTGGGCTCATGAGAGGAGTAGAAAAACATCAAAAATTTCAGTCCTGCATGATTCTACCAAGAAATGTGTGTTCATTGAAACCGCTGGTTTTTGATAGTTTGGGCCCTATTGAATAATGAATGTTTTGAATTTTCTCCAAAAGTAAAGTAGTTGCAAACTCATTCTTTTAGAAACTTGTTTGGGCTGTTGAGAGGAGTAAAAAACCATCAAAAATTTCAATCCTGCATAATTCTACCAAGAAATGTGATTCTTCATTCAAAACCTGATTTTTGCTATTGGGCTCTATTGAATAATGAATGTTTTGAATTTTCTCCAAAAGTAAAGTAGTTGCAAACTCTTGCTTTTAGAGACTTGTTTGGGCTCATGAGAGGAGTAGAAAAACATCAAAAATTTCAGTCCTGCATGATTCTACCAAGAAATGTGTGTTCATTGAAACCGCTGGTTTTTGATAGTTTGGGCCCTATTGAATAATGAATGTTTTGAATTTTCTCCAAAAGTAAAGTAGTTGCAAACTCATCCTTTTAGAAACTTGTTTGGGCTGTTGAGAGGAGTAAAAAACCATCAAAAATTTCAATCCTGCATGATTCTACCAAGAAATGTGATTCTTCATTCAAAACGCTGGTTTTTGCTATTGGGCTCTTTTGAGTAATGAATGTTTTGAATTTTCTCCAAAAGTAAAGTAGTTGCAAACTCATGCTTTTAGAGACTTGTTTGGGCTCATGAGAGGAGTAGAAAAACATCAAAAATTTCAGTCCTGCATGATTCTACCAAGAAATGTGTGTTCATTCAAACCACTGGTTTTTGATAGTTTGGGCCCTATTGAATAATGAATGTTTTGAATTTTCTCCAAAAGTAAAGTAGTTGCAAACTCATCCTTTTAGAAACTTGTTTGGGCTGTTGAGAGGAGTAAAAAACCATCAAAAATTTCAATCCTGCATGATTTTACCAAGAAATGTGATTCTTCATTCAAAACCTGATTTTTGCTATTGGGCTCTATTGAATAATGAATGTTTTGAATTTTCTCCAAAAGTAAAGTAGTTGCAAACTCATGCTTTTAGAGACTTGTTTGGGCTCATGAGAGGAGTAGAAAAACATCAAAAATTTCAGTCCTGCATGATTCTACCAAGAAATGTGTGTTCATTGAAACCGCTGGTTTTTGATAGTTTGGGCCCTATTGAATAATGAATGTTTTGAATTTTCTCCAAAAGTAAAGTAGTTACAAACTCATCCTTTTAGAAACTTGTTTGGGCTGTTGAGAGGAGTAAAAAACCATCAAAAATTTCAATCCTGCATGATTCTACCAAGAAATGTGATTCTTCATTCAAAACCTGATTTTTGCTATTGGGCTCTATTGAATAATGAATGTTTTGAATTTTCTCCAAAAGTAAAGTAGTTGCAAACTCATGCTTTTAGAGACTTGTTTGGGCTCATGAGAGGAGTAGAAAAACATCAAAAATTTCAGTCCTGCATGATTCTACCAAGAAATGTGTGTTCATTGAAACCGCTGGTTTTTGATAGTTTGGGCCCTATTGAATAATGAATGTTTTGAATTTTCTCCAAAAGTAAAGTAGTTGCAAACTCATCCTTTTAGAAACTTGTTTGGGCTGTTGAGAGGAGTAAAAAACCATCAAAAATTTCAATCCTGCATGATTCTACCAAGAAATGTGATTCTTCATTCAAAACGCTGGTTTTTGCTATTGGGCTCTTTTGAGTAATGAATGTTTTGAATTTTCTCCAAAAGTAAAGTAGTTGCAAACTCATGCTTTTAGAGACTTGTTTGGGCTCATGAGAGGAGTAGAAAAACATCAAAAATTTCAGTCCTGCTTGATTCTACCAAGAATTGTGTGTTCATTCAAACCGCTGGTTTTTGATAGTTTGGGCCCTATTGAATAATGAATGTTTTGAATTTTCTCCAAAAGTAAAGTAGTTGCAAACTCATCCTTTTAGAAACTTGTTTGGGCTGTTGAGAGGAGTAAAAAACCATCAAAAATTTCAATCCTGCATGATTCTACCAAGAAATGTGATTCTTCATTCAAAACCTGATTTTTGCTATTGGGCTCTATTGAATAATGAATGTTTTGAATTTTCTCCAAAAGTAAAGTAGTTGCAAACTCATGCTTTTAGAGACTTGTTTGGGCTCATGAGAGGAGTAGAAAAACATCAAAAATTTCAGTCCTGCATGATTCTACCAAGAAATGTGTGTTCATTGAAACCGCTGGTTTTTGATAGTTTGGGCCCTATTGAATAATGAATGTTTTGAATTTTCTCCAAAAGTAAAGTAGTTACAAACTCATCCTTTTAGAAACTTGTTTGGGCTGTTGAGAGGAGTAAAAAACCATCAAAAATTTCAATCCTGCATGATTCTACCAAGAAATGTGATTCTTCATTCAAAACCTGATTTTTGCTATTGGGCTCTATTGAATAATGAATGTTTTGAATTTTCTCCAAAAGTAAAGTAGTTGCAAACTCATGCTTTTAGAGACTTGTTTGGGCTCATGAGAGGAGTAGAAAAACATCAAAAATTTCAGTCCTGCATGATTCTACCAAGAAATGTGTGTTCATTGAAACCGCTGGTTTTTGATAGTTTGGGCCCTATTGAATAATGAATGTTTTGAATTTTCTCCAAAAGTAAAGTAGTTGCAAACTCATCCTTTTAGAAACTTGTTTGGGCTGTTGAGAGGAGTAAAAAACCATCAAAAATTTCAATCCTGCATGATTTTACCAAGAAATGTGATTCTTCATTCAAAACCTGATTTTTGCTATTGGGCTCTATTGAATAGTGAATGTTTTGAATTTTCTCCAAAAGTAAAGTAGTTGCAAAGTCATCCTTTTAGAAACTTGTTTGGGCTGTTGAGAGGAGTAAAAAACCATCAAAAATTTCAATCCTGCATGATTTTACCAAGAAATGTGATTCTTCATTCAAAACCTGATTTTTGCTATTGGGCTCTATTGAATAGTGAATGTTTTGAATTTTCTCCAAAAGTAAAGTAGTTGCAAACTCATGCTTTTAGAGACTTGTTTGGGCTCATGAGAGGAGTGGAAAAACATCAAAAATTTCAGTCCTGCATGATTCTACCAAGAAATGTGTGTTCATTGAAACCGCTGGTTTTTGATAGTTTGGGCCCTATTGAATAATGAATGTTTTGAATTTTCTCCAAAAGTAAAGTAGTTGCAAACTCATCCTTTTAGAAACTTGTTTGGGCTGTTGAGAGGAGTAAAAAACCATCAAAAATTTCAATCCTGCATGATTCTACCAAGAAATGTGATTCTTCATTCAAAACGCTGGTTTTTGCTATTGGGCTCTATTGAATAATGAATGTTTTGAATTTTCTCCAAAAGTAAAGTAGTTGCAAACTCATCCTTTTAGAGACTTGTTTGGGCTCATGAGAGGAGTAGAAAAACATCAAAAATTTCAGTCCTGCACGATTCTACCAAGAAATGTGTGTTCATTCAAACCGCTGGTTTTTGATATTTTGGGCCCTATTGAATAATGAATGTTTTGAATTTTCTCCAAAAGTAAAGTAGTTGCAAACTCATCCTTTTAGAAACTTGTTTGGGCTGTTGAGAGGAGTAAAAAACCATCAAAAATTTCAATCCTGCATGATTCTACCAAGAAATGTGATTCTTCATTCAAAACCTGATTTTTGCTATTGGGCTCTATTGAATAATGAATGTTTTGAATTTTCTCCAAAAGTAAAGTAGTTGCAAACTCATGCTTTTAGAGACTTGTTTGGGCTCATGAGAGGAGTAGAAAAACATCAAAAATTTCAGTCCTGCATGATTTTACCAAGAAATGTGTGTTCATTGAAACCGCTGGTTTTTGATAGTTTGGGCCCTATTGAATAATGAATGTTTTGAATTTTCTCCAAAAGTAAAGTAGTTGCAAACTCATCCTTTTAGAAACTTGTTTGGGCTGTTGAGAGGAGTAGAAAAACCATCAAAAATTTCAATCCTGCATAATTCTACCAAGAAATGTGATTCTTCATTCAAAACGCTGGTTTTTGCTATTGGGCTCTTTTGAGTAATGAATGTTTTGAATTTTCTCCAAAAGTAAAGTAGTTGCAAACTCATGCTTTTAGAGACTTGTTTGGGCTCATGAGAGGAGTAGAAAAACATCAAAAATTTCAGTCCTGCATGATTCTACCAAGAAATGTGTGTTCATTGAAACCGCTGGTTTTTGATAGTTTGGGCCCTATTGAATAATGAATGTTTTGAATTTTCTCCAAAAGTAAAGTAGTTACAAACTCATCCTTTTAGAAACTTGTTTGGGCTGTTGAGAGGAGTAAAAAACCATCAAAAATTTCAATCCTGCATGATTCTACAAAGAAATGTGATTCTTCATTCAAAACCTGATTTTTGCTATTGGGCTCTATTGAATAATGAATGTTTTGAATTTTCTCCAAAAGTAAAGTAGTTGCAAACTCATGCTTTTAGAGACTTGTTTGAGCTCATGAGAGTAGAAAAAGATCAAAAATTTCAGTCCTGCATGATTCTACCAAGAAATGTGTGTTCATTGAAACCGCTGGTTTTTGATAGTTTGGGCCCTATTGAATAATGAATGTTTTGAATTTTCTCCAAAAGTAAAGTAGTTACAAACTCATCCTTTTAGAAACTTGTTTGGGCTGTTGAGAGGAGTAAAAAACCATCAAAAATTTCAATCCTGCATGATTCTACAAAGAAATGTGATTCTTCATTCAAAACCTGATTTTTGCTATTGGGCTCTATTGAATAATGAATGTTTTGAATTTTCTCCAAAAGTAAAGTAGTTGCAAACTCATGCTTTTAGAGACTTGTTTGGGCTCATGAGAGGAGTAGAAAAACATCAAAAATTTCAGTCCTGCATGATTCTACCAAGAAATGTGTGTTCATTCAAACCGCTGGTTTTTGATAGTTTGGGCCCTATTGAATAATGAATGTTTTGAATTTTCTCCAAAAGTAAAGTAGTTGCAAACTCATCCTTTTAGAAACTTGTTTGGGCTCTTGAGAGGAGTAAAAAACCATCAAAAATTTCAATCCTGCATGATTCTACCAAGAAATGTGATTCTTCATTCAAAACGCTGGTTTTTGCTATTGGGCTCTTTTGAGTAATGAATGTTTTGAATTTTCTCCAAAAGTAAAGTAGTTGCAAACTCATGCTTTTAGAGACTTGTTTGGGCTCATGAGAGGAGTAGAAAAACATCAAAAATTTCAGTCCTGCATGATTCTACCAAGAAATGTGTGTTCATTCAAACCGCTGGTTTTTGATAGTTTGGGCCCTATTGAATAATGAATGTTTTGAATTTTCTCCAAAAGTAAAGTAGTTGCAAACTCATCCTTTTAGAAACTTGTTTGGGCTGTTGAGAGGAGTAAAAAACCATCAAAAATTTCAATCCTGCATGATTTTACCAAGAAATGTGATTCTTCATTCAAAACCTGATTTTTGCTATTGGGCTCTATTGAATAATGAATGTTTTGAATTTTCTCCAAAAGTAAAGTAGTTGCAAACTCATGCTTTTATAGACTTGTTTGGGCTCATGAGAGGAGTAGAAAAACATCAAAAATTTCAGTCCTGCATGATTCTACCAAGAAATGTGTGTTCATTGAAACCGCTGGCTTTTGATAGTTTGGGCCCTATTGAATAATGAATGTTTTGAATTTTCTCCAAAAGTAAAGTAGTTACAAACTCATCCTTTTAGAAACTTGTTTGGGCTGTTGAGAGGAGTAAAAAACCATCAAAAATTTCAATCCTGCATGATTCTACCAAGAAATGTGATTCTTCATTCAAAACCTGATTTTTGCTATTGGGCTCTATTGAATAATGAATGTTTTGAATTTTCTCCAAAAGTAAAGTAGTTGCAAACTCATGCTTTTAGAGACTTGTTTGGGCTCATGAGAGGAGTAGAAAAACATCAAAAATTTCAGTCCTGCATGATTCTACCAAGAAATGTGTGTTCATTCAAACCGCTGGTTTTTGATAGTTTGGGCCCTATTGAATAATGAATGTTTTGAATTTTCTCCAAAAGTAAAGTAGTTGCAAACTCATCCTTTTAGAAACTTGTTTGGGCTGTTGAGAGGAGTAAAAAACCATCAAAAATTTCAATCCTGCATGATTCTACCAAGAAATGTGATTCTTCATTCAAAACGCTGGTTTTTGCTATTGGGCTCTTTTGAGTAATGAATGTTTTGAATTTTCTCCAAAAGTAAAGTAGTTGCAAACTCATGCTTTTAGAGACTTGTTTGGGCTCATGAGAGGAGTAGAAAAACATCAAAAATTTCAGTCCTGCATGATTCTACCAAGAAATGTGTGTTCATTCAAACCGCTGGTTTTTGATAGTTTGGGCCCTATTGAATAATGAATGTTTTGAATTTTCTCCAAAAGTAAAGTAGTTGCAAACTCATCCTTTTAGAAACTTGTTTGGGCTGTTGAGAGGAGTAAAAAACCATCAAAAATTTCAATCCTGCATGATTTTACCAAGAAATGTGATTCTTCATTCAAAACCTGATTTTTGCTATTGGGCTCTATTGAATAATGAATGTTTTGAATTTTCTCCAAAAGTAAAGTAGTTGCAAACTCATGCTTTTAGAGACTTGTTTGGGCTCATGAGAGGAGTAGAAAAACATCAAAAATTTCAGTCCTGCATGATTCTACCAAGAAATGTGTGTTCATTGAAACCGCTGGCTTTTGATAGTTTGGGCCCTATTGAATAATGAATGTTTTGAATTTTCTCCAAAAGTAAAGTAGTTACAAACTCATCCTTTTAGAAACTTGTTTGGGCTGTTGAGAGGAGTAAAAAACCATCAAAAATTTCAATCCTGCATGATTCTACCAAGAAATGTGATTCTTCATTCAAAACTTGATTTTTGCTATTGGGCTCTATTGAATAATGAATGTTTTGAATTTTCTCCAAAAGTAAAGTAGTTGCAAACTCATGCTTTTAGAGACTTGTTTGGGCTCATGAGAGGAGTAGAAAAACATCAAAAATTTCAGTCCTGCATGATTCTACCAAGAAATGTGTGTTCATTGAAACCGCTGGTTTTTGATAGTTTGGGCCCTATTGAATAATGAATGTTTTGAATTTTCTCCAAAAGTAAAGTAGTTGCAAACTCATCCTTTTAGAAACTTGTTTGGGCTGTTGAGAGGAGTTAAAAACCATCAAAAATTTCAATCCTGCATGATTCTAACAAGAAATGTGATTCTTCATTCAAAACGCTGGTTTTTGCTATTGGGCTCTTTTGAGTAATGAATGTTTTGAATTTTCTCCAAAAGTAAAGTAGTTGCAAACTCATGCTTTTAGAGACTTGTTTGGGCTCATGAGAGGAGTAGAAAAACATCAAAAATTTCAGTCCTGCATGATTCTACCAAGAAATGTGTGTTCATTCAAACCGCTGGTTTTTGATAGTTTGGGCCCTATTGAATAATGAATGTTTTGAATTTTCTCCAAAAGTAAAGTAGTTGCAAACTCATCCTTTTAGAAACTTGTTTGGGCTGTTGAGAGGAGTAAAAAACCATCAAAAATTTCAATCCTGCATGATTATACCAAGAAATGTGATTCTTCATTCAAAACGCTGGTTTTTGCTATTGGGCTCTATTGAATAATGAATGTTTTGAATTTTCTCCAAAAGTAAAGTAGTTGCAAACTCATCCTTTTAGAAACTTGTTTGGGCTGTTGAGAGGAGTAAAAAACCATCAAAAATTTCAATCCTGCATGATTCTACCAAGAAATGTGATTCTTCATTCAAAACGCTGGTTTTTGCTATTGGGCTCTTTTGAGTAATGAATGTTTTGAATTTTCTCCAAAAGTAAAGTAGTTGCAAACTCATGCTTTTAGAGACTTGTTTGGGCTCATGAGAGGAGTAGAAAAACATCAAAAATTTCAGTCCTGCATGATTCTACCAAGAAATGTGTGTTCATTCAAACCGCTGGTTTTTGATAGTTTGGGCCCTATTGAATAATGAATGTTTTGAATTTTCTCCAAAAGTAAAGTAGTTGCAAACTCATCCTTTTAGAAACTTGTTTGGGCTGTTGAGAGGAGTAAAAAACCATCAAAAATTTCAATCCTGCATGATTCTACCAAGAAATGTGATTCTTCATTCAAAACCTGATTTTTGCTATTGGGCTCTATTGTATAATGAATGTTTTGAATTTTCTCCAAAAGTAAAGTAGTTGCAAACTCATGCTTTTAGAGACTTGTTTGGGCTCATGAGAGGAGTAGAAAAACATCAAAAATTTCAGTCCTGCATGATTCTACCAAGAAATGTGTGTTCATTGAAACCGCTGGTTTTTGATAGTTTGGGCCCTATTGAATAATGAATGTTTTGAATTTTCTCCAAAAGTAAAGTAGTTGCAAACTCATTCTTTTAGAAACGTGTTTGGGCTGTTGAGAGTAGTAAAAAACCATCAAAAATTTCAATCCTGCATGATTCTACCAAGAAATGTGATTCTTCATTCAAAACGCTGGTTTTTGCTATTGGGCTCTATTGAATAATGAATGTTTTGAATTTTCTCCAAAAGTAAAGTAGTTGCAAACTCATCCTTTTAGAAACTTGTTTGGGCTGTTGAGAGGAGTAAAAAACCATCAAAAATTTCAATCCTGCATGATTCTACCAAGAAATGTGATTCTTCATTCAAACCGCTGGTTTTTGCTATTGGGCTCTATTGAATAATGAATGTTTTGAATTTTCTCCAAAAGTAAAGTAGTTGCAAACTCATCCTTTTAGAAACTTGTTTGGGCTGTTGAGAGGAGTAAAAAACCATCAAAAATTTAAATCCAGCATGATTCTACCAAGAAATGTGATTCTTCATTCAAAACGCTGGTTTTTGCTATTGGGCTCTTTTGAGTAATGAATGTTTTGAATTTTCTCCAAAAGTAAAGTAGTTGCAAACTCATGCTTTTAGAGACTTGTTTGGGCTCATGAGAGGAGTAGAAAAACATCAAAAATTTCAGTCCTGCATGATTCTACCAAGAAATGTGTGTTCATTCAAACCGCTGGTTTTTGATAGTTTGGGCCCTATTGAATAATGAATGTTTTGAATTTTCTCCAAAAGTAAAGTAGTTGCAAACTCATCCTTTTGAGAAACTTGTTTGGGCTGTTGAGAGGAGTAAAAAATCATCAAAAATTTCAATCCTGCATGATTCTATCAAGAAATGTGATTCTTCATTCAAAACGCTGGTTTTTGCTATTGGGCTCTTTTGAGTAATGAATGTTTTGAATTTTCTCCAAAAGTAAAGTAGTTGCAAAACTCATGCTTTTAGAGACTTGTTTGGGCTCATGAGAGGAGTAGAAAAACATCAAAAATTTCAGTCCTGCATGATTCTACCAAGAAATGTGTGTTCATTCAAACCGCTGGTTTTTGATAGTTTGGGCCCTATTGAATAATGAATGTTTTGAATTTTCTCCAAAAGTAAAGTAGTTGCAAACTCATCCTTTTAGAAACTTGTTTGGGCTGTTGAGAGGAGTAAAAAACCATCAAAAATTTCAATCCTGCATGATTCTATCAAGAAATGTGATTCTTCATTCAAAACGCTGGTTTTTGCTATTGGGCTCTATTGAATAATGAATGTTTTGAATTTTCTCCAAAAGTAAAGTAGTTGCAAACTCATCCTTTTAGAGACTTGTTTGGGCTCATGAGAGGAGTAGAAAAACATCAAAAATTTCAGTCCTGCACGATTCTACCAAGAAATGTGTGTTCATTCAAACCGCTGGGTTTTGATATTTTGGGCCCTATTGAATAATGAATGTTTTGAATTTTCTCCAAAAGTAAAGTAGTTGCAAACTCATCCTTTTAGAAACTTGTTTGGGCTGTTGAGAGGAGTAAAAAACCATCAAAAATTTCAATCCTGCATGATTCTACCAAGAAATGTGATTCTTCATTCAAAACCTGATTTTTGCTATTGGGATCTATTGAATAATGAATGTTTTGAATTTTCTCCAAAAGTAAAGTAGTTGCAAACTCATGCTTTTAGAGACTTGTTTGGGCTCATGAGAGGAGTAGAAAAACATCAAAAATTTCAGTCCTGCATGATTCTAGCAAGAAATGTGTGTTCATTGAAACCTCTGGTTTTTGATAGTTTGGGCCCTATTGAATAATGAATGTTTTGAATTTTCTCCAAAAGTAAAGTAGTTGCAAACTCATCCTTTTAGAATCTTGTTTGGGCTGTTGAGAGGAGTAAAAAACCATCAAAAATTTCAATCCTGCATGATTTTACCAAGAAATGTGATTCTTCATTCAAAACCTGATTTTTGCTATTGGGCTCTATTGAATAATGAATGTTTTGAATTTTCTCCAAAAGTAAAGTAGTTGCAAACTCATGCTTTTAGAGACTTGTTTGGGCTCATGAGAGGAGTAGAAAAACATCAAAAATTTCAGTCCTGCATGATTCTACCAAGAAATGTGTGTTCATTGAAACCGCTGGTTTTTGATAGTTTGGGCCCTATTGAATAAAGAATGTTTTGAATTTTCTCCAAAAGTAAAGTAGTTGCAAACTCATCCTTTTAGAAACTTGTTTGGGCTGTTGAGAGGAGTAAAAAACCATCAAAAATTTCAATCCTGCATGATTCTACCAAGAAATGTGATTCTTCATTCAAAACCTGATTTTTGCTATTGGGCTCTATTGAATAATGAATGTTTTGAATTTTCTCCAAAAGTAAAGTAGTTGCAAACTCATGCTTTTAGAGACTTGTTTGGGCTCATGAGAGGAGTAGAAAAACATCAAAAATTTCAGTCCTGCATGATTCTACCAAGAAATGTGTGTTCATTCAAACCGCTGGTTTTTGATAGTTTGGGCCCTATTGAATAATGAATGTTTTGAATTTTCTCCAAAAGTAAAGTAGTTGCAAACTCATCCTTTTAGAAACTTGTTTGGGCTGTTGAGAGGAGTAAAAAACCATCAAAAATTTCAATCCTGCATGATTCTACCAAGAAATGTGATTCTTCATTCAAAACGCTGGTTTTTGCTATTGGGCTCTTTTGAGTAATGAATGTTTTGAATTTTCTCCAAAAGTAAAGTAGTTGCAAACTCATGCTTTTAGAGACTTGTTTGGGCTCATGAGAGGAGTAGAAAAACATCAAAAATTTCAGTCCTGCATGATTCTACCAAGAAATGTGTGTTCATTGAAACCGCTGGTTTTTGATAGTTTGGGCCCTATTGAATAATGAATGTTTTGAATTTTCTCCAAAAGTAAAGTAGTTGCAAACTCATCCTTTTAGAAACTTGTTTGGGCTGTTGAGAGGAGTAAAAAACCATCAAAAATTTCAATCCTGCATGATTATACCAAGAAATGTGATTCTTCATTCAAAACGCTGGTTTTTGCTATTGGGCTCTATTGAATAATGAATGTTTTGAATTTTCTCCAAAAGTAAAGTAGTTGCAAACTCATCCTTTTAGAAACTTGTTTGGGCTGTTGAGAGGAGTCAAAAACCATCAAAAATTTCAATCCTGCATGATTCTACCAAGAAATGTGATTCTTCATTCAAAACGCTGGTTTTTGCTATTGGGCTCTTTTGAGTAATGAATGTTTTGAATTTTCTCCAAAAGTAAAGTAGTTGCAAACTCATGCTTTTAGAGACTTGTTTGGGCTCATGAGAGGAGTAGAAAAACATCAAAAATTTCAGTCCTGCATGATTCTACCAAGAAATGTGTGTTCATTCAAACCGCTGGTTTTTGATAGTTTGGGCCCTATTGAATAATGAATCTTTTGAATTTTCTCCAAAAGTAAAGTAGTTGCAAACTCATCCTTTTAGAAACTTGTTTGGGCTGTTGAGAGGAGTAAAAAATCATCAAAAATTTCAATCCTGCATGATTCTACCAAGAAATGTGATTCTTCATTCAAAACGCTGGTTTTTGCTATTGGGCTCTTTTGAGTAATGAATGTTTTGAATTTTCTCCAAAAGTAAAGTAGTTGCAAACTCATGCTTTTAGAGACTTGTTTGGGCTCATGAGAGGAGTAGAAAAACATCAAAAATTTCAGTCCTGCATGATTCTACCAAGAAATGTGTGTTCATTCAAACCGCTGGTTTTTGATAGTTTGGGCCCTATTGAATAATGAATGTTTTGAATTTTCTCCAAAAGTAAAGTAGTTGCAAACTCATCCTTTTAGAAACTTGTTTGGGCTGTTGAGAGGAGTAAAAAACCATCAAAAATTTCAATCCTGCATGATTCTACCAAGAAATGTGATTCTTCATTCAAAACGCTGGTTTTTGCTATTGGGCTCTATTGAATAATGAATGTTTTGAATTTTCTCCAAAAGTAAAGTAGTTGCAAACTCATCCTTTTAGAGACTTGTTTGGGCTCATGAGAGGAGTAGAAAAACATCAAAAATTTCAGTCCTGCACGATCCTACCAAGAAATGTGTGTTCATTCAAACTGCTGGTTTTTGATATTTTGGGCCCTATTGAATAATGAATGTTTTGAATTTTCTCCAAAAGTAAAGTAGTTGCAAACTCATCCTTTTAGAAACTTGTTTGGGCTGTTGAGAGGAGTAAAAAACCATCAAAAATTTCAATCCTGCATGATTCTACCAAGAAATGTGATTCTTCATTCAAAACCTGATTTTTGCTATTGGGCTCTATTGAATAATGAATGTTTTGAATTTTCTCCAAAAGTAAAGTAGTTGCAAACTCATGCTTTTAGAGACTTGTTTGGGCTCATGAGAGGAGTAGAAAAACATCAAAAATTTCAGTCCTGCATGATTCTACCAAGAAATGTGTGTTCATTGAAACCGCTGGTTTTTGATAGTTTGGGCCCTATTGAATAATGAATGTTTTGAATTTTCTCCAAAAGTAAAGTAGTTGCAAACTCATCCTTTTAGAAACTTGTTTGGGCTGTTGAGAGGAGTAAAAAACCATCAAAAATTTCAATCCTGCATGATTTTACCAAGAAATGTGATTCTTCATTCAAAACCTGATTTTTGCTATTGGGCTCTATTGAATAGTGAATGTTTTGAATTTTCTCCAAAAGTAAAGTAGTTGCAAACTCATGCTTTTAGAGACTTGTTTGGGCTCATGAGAGGAGTAGAAAAACATCAAAAATTTCAGTCCTGCATGATTCTACCAAGAAATGTGTGTTCATTCAAACCGCTGGTTTTTGATAGTTTGGGCCCTATTGAATAATGAATGTTTTGAATTTTCTCCAAAAGTAAAGTAGTTGCAAACTCATCCTTTTAGAAACTTGTTTGGGCTGTTGAGAGGAGTAAAAAACCATCAAAAATTTCAATCCTGCATGATTCTACCAAGAAATGTGATTCTTCATTCAAAACCTGATTTTTGCTATTGGGCTCTATTGTATAATGAATGTTTTGAATTTTCTCCAAAAGTAAAGTAGTTGCAAACTCATGCTTTTAGAGACTTGTTTGGGCTCATGAGGGGAGTAGAAAAACATCAAAAATTTCAGTCCTGCATGATTCTACCAAGAAATGTGTGTTCATTGAAACCGCTGGTTTTTGATAGTTTGGGCCCTATTGAATAATGAATGTTTTGAATTTTCTCCAAAAGTAAAGTAGTTGCAAACTCATCCTTTTAGAAACTTGTTTGGGCTGTTGAGAGGAGTAAAAAACCATCAAAAATTTCAATCCTGCATGATTCTACCAAGAAATGTGATTCTTCATTCAAAACCTGATTTTTGCTATTGGGATCTATTGAATAATGAATGTTTTGAATTTTCTCCAAAAGTAAAGTAGTTGCAAACTCATGCTTTTAGAGACTTGTTTGGGCTCATGAGAGGAGTAGAAAAACATCAAAAATTTCAGTCCTGCATGATTCTAGCAAGAAATGTGTGTTCATTGAAACCTCTGGTTTTTGATAGTTTGGGCCCTATTGAATAATGAATGTTTTGAATTTTCTCCAAAAGTAAAGTAGTTGCAAACTCATCCTTTTAGAAACTTGTTTGGGCTGTTGAGAGGAGTAAAAAACCATCAAAAATTTCAATCCTGCATGATTTTACCAAGAAATGTGATTCTTCATTCAAAACCTGATTTTTGCTATTGGGCTCTATTGAATAATGAATGTTTTGAATTTTCTCCAAAAGTAAAGTAGTTGCAAACTCATGCTTTTAGAGACTTGTTTGGGCTCATGAGAGGAGTAGAAAAACATCAAAAATTTCAGTCCTGCATGATTCTACCAAGAAATGTGTGTTCATTGAAACCGCTGGTTTTTGATAGTTTGGGCCCTATTGAATAAAGAATGTTTTGAATTTTCTCCAAAAGTAAAGTAGTTGCAAACTCATCCTTTTAGAAACTTGTTTGGGCTGTTGAGAGGAGTAAAAAACCATCAAAAATTTCAATCCTGCATGATTCTACCAAGAAATGTGATTCTTCATTCAAAACCTGATTTTTGCTATTGGGCTCTATTGAATAATGAATGTTTTGAATTTTCTCCAAAAGTAAAGTAGTTGCAAACTCATGCTTTTAGAGACTTGTTTGGGCTCATGAGAGGAGTAGAAAAACATCAAAAATTTCAGTCCTGCATGATTCTACCAAGAAATGTGTGTTCATTCAAACCGCTGGTTTTTGATAGTTTGGGCCCTATTGAATAATGAATGTTTTGAATTTTCTCCAAAAGTAAAGTAGTTGCAAACTCATCCTTTTAGAAACTTGTTTGGGCTGTTGAGAGGAGTAAAAAACCATCAAAAATTTCAATCCTGCATGATTCTACCAAGAAATGTGATTCTTCATTCAAAACGCTGGTTTTTGCTATTGGGCTCTTTTGAGTAATGAATGTTTTGAATTTTCTCCAAAAGTAAAGTAGTTGCAAACTCATGCTTTTAGAGACTTGTTTGGGCTCATGAGAGGAGTAGAAAAACATCAAAAATTTCAGTCCTGCATGATTCTACCAAGAAATGTGTGTTCATTGAAACCGCTGGTTTTTGATAGTTTGGGCCCTATTGAATAATGAATGTTTTGAATTTTCTCCAAAAGTAAAGTAGTTACAAACTCATCCTTTTAGAATCTTGTTTGGGCTGTTGAGAGTAGTAAAAAACCATCAAAAATTTCAATCCTGCATGATTCTACCAAGAAATGTGATTCTTCATTCAAAACCTGATTTTTGCTATTGGGCTCTATTGAATAATGAATGTTTTGAATTTTCTCCAAAAGTAAAGTAGTTGCAAACTCATGCTTTTAGAGACTTGTTTGGGCTCATGAGAGGAGTAGAAAAACATCAAAAATTTCAGTCCTGCATGATTCTACCAAGAAATGTGTGTTCATTGAAACCGCTGGTTTTTGATAGTTTGGGCCCTATTGAATAATGAATGTTTTGAATTTTCTCCAAAAGTAAAGTAGTTGCAAACTCATCCTTTTAGAAACTTGTTTGGGCTGTTGAGAGGAGTTAAAAACCATCAAAAATTTCAATCCTGCATGATTCTAACAAGAAATGTGATTCTTCATTCAAAACGCTGGTTTTTGCTATTGGGCTCTTTTGAGTAATGAATGTTTTGAATTTTCTCCAAAAGTAAAGTAGTTGCAAACTCATGCTTTTAGAGACTTGTTTGGGCTCATGAGAGGAGTAGAAAAACATCAAAAATTTCAGTCCTGCATGATTCTACCAAGAAATGTGTGTTCATTCAAACTGCTGGTTTTTGATAGTTTGGGCCCTATTGAATAATGAATGTTTTGAATTTTCTCCAAAAGTAAAGTAGTTGCAAACTCATCCTTTTAGAAACTTGTTTGGGCTGTTGAGAGGAGTAAAAAACCATCAAAAATTTCAATCCTGCATGATTATACCAAGAAATGTGATTCTTCATTCAAAACGCTGGTTTTTGCTATTGGGCTCTATTGAATAATGAATGTTTTGAATTTTCTCCAAAAGTAAAGTAGTTGCAAACTCATCCTTTTAGAAACTTGTTTGGGCTGTTGAGAGGAGTCAAAAACCATCAAAAATTTCAATCCTGCATGATTCTACCAAGAAATGTGATTCTTCATTCAAAACGCTGGTTTTTGCTATTGGGCTCTTTTGAGTAATGAATGTTTTGAATTTTCTCCAAAAGTAAAGTAGTTGCAAACTCATGCTTTTAGAGACTTGTTTGGGCTCATGAGAGGAGTAGAAAAACATCAAAAATTTCAGTCCTGCATGATTCTACCAAGAAATGTGTGTTCATTCAAACCGCTGGTTTTTGATAGTTTGGGCCCTATTGAATAATGAATCTTTTGAATTTTCTCCAAAAGTAAAGTAGTTGCAAACTCATCCTTTTAGAAACTTGTTTGGGCTGTTGAGAGGAGTAAAAAATCATCAAAAATTTCAATCCTGCATGATTCTACCAAGAAATGTGATTCTTCATTCAAAACGCTGGTTTTTGCTATTGGGCTCTTTTGAGTAATGAATGTTTTGAATTTTCTCCAAAAGTAAAGTAGTTGCAAACTCATGCTTTTAGAGACTTGTTTGGGCTCATGAGAGGAGTAGAAAAACATCAAAAATTTCAGTCCTGCATGATTCTACCAAGAAATGTGTGTTCATTCAAACCGCTGGTTTTTGATAGTTTGGGCCCTATTGAATAATGAATGTTTTGAATTTTCTCCAAAAGTAAAGTAGTTGCAAACTCATGCTTTTAGAGACTTGTTTGGGCTCATGAGAGGAGTAGAAAAACATCAAAAATTTCAGTCCTGCATGATTCTACCAAGAAATGTGTGTTCATTGAAACCGCTGGTTTTTGATAGTTTGGGCCCTATTGAATAATGAATGTTTTGAATTTTCTCCAAAAGTAAAGTAGTTGCAAACTCATCCTTTTAGAAACTTGTTTGGGCTGTTGAGAGGAGTAAAAAACCATCAAAAATTTCAATCCTGCATGATTTTACCAAGAAATGTGATTCTTCATTCAAAACCTGATTTTTGCTATTGGGCTCTATTGAATAGTGAATGTTTTGAATTTTCTCCAAAAGTAAAGTAGTTGCAAACTCATGCTTTTAGAGACTTGTTTGGGCTCATGAGAGGAGTAGAAAAACATCAAAAATTTCAGTCCTGCATGATTCTACCAAGAAATGTGTGTTCATTCAAACCGCTGGTTTTTGATAGTTTGGGCCCTATTGAATAATGAATGTTTTGAATTTTCTCCAAAAGTAAAGTAGTTGCAAACTCATCCTTTTAGAAACTTGTTTGGGCTGTTGAGAGGAGTAAAAAACCATCAAAAATTTCAATCCTGCATGATTCTACCAAGAAATGTGATTCTTCATTCAAAACCTGATTTTTGCTATTGGGCTCTATTGTATAATGAATGTTTTGAATTTTCTCCAAAAGTAAAGTAGTTGCAAACTCATGCTTTTAGAGACTTGTTTGGGCTCATGAGAGGAGTAGAAAAACATCAAAAATTTCAGTCCTGCATGATTCTACCAAGAAATGTGTGTTCATTGAAACCGCTGGTTTTTGATAGTTTGGGCCCTATTGAATAATGAATGTTTTGAATTTTCTCCAAAAGTAAAGTAGTTGCAAACTCATCCTTTTAGAAACTTGTTTGGGCTGTTGAGAGTAGTAAAAAACCATCAAAAATTTCAATCCTGCATGATTCTACCAAGAAATGTGATTCTTCATTCAAAACGCTGGTTTTTGCTATTGGGCTCTATTGAATAATGAATGTTTTGAATTTTCTCCAAAAGTAAAGTAGTTGCAAACTCATGCTTTTAGAGACTTGTTTGGGCTCATGAGAGGAGTAGAAAAACATCAAAAATTTCAGTCCTGCATGATTCTACCAAGAAATGTGTGTTCATTGAAACCGCTGGTTTTTGATAGTTTGGGCCCTATTGAATAATGAATGTTTTGAATTTTCTCCAAAAGTAAAGTAGTTACAAACTCATCCTTTTAGAAACTTGTTTGGGCTGTTGAGAGGAGTAAAAAACCATCAAAAATTTCAATCCTGCATGATTCTACCAAGAAATGTGATTCTTCATTCAAAACCTGATTTTTGCTATTGGGCTCTATTGAATAATGAATGTTTTGAATTTTCTCCAAAAGTAAAGTAGTTGCAAACTCATGCTTTTAGAGACTTGTTTGGGCTCATGAGAGGAGTAGAAAAACATCAAAAATTTCAGTCCTGCATGATTCTACCAAGAAATGTGTGTTCATTGAAACCGCTGGTTTTTGATAGTTTGGGCCCTATTGAATTATGAATGTTTTGAATTTTCTCCAAAAGTAAAGTAGTTGCAAACTCATCCTTTTAGAAACTTGTTTGGGCTGTTGAGAGGAGTAAAAAACCATCAAAAATTTCAATCCTGCATGATTCTACCAAGAAATGTGATTCTTCATTCAAAACGCTGGTTTTTGCTATTGGGCTCTTTTGAGTAATGAATGTTTTGAATTTTCTCCAAAAGTAAAGTAGTTGCAAACTCATGCTTTTAGAGACTTGTTTGGGCTCATGAGAGGAGTAGAAAAACATCAAAAATTTCAGTCCTGCATGATTCTACCAAGAAATGTGTGTTCATTGAAACCGCTGGTTTTTGATAGTTTGGGCCCTATTGAATAATGAATGTTTTGAATTTTCTCCAAAAGTAAAGTAGTTGCAAACTCATCCTTTTAGAAACTTGTTTGGGCTGTTGAGAGGAGTAAAAAACCATCAAAAATTTCAATCCTGCATGATTCTACCAAGAAATGTGATTCTTCATTCAAAACGCTGGTTTTTGCTATTGGGCTCTTTTGAGTAATGAATGTTTTGAATTTTCTCCAAAAGTAAAGTAGTTGCAAACTCATGCTTTTAGAGACTTGTTTGGGCTGTTGAGAGGAGTAAAAAACCATCAAAAATTTCAATCCTGCATGATTCTACCAAGAAATGTGATTCTTCATTCAAAACCTGATTTTTGCTATTGGGCTCTATTGAATAATGAATGTTTTGAATTTTCTCCAAAAGTAAAGTAGTTGCAAACTCATGCTTTTAGAGACTTGTTTGGGCTCATGAGAGGAGTAGAAAAACATCAAAAATTTCAGTCCTGCATGATTCTACCAAGAAATGTGTGTTCATTGAAACCGCTGGTTTTTGATAGTTTGGGCCCTATTGAATAATGAATGTTTTGAATTTTCTCCAAAAGTAAAGTAGTTGCAAAATCATCCTTTTAGAAACTTGTTTGGGCTGTTGAGAGGAGTAAAAAACCATCAAAAATTTCAATCCTGCATGATTTTACCAAGAAATGTGATTCTTCATTCAAAACCTGATTTTTGCTATTGGGCTCTATTGAATAGTGAATGTTTTGAATTTTCTCCAAAAGTAAAGTAGTTGCAAACTCATGCTTTTAGAGACTTGTTTGGGCTCATGAGAGGAGTAGAAAAACATCAAAAATTTCAGTCCTGCATGATTCTACCAAGAAATGTGTGTTCATTGAAACCGCTGGTTTTTGATAGTTTGGGCCCTATTGAATAATGAATGTTTTGAATTTTCTCCAAAAGTAAAGTAGTTGCAAACTCATCCTTTTAGAAACTTGTTTGGGCTGTTGAGAGGAGTAAAAAACCATCAAAAATTTCAATCCTGCATGATTCTACCAAGAAATGTGATTCTTCATTCAAAACCTGATTTTTGCTATTGGGCTCTATTGAATAATGAATGTTTTGAATTTTCTCCAAAAGTAAAGTAGTTGCAAACTCATGCTTTTAGAGACTTGTTTGGGCTCATGAGAGGAGTAGAAAAACATCAAAAATTTCAGTCCTGCATGATTCTACCAAGAAATGTGTGTTCATTGAAACCGCTGGTTTTTGATAGTTTGGGCCCTATTGAATAATGAATGTTTTGAATTTTCTCCAAAAGTAAAGTAGTTGCAAACTCATCCTTTTAGAAACTTGTTTGGGCTGTTGAGAGGAGTAAAAAACCATCAAAAATTTCAATCCTGCATGATTTTACCAAGAAATGTGATTCTTCATTCAAAACCTGATTTTTGCTATTGGGCTCTATTGAATAGTGAATGTTTTGAATTTTCTCCAAAAGTAAAGTAGTTGCAAACTCATGCTTTTAGAGACTTGTTTGGGCTCATGAGAGGAGTAGAAAAACATCAAAAATTTCAGTCCTGCATGATTCTACCAAGAAATGTGTGTTCATTCAAACCGCTGGTTTTTGATAGTTTGGGCCCTATTGAATAATGAATGTTTTGAATTTTCTCCAAAAGTAAAGTAGTTGCAAACTCATCCTTTTAGAAACTTGTTTGGGCTGTTGAGAGGAGTAAAAAACCATCAAAAATTTCAATCCTGCATGATTCTACCAAGAAATGTGATTCTTCATTCAAAACCTGATTTTTGCTATTGGGCTCTATTGTATAATGAATGTTTTGAATTTTCTCCAAAAGTAAAGTAGTTGCAAACTCATGCTTTTAGAGACTTGTTTGGGCTCATGAGAGGAGTAGAAAAACATCAAAAATTTCAGTCCTGCATGATTCTACCAAGAAATGTGTGTTCATTGAAACCGCTGGTTTTTGATAGTTTGGGCCCTATTGAATAATGAATGTTTTGAATTTTCTCCAAAAGTAAAGTAGTTGCAAACTCATCCTTTTAGAAACTTGTTTGGGCTGTTGAGAGTAGTAAAAAACCATCAAAAATTTCAATCCTGCATGATTCTACCAAGAAATGTGATTCTTCATTCAAAACGCTGGTTTTTGCTATTGGGCTCTATTGAATAATGAATGTTTTGAATTTTCTCCAAAAGTAAAGTAGTTGCAAACTCATGCTTTTAGAGACTTGTTTGGGCTCATGAGAGGAGTAGAAAAACATCAAAAATTTCAGTCCTGCATGATTCTACCAAGAAATGTGTGTTCATTGAAACCGCTGGTTTTTGATAGTTTGGGCCCTATTGAATAATGAATGTTTTGAATTTTCTCCAAAAGTAAAGTAGTTACAAACTCATCCTTTTAGAAACTTGTTTGGGCTGTTGAGAGGAGTAAAAAACCATCAAAAATTTCAATCCTGCATGATTCTACCAAGAAATGTGATTCTTCATTCAAAACCTGATTTTTGCTATTGGGCTCTATTGAATAATGAATGTTTTGAATTTTCTCCAAAAGTAAAGTAGTTGCAAACTCATGCTTTTAGAGACTTGTTTGGGCTCATGAGAGGAGTAGAAAAACATCAAAAATTTCAGTCCTGCATGATTCTACCAAGAAATGTGTGTTCATTGAAACCGCTGGTTTTTGATAGTTTGGGCCCTATTGAATTATGAATGTTTTGAATTTTCTCCAAAAGTAAAGTAGTTGCAAACTCATCCTTTTAGAAACTTGTTTGGGCTGTTGAGAGGAGTAAAAAACCATCAAAAATTTCAATCCTGCATGATTCTACCAAGAAATGTGATTCTTCATTCAAAACGCTGGTTTTTGCTATTGGGCTCTTTTGAGTAATGAATGTTTTGAATTTTCTCCAAAAGTAAAGTAGTTGCAAACTCATGCTTTTAGAGACTTGTTTGGGCTCATGAGAGGAGTAGAAAAACATCAAAAATTTCAGTCCTGCATGATTCTACCAAGAAATGTGTGTTCATTGAAACCGCTGGTTTTTGATAGTTTGGGCCCTATTGAATAATGAATGTTTTGAATTTTCTCCAAAAGTAAAGTAGTTGCAAACTCATCCTTTTAGAAACTTGTTTGGGCTGTTGAGAGGAGTAAAAAACCATCAAAAATTTCAATCCTGCATGATTCTACCAAGAAATGTGATTCTTCATTCAAAACGCTGGTTTTTGCTATTGGGCTCTTTTGAGTAATGAATGTTTTGAATTTTCTCCAAAAGTAAAGTAGTTGCAAACTCATGCTTTTAGAGACTTGTTTGGGCTGTTGAGAGGAGTTAAAACCATCAAAAATTTCAATCCTGCATGATTCTACCAAGAAATGTGATTCTTCATTCAAAACCTGATTTTTGCTATTGGGCTCTATTGAATAATGAATGTTTTGAATTTTCTCCAAAAGTAAAGTAGTTGCAAACTCATGCTTTTAGAGACTTGTTTGGGCTCATGAGAGGAGTAGAAAAACATCAAAAATTTCAGTCCTGCATGATTCTACCAAGAAATGTGTGTTCATTGAAACCGCTGGTTTTTGATAGTTTGGGCCCTATTGAATAATGAATGTTTTGAATTTTCTCCAAAAGTAAAGTAGTTGCAAAATCATCCTTTTAGAAACTTGTTTGGGCTGTTGAGAGGAGTAAAAAACCATCAAAAATTTCAATCCTGCATGATTTTACCAAGAAATGTGATTCTTCATTCAAAACCTGATTTTTGCTATTGGGCTCTATTGAATAGTGAATGTTTTGAATTTTCTCCAAAAGTAAAGTAGTTGCAAACTCATGCTTTTAGAGACTTGTTTGGGCTCATGAGAGGAGTAGAAAAACATCAAAAATTTCAGTCCTGCATGATTCTACCAAGAAATGTGTGTTCATTGAAACCGCTGGTTTTTGATAGTTTGGGCCCTATTGAATAATGAATGTTTTGAATTTTCTCCAAAAGTAAAGTAGTTGCAAACTCATCCTTTTAGAAACTTGTTTGGGCTGTTGAGAGGAGTAAAAAACCATCAAAAATTTCAATCCTGCATGATTCTACCAAGAAATGTGATTCTTCATTCAAAACCTGATTTTTGCTATTGGGCTCTATTGAATAATGAATGTTTTGAATTTTCTCCAAAAGTAAAGTAGTTGCAAACTCATGCTTTTAGAGACTTGTTTGGGCTCATGAGAGGAGTAGAAAAACATCAAAAATTTCAGTCCTGCATGATTCTACCAAGAAATGTGTGTTCATTGAAACCGCTGGTTTTTGATAGTTTGGGCCCTATTGAATAATGAATGTTTTGAATTTTCTCCAAAAGTAAAGTAGTTGCAAACTCATCCTTTTAGAAACTTGTTTGGGCTGTTGAGAGGAGTAAAAAACCATCAAAAATTTCAATCCTGCATGATTTTACCAAGAAATGTGATTCTTCATTCAAAACCCGATTTTTGCTATTGGGCTCTATTGAATAGTGAATGTTTTGAATTTTCTCCAAAAGTAAAGTAGTTGCAAACTCATGCTTTTAGAGACTTGTTTGGGCTCATGAGAGGAGTAGAAAAACATCAAAAATTTCAGTCCTGCATGATTCTACCAAGAAATGTGTGTTCATTGAAACCGCTGGTTTTTGATAGTTTGGGCCCTATTGAATAATGAATGTTTTGAATTTTCTCCAAAAGTAAAGTAGTTGCAAACTCATCCTTTTAGAAACTTGTTTGGGCTGTTGAGAGGAGTAAAAAACCATCAAAAATTTCAATCCTGCATGATTTTACCAAGAAATGTGATTCTTCATTCAAAACCTGATTTTTGCTATTGGGCTCTATTGTATAATGAATGTTTTGAATTTTCTCCAAAAGTAAAGTAGTTGCAAACTCATGCTTTTAGAGACTTGTTTGGGCTCATGAGAGGAGTAGAAAAACATCAAAAATTTCAGTCCTGCATGATTCTACCAAGAAATGTGTGTTCATTGAAACCGCTGGTTTTTGATAGTTTGGGCCATATTGAATAATGAATGTTTTGAATTTTCTCCAAAAGTAAAGCAGTTGCAAACTCATCCTTTTAGAAACTTGTTTGGGCTGTTGAGAGGAGTAAAAAACCATCAAAAATTTCAATCCTGCATGATATTACCAAGAAATGTGATTCTTCATTCAAAACCTGATTTTTGCTATTGGGCTCTATTGAATAGTGAATGTTTTGAATTTTCTCCAAAAGTAAAGTAGTTGCAAACTCATGCTTTTAGAGACTTGTTTGGGCTCATGAGAGGAGTAGAAAAACATCAAAAATTTCAGTCCTGCATGATTCTACCAAGAAATGTGTGTTCATTGAAACCGCTGGTTTTTGATAGTTTGGGCCCTATTGAATAATGAATGTTTTGAATTTTCTCCAAAAGTAAAGTAGTTGCAAACTCATCCTTTTAGAAACTTGTTTGGGCTGTTGAGAGGAGTAAAAAAACCATCAAAAATTTCAATCCTGCATGATTTTACCAAGAAATGTGATTCTTCATTCAAAACCTGATTTTTGCTATTGGGCTCTATTGAATAATGAATGTTTTGAATATTCTCCAAAAGTAAAGTAGTTGCAAAATCATGCTTTTAGAGACTTGTTTGGGCTCATGAGAGGAGTAGAAAAACATCAAAAATTTCAGTCCTGCATGATTCTACCAAGAAATGTGTGTTCATTGAAACCTCTGGTTTTTGATAGTTTGGGCCCTATTGAATAATGAATGTTTTGAATTTTCTCCAAAAGTAAAGTAGTTGCAAACTCATCCTTTTAGAAACTTGTTTGGGCTGTTGAGAGGAGTAAAAAACCATCAAAAATTTCAATCCTGCATGATTCTACCAAGAAATGTGATTCTTCATTCAAAACCTGATTTTTGCTATTGGGCTCTATTGAATAATGAATGTTTTGAATTTTCTCCAAAAGTAAAGTAGTTGCAAACTCATGCTTTTAGAGACTTGTTTGGGCTCATGAGAGGAGTAGAAAAACATCAAAAATTTCAGTCCTGCATGATTCTACCAAGAAATGTGTGTTCATTGAAACCGCTGGTTTTTGATAGTTTGGGCCCTATTGAATAATGAATGTTTTGAATTTTCTCCAAAAGTAAAGTAGTTGCAAACTCATCCTTTTAGAAACTTGTTTGGGCTGTTGAGAGGAGTAAAAAACCATCAAAAATTTCAATCCTGCATGATTCTACCAAGAAATGTGATTCTTCATTCAAAACGCTGGTTTTTGCTATTGGGCTCTTTTGAGTAATGAATGTTTTCAATTTTCTCCAAAAGTAAAGTAGTTGCAAACTCATGCTTTTAGACACTTGTTTGGGCTCATGAGAGGAGTAGAAAAACATCAAAAATTTCAGTCCTGCATGATTCTACCAAGAAATGTGTGTTCATTGAAACCGCTGGTTTTTGATAGTTTGGGCCCTATTGAATAATGAATGTTTTGAATTTTCTCCAAAAGTAAAGTAGTTGCAAACTCATCCTTTTAGAAACTTGTTTGGGCTGTTGAGAGGAGTAAAAAACCATCAAAAATTTCAATCCTGCATGATTCTACCAAGAAATGTGATCCTTCATTCAAAACGCTGGTTTTTGCTATTGGGCTCTATTGAATAATGAATGTTTTGAATTTTCTCCAAAAGTAAAGTAGTTGCAAACTCATGCTTTTAGAGACTTGTTTGGGCTCATGAGAGGAGTAGAAAAACATCAAAAATTTCAGTCCTGCATGATTCTACCAAGAAATGTGTGTTCATTGAAACCGCTGGTTTTTGATAGTTTGGGCCCTATTGAATAATGAATGTTTTGAATTTTCTCCAAAAGTAAAGTAGTTGCAAACTCATCCTTTTAGAAACTTGTTTGGGCTGTTGAGAGGAGTAAAAAACCATCAAAAATTTCAATCCTGCATGATTCTACCAAGAAATGTGATTCTTCATTCAAAACGCTGGTTTTTGCTATTGGGCTCTTTTGAGTAATGAATGTTTTGAATTTTCTCCAAAAGTAAAGTAGTTGCAAACTCATGCTTTTAGAGACTTGTTTGGGCTCATGAGAGGAGTAGAAAAACATCAAAAATTTCAGTCCTGCATGATTCTACCAAGAAATGTGTGTTCATTCAAACCGCTGGTTTTTGATAGTTTGGGCCCTATTGAATAATGAATGTTTTGAATTTTCTCCAAAAGTAAAGTAGTTGCAAACTCATCCTTTTAGAAACTTGTTTGGGCTGTTGAGAGGAGTAAAAAACCATCAAAAATTTCAATCCTGCATGATTCTACCAAGAAATGTGATTCTTCATTCAAAACGCTGGTTTTTGCTATTGGGCTCTATTGAATAATGAATGTTTTGAATTTTCTCCAAAAGTAAAGTAGTTGCAAACTCATCCTTTTAGAGACTTGTTTGGGCTCATGAGAGGAGTAGAAAAACATCAAAAATTTCAGTCCTGCACGATCCTACCAAGAAATGTGTGTTCATTCAAACCGCTGGTTTTTGATATTTTGGGCCCTATTGAATAATGAATGTTTTGAATTTTCTCCAAAAGTAAAGTAGTTGCAAACTCATCCTTTTAGAAACTTGTTTGGGCTGTTGAGAGGAGTAAAAAACCATCAAAAATTTCAATCCTGCATGATTCTACCAAGAAATGTGATTCTTCATTCAAAACCTGATTTTTGCTATTGGGCTCTATTGAATAATGAATGTTTTGAATTTTCTCCAAAAGTAAAGTAGTTGCAAACTCATGCTTTTAGAGACTTGTTTGGGCTCATGAGAGGAGTAGAAAAACATCAAAAATTTCAGTCCTGCATGATTCTACCAAGAAATGTGTGTTCATTGAAACCGCTGGTTTTTGATAGTTTGGGCCCTATTGAATAATGAATGTTTTGAATTTTCTCCAAAAGTAAAGTAGTTGCAAACTCATCCTTTTAGAAACTTGTTTGGGCTGTTGAGAGGAGTAAAAAACCATCAAAAATTTCAATCCTGCATGATTTTACCAAGAAATGTGATTCTTCATTCAAAACCTGATTTTTGCTATTGGGCTCTATTGAATAGTGAATGTTTTGAATTTTCTCCAAAAGTAAAGTAGTTGCAAACTCATGCTTTTAGAGACTTGTTTGGGCTCATGAGAGGAGTAGAAAAACATCAAAAATTTCAGTCCTGCATGATTGTACCAAGAAATGTGTGTTCATTGAAACCGCTGGTTTTTGATAGTTTGGTCCCTATTGAATAATGAATGTTTTGAATTTTCTCCAAAAGTAAAGTAGTTGCAAACTCATCCTTTTGGAAACTTGTTTGGGCTGTTGAGAGGAGTAAAAAACCATCAAAAATTTCAATCCTACATGATTCTACCAAGAAATGTGATTCTTCATTCAAAACCTGATTTTTGCTATTGGGCTCTATTGTATAATAAATGTTTTGAATTTTCTCCAAAAGTAAAGTAGTTGCAAACTCATGCTTTTAGAGACTTGTTTGGGCTCATGAGAGGAGTAGAAAAACATCAAAAATTTCAGTCCTGCATGATTCTACCAAGAAATGTGTGTTCATTGAAACCACTGGTTTTTGATAGTTTGGGCCCTATTGAATAATGAATGTTTTGAATTTTCTCCAAAAGTAAAGTAGTTGCAAACTCATCCTTTTAGAAACTTGTTTGGGCTGTTGAGAGTAGTAAAAAACCATAAAAAATTTCAATCCTGCATGATTCTACCAAGAAATGTGATTCTTCATTCAAAACACTGGTTTTTGCTATTGGGCTCTATTGAATAATGAATGTTTTGAATTTTCTCCAAAAGTAAAGTAGTTGCAAACTCATGCTTTTAGAGACTTGTTTGGGCTCATGAGAGGAGTAGAAAAACATCAAAAATTTCAGTCCTGCATGATCCTACCAAGAAATGTGTGTTCATTGAAACCGCTGGTTTTTGATAGTTTGGGCCATATTGAATAATGAATGTTTTGAATTTTCTCCAAAAGTAAAGTAGTTGCAAAGTCATCCTTTTAGAAACTTGTTTGGGCTGTTGAGAGGAGTAAAAAACCATCAAAAATTTCAATCCTGCATGATTTTACCAAGAAATGTGATTCTTCATTCAAAACCTGATTTTTGCTATTGGGCTCTATTGAATAGTGAATGTTTTGAATTTTCTCCAAAAGTAAAGTAGTTGCAAACTCATGCTTTTAGAGACTTGTTTGGGCTCATGAGAGGAGTAGAAAAACATCAAAAATTTCAGTCCTGCATGATTCTACCAAGAAATGTGTGTTCATTGAAACCGCTGGTTTTTGATAGTTTGGGCCCTATTGAATAATGAATGTTTTGAATTTTCTCCAAAAGTAAAGTAGTTGCAAACTCATCCTTTTAGAAACTTGTTTGGGCTGTTGAGAGGAGTAAAAAACCATAAAAAATTTCAATCCTGCATGATTTTACCAAGAAATGTGATTCTTCATTCAAAACCTGATTTTTGCTATTGGGCTCTATTGAATAATGAATGTTTTGAATATTCTCCAAAAGTAAAGTAGTTGCAAACTCATGCTTTTAGAGACTTGTTTGGGCTCATGAGAGGAGTAGAAAAACATCAAAAATTTCAGTCCTGCATGATTCTACCAAGAAATGTGTGTTCATTGAAACCGCTGGTTTTTGATAGTTTGGGCCCTATTGAATAATGAATGTTTTGAATTTTCTCCAAAAGTAAAGTAGTTGCAAACTCATCCTTTTAGAAACTTGTTTGGGCTGTTGAGTGGAGTAAATAACCATCAAAAATTTCAATCCTGCATGATTCTACCAAGAAATGTGATTCTTCATTCAAAACCTGATTTTTGCTATTGGGCTCTATTGAATAATGAATGTTTTGAATTTTCTCCAAAAGTAAAGTAGTTGCAAACTCTTGCTTTTAGAGACTTGTTTGGGCTCATGAGAGGAGTAGAAAAACATCAAAAATTTCAGTCCTGCATGATTCTACCAAGAAATGTGTGTTCATTGAAACCGCTGGTTTTTGATAGTTTGGGCCCTATTGAATAATGAATGTTTTGAATTTTCTCCAAAAGTAAAATAGTTGCAAACTCATCCTTTTAGAAACTTGTTTGGGCTGTTGAGAGGAGTAAAAAACCATCAAAAATTTCAATCCTGCATGATTCTACCAAGAAATGTGATTCTTCATTCAAAATGTTGGTTTTTGCTATTGGGCTCTTTTGAGTAATGAATGTTTTGAATTTTCTCCAAAAGTAAAGTAGTTGCAAACTCATGCTTTTAGAGACTTGTTTGGGCTCATGAGAGGAGTAGAAAAACATCAAAAATTTCAGTCCTGCATGATTCTACCAAGAAATGTGTGTTCATTCAAACCACTGGTTTTTGATAGTTTGGGCCCTATTGAATAATGAATGTTTTGAATTTTCTCCAAAAGTAAAGTAGTTGCAAACTCATCCATTTAGAAACTTGTTTGGGCTGTTGAGAGGAGTAAAAAACCATCAAAAATTTCAATCCTGCATGATTTTACCAAGAAATGTGATTCTTCATTCAAAACCTGATTTTTGCTATTGGGCTCTATTGAATAATGAATGTTTTGAATTTTCTCCAAAAGTAAAGTAGTTGCAAACTCATGCTTTTAGAGACTTGTTTGGGCTCATGAGAGGAGTAGAAAAACATCAAAAATTTCAGTCCTGCATGATTCTACCAAGAAATGTGTGTTCATTGAAACCGCTGGTTTTTGATAGTTTGGGCCCTATTGAATAATGAATGTTTTGAATTTTCTCCAAAAGTAAAGTAGTTACAAACTCATCCTTTTAGAAACTTGTTTGGGCTGTTGAGAGGAGTAAAAAACCATCAAAAATTTCAATCCTGCATGATTCTACCAAGAAATGTGATTCTTCATTCAAAACCTGATTTTTGCTATTGGGCTCTATTGAATAATGAATGTTTTGAATTTTCTCCAAAAGTAAAGTAGTTGCAAACTCATGCTTTTAGAGACTTGTTTGGGCTCATGAGAGGAGTAGAAAAACATCAAAAATTTCAGTCCTGCATGATTCTACCAAGAAATGTGTGTTCATTGAAACCGCTGGTTTTTGATAGTTTGGGCCCTATTGAATAATGAATGTTTTGAATTTTCTCCAAAAGTAAAGTAGTTGCAAACTCATCCTTTTAGAAACTTGTTTGGGCTGTTGAGAGGAGTAAAAAACCATCAAAAATTTCAATCCTGCATGATTCTACCAAGAAATGTGATTCTTCATTCAAAACGCTGGTTTTTGCTATTGGGCTCTTTTGAGTAATGAAAGTTTTGAATTTTCTCCAAAAGTAAAGTAGTTGCAAACTCATGCTTTTAGAGACTTGTTTGGGCTCATGAGAGGAGTAGAAAAACATCAAAAATTTCAGTCCTGCATGATTCTACCAAGAAATGTGTGTTCATTCAAACCGCTGGTTTTTGATAGTTTGGGCCCTATTGAATAATGAATGTTTTGAATTTTCTCCAAAAGTAAAGTAGTTGCAAACTCATCCTTTTAGAAACTTGTTTGGGCTGTTGAGAGGAGTAAAAAACCATCAAAAATTTCAATCCTGCATGATTCTACCAAGAAATGTGATTCTTCATTCAAAACGCTGGTTTTTGCTATTGGGCTCTATTGAATAATGAATGTTTTGAATTTTCTCCAAAAGTAAAGTAGTTGCAAACTCATCCTTTTAGAGACTTGTTTGGGCTCATGAGAGTAGAAAAACATCAAAAATTTCAGTCCTGCACGATTCTACCAAGAAATGTGTGTTCATTCAAACCGCTGGTTTTTGATATTTTGGGCCCTATTGAATAATGAATGTTTTGAATTTTCTCCAAAAGTAAAGTAGTTGCAAACTCATCCTTTTAGAAACTTGTTTGGGCTGTTGAGAGGAGTAAAAAACCATCAAAAATTTCAATCCTGCATGATTCTACCAAGAAATGTGATTCTTCATTCAAAACCTGATTTTTGCTATTGGGCTCTATTGAATAATGAATGTTTTGAATTTTCTCCAAAAGTAAAGTAGTTGCAAACTCATGCTTTTAGAGACTTGTTTGGGCTCATGAGAGGAGTAGAAAAACATCAAAAATTTCAGTCCTGCATGATTCTACCAAGAAATGTGTGTTCATTGAAACCGCTGGTTTTTGATAGTTTGGGCCCTATTGAATAATGAATGTTTTGAATTTTCTCCAAAAGTAAAGTAGTTACAAACTCATCCTTTTAGAAACTTGTTTGGGCTGTTGAGAGGAGTAAAAAACCATCAAAAATTTCAATCCTGCATGATTCTACCAAGAAATGTGATTCTTCATTCAAAACCTGATTTTTGCTATTGGGCTCTATTGAATAATGAATGTTTTGAATTTTCTCCAAAAGTAAAGTAGTTGCAAACTCATGCTTTTAGAGACTTGTTTGGGCTCATGAGAGGAGTAGAAAAACATCAAAAATTTCAGTCCTGCATGATTCTACCAAGAAATGTGTGTTCATTGAAACCGCTGGTTTTTGATAGTTTGGGCCCTATTGAATAATGAATGTTTTGAATTTTCTCCAAAAGTAAAGTAGTTGCAAACTCATCCTTTTAGAAACTTGTTTGGGCTGTTGAGAGGAGTAAAAAACCATCAAAAATTTCAATCCTGCATGATTCTACCAAGAAATGTGATTCTTCATTCAAAACGCTGGTTTTTGCTATTGGGCTCTTTTGAGTAATGAATGTTTTGAATTTTCTCCAAAAGTAAAGTAGTTGCAAACTCATGCTTTTAGAGACTTGTTTGGGCTCATGAGAGGAGTAGAAAAACATCAAAAATTTCAGTCCTGCATGATTCTACCAAGAAATGTGTGTTCATTCAAACCGCTGGTTTTTGATAGTTTGGGCCCTATTGAATAATGAATGTTTTGAATTTTCTCCAAAAGTAAAGTAGTTGCAAACTCATCCTTTTAGAAACTTGTTTGGGCTGTTGAGAGGAGTAAAAAACCATCAAAAATTTCAATCCTGCATGATTCTACCAAGAAATGTGATTCTTCATTCAAAACGCTGGTTTTTGCTATTGGGCTCTATTGAATAATGAATGTTTTGAATTTTCTCCAAAAGTAAAGTAGTTGCAAACTCATCCTTTTAGAAACTTGTTTGGGCTGTTGAGAGGAGTAAAAAACCATCAAAAATTTCAATCCTGCATGATTCTACCAAGAAATGTGATTCTTCATTCAAAACGCTTGTTTTTGCTATTGGGCTCTTTTGAGTAATGAATGTTTTGAATTTTCTCCAAAAGTAAAGTAGTTGCAAACTCATGCTTTTAGAGACTTGTTTGGGCTCATGAGAGGAGTAGAAAAACATCAAAAATTTCAGTCCTGCATGATTCTACCAAGAAATGTGTGTTCATTGAAACCGCTGGTTTTTGATAGTTTGGGCCCTATTGAATAATGAATGTTTTGAATTTTCTCCAAAAGTAAAGTAGTTGCAAACTCATCCTTTTAGAAACTTGTTTGGGCTGTTGAGAGGAGTAAAAAACCATCAAAAATTTCAATCCTGCATGATTTTACCAAGAAATGTGATTCTTCATTCAAAACCTGATTTTTGCTATTGGGCTCTATTGAATAGTGAATGTTTTGAATTTTCTCCAAAAGTAAAGTAGTTGCAAACTCATGCTTTTAGAGACTTGTTTGGGCTCATGAGAGGAGTAGAAAAACATCAAAAATTTCAGTCCTGCATGATTCTACCAAGAAATGTGTGTTCATTGAAACCGCTGGTTTTTGATAGTTTGGGCCCTATTGAATAATGAATGTTTTGAATTTTCTCCAAAAGTAAAGTAGTTGCAAAGTCATCCTTTTAGAAACTTGTTTGGGCTGTTGAGAGGAGTAAAAAACCATCAAAAATTTCAATCCTGCATGATTTTACCAAGAAATGTGATTCTTCATTCAAAACCTGATTTTTGCTATTGGGCTCTATTGAATAGTGAATGTTTTGAATTTTCTCCAAAAGTAAAGTAGTTGCAAACTCATGCTTTTAGAGACTTTTTTGGGCTCATGAGAGTAGAAAAACATCAAAAATTTCAGTCCTGCATGATTCTACCAAGAAATGTGTGTTCATTCAAACCGCTGGTTTTTGATAGTTTGGGCCCTATTGAATAATGAATGTTTTGAATTTTCTCCAAAAGTAAAGTAGTTGCAAACTCATCCTTTTAGAAACTTGTTTGGGCTGTTGAGAGGAGTAAAAAACCATCAAAAATTTCAATCCTGCATGATTCTACCAAGAAATGTGATTCTTCATTCAAAACCTGATTTTTGCTATTGGGCTCTATTGAATAATGAATGTTTTGAATTTTCTCCAAAAGTAAAGTAGTTGCAAACTCATGCTTTTAGAGACTTGTTTGGGCTCATGAGAGGAGTAGAAAAACATCAAAAATTTCAGTCCTGCATGATTCTACCAAGAAATGTGTGTTCATTGAAACCGCTGGTTTTTGATAGTTTGGGCCCTATTGAATAATGAATGTTTTGAATTTTCTCCAAAAGTAAAGTAGTTGCAAATTCATCCTTTTAGAAACTTGTTTGGGCTGTTGAGAGGAGTAAAAAACCATCAAAAATTTCAATCCTGCATGATTTTACCAAGAAATGTGATTCTTCATTCAAAACCTGATTTTTGCTATTGGGCTCTATTGAATAATGAATGTTTTGAATTTTCTCCAAAAGTAAAGTAGTTGCAAACTCATGCTTTTAGAGACTTGTTTGGGCTCATGAGAGGAGTAGAAAAACATCAAAAATTTCAGTCCTGCATGATTCTACCAAGAAATGTGTGTTCATTGAAACCGCTGGTTTTTGATAGTTTGGGCCCTATTGAATAATGAATGTTTTGAATTTTCTCCAAAAGTAAAGTAGTTGCAAACTCATCCTTTTAGAAACTTGTTTGGGCTGTTGAGATGAGTAAAAAACCATCAAAAATTTCAATCCTGCATGATTCTACCAAGAAATGTGATTCTTCATTCAAAACCTGATTTTTGCTATTGGGCTCTATTGAATAATGAATGTTTTGAATTTTCTCCAAAAGTAAAATAGTTGCAAACTCATGCTTTTAGAGACTTGTTTGGGCTCATGAGAGGAGTAGAAAAACATCAAAAATTTCAGTCCTGCATGATTCTACCAAGAAATGTGTGTTCATTGAAACCGCTGGTTTTTGATAGTTTGGGCCCTATTGAATAATGAATGTTTTGAATTTTCTCCAAAAGTAAAGTAGTTGCAAACTCATCCTTTTAGAAACTTGTTTGGGCTGTTGAGAGGAGTAAAAAACCATCAAAAATTTCAATCCTGCATGATTCTACCAAGAAATGTGATTCTTCATTCAAAACGCTGGTTTTTGCTATTGGGCTCTTTTGAGTAATGAATGTTTTGAATTTTCTCCAAAAGTAAAGTAGTTGCAAACTCATGCTTTTAGAGACTTGTTTGGGCTCATGAGAGGAGTAGAAAAACATCAAAAATTTCAGTCCTGCATGATTCTACCAAGAAATGTGTGTTCATTCAAACCGCTGGTTTTTGATAGTTTGGGCCCTATTGAATAATGAATGTTTTGAATTTTCTCCAAAAGTAAAGTAGTTACAAACTCATCCTTTTAGAAACTTGTTTGGGCTGTTGAGAGGAGTAAAAAACCATCAAAAATTTCAATCCTGCATGATTTTACCAAGAAATGTGATTCTTCATTCAAAACCTGATTTTTGCTATTGGGCTCTATTGAATAATGAATGTTTTGAATTTTCTCCAAAAGTAAAGTAGTTGCAAACTCATGCTTTTAGAGACTTTTTTGGGCTCATGAGAGGAGTAGAAAAACATCAAAAATTTCAGTCCTGCATGATTCTACCAAGAAATGTGTGTTCATTGAAACCGCTGGTTTTTGATAGTTTGGGCCCTATTGAATAATGAATGTTTTGAATTTTCTCCAAAAGTAAGGTAGTTGCAAACTCATCCTTTTAGAAACTTGTTTGGGCTGTTGAGAGGAGTAAAAAACCATCAAAAATTTCAATCCTGCATGATTCTACCAAGAAATGTGATTCTTCATTCAAAACGCTGGTTTTTGCTATTGGGCTCTTTTGAGTAATGAATGTTTTGAATTTTCTCCAAAAGTAAAGTAGTTGCAAACTCATGCTTTTAGAGACTTGTTTGGGCTCATGAGAGGAGTAGAAAAACATCAAAAATTTCAGTCCTGCATGATTCTACCAAGAAATGTGTGTTCATTCAAACCGCTGGTTTTTGATAGTTTGGGCCCTATTGAATAATGAATGTTTTGAATTTTCTCCAAAAGTAAAGTAGTTGCAAACTCATCCTTTTAGAAACTTGTTTGGGCTGTTGAGAGGAGTAAAAAAACCATCAAAAATTTCAATCCTGCATGATTCTACCAAGAAATGTGATTCTTCATTCAAAACCTGATTTTTGCTATTGGGCTCTATTGAATAATGAATGTTTTGAATTTTCTCCAAAACTAAAGTAGTTGCAAACTCATGCTTTTAGAGACTTGTTTGGGCTTATGAGAGGAGTAGAAAAACATCAAAAATTTCGGTCCTGCATGATTCTACCAAGAAATGTGTGTTCATTGAAACCGCTGGTTTTTGATAGTTTGGGCCCTATTGAATAATGAATGTTTTGAATTTTCTCCAAAAGTAAAGTAGTTGCAAACTCATCCTTTTAGAAACTTGTTTGGGCTGTTGAGAGGAGTAAAAAACCATCAAAAATTTCAATCCTGCATGATTCTACCAAGAAATGTGATTCTTCATTCAAAACGCTGGTTTTTGCTATTGGGCTCTATTGAATAATGAATGTTTTGAATTTTCTCCAAAAGTAAAGTAGTTGCAAACTCATCCTTTTAGAGACTTGTTTGGGCTCATGAGAGGAGTAGAAAAACATCAAAAATTTCAGTCCTGCACGATTCTACCAAGAAATGTGTGTTCATTCAAACCGCTGGTTTTTGATATTTTGGGCCCTATTGAATAATGAATGTTTTGAATTTTCTCCAAAAGTAAAGTAGTTGCAAACTCATCCTTTTAGAAACTTGTTTGGGCTGTTGAGAGGAGTAAAAAACCATCAAAAATTTCAATCCTGCATGATTCTACCAAGAAATGTGATTCTTCATTCAAAACCTGATTTTTGCTATTGGGCTCTATTGAATAATGAATGTTTTGAATTTTCTCCAAAAGTAAAGTAGTTGCAAACTCATGCTTTTAGAGACTTGTTTGGGCTCATGAGAGGAGTAGAAAAACATCAAAAATTTCAGTCCTGCATGATTCTACCAAGAAATGTGTGTTCATTGAAACCGCTGGTTTTTGATAGTTTGGGCCCTATTGAATTATTATTATTATTATTTATTGTTATAGCGCCATTTATTCCATGGCGCTTTACATGTGAGGGGGGTATACATAAAAACAAGTACAATAATCTTAAACAATACAAGTCATAACTGGTACAGGAGGAGAGAGGACCCTGCCCGCGAAGGCTCACAATCTACAGCGGGATGGGTGATAATACAGTAGGCGAGGGTAGAGCTGGTCGTGCAGCGGTTTGGTCGATCAGTGGTTACTGCAGGTTATAGGCTTGTCGGAAGAGGTGGGTCTTCAGGCTCTTTTTGAAGGTTTCGATGGTAGGCGAGAGTCTGATATGTTGTGGTAGAGAGTTCCAGAGTAGGGGTGATGCGCGAGAGAAATCTTGTATGCGATTGTGGGAAGAGGAGATAAGAGGGGAGTAGAGAAGGAGATCTTGTGAGGATCGGAGGTTGCGTGCAGGAAAGTACCGGGAGACGAGGTCACAGATGTATGGAGGAGACAAGTTGTGGATGGCTTTGTATGTCATGGTTAGGGTTTTGTAATGGAGTCTCTGGGCAATTGGGAGCCAGTGAAGGGATTGACAGAGGGGAGAAGCTGGGGAATAGCGGGGGGACAGGTGGATTAGTCGGGCAGCAGAGTTTAGAATAGATTGGAGGGGTGCGAGAGTGTTTGAGGGGAGGCCACAGAGCATGAGGTTGCAGTAGTCAAGGCGAGAGATGATGAGGGCATGGACTAGGGTTTTTGCAGATTCTTGGGTGAGGAATGAACGGATGCGTGAAATATTTTTGAGTTGAAGTCGGCAGGAAGTGGAAAGGGTTTGGATATGTGGTTTGAAGGAGAGATCAGCATCAAGGATTACTCCGAGGCAGCGAGCTTGTGGGACTGGGGAGAGTGGGCAGTCATTTACTGTAATTGATAGGTTCGTAGGGGGGGTCACGTGAGATGGGGGAAAGATGATGAATTCTGTTTTGTCCATGTTGAGTTTCAGATATCTAGTGGAGAAGAAGGATGAAATAGTGGACAGACATTGAGGGATTCTGGTTAGTAGGGAGGTGATATCTGGTCCAGAGATGTAGATCTGTGTGTCATCAGCATAAAGATGATACTGAAAGCCATGAGATTCTATGAGCTGTCCCAGGCCAAAGGTGTAAATAGAGAACAGCAGGGGCCCTAGGACTGAACCTTGTGGGACTCCGACAGATAGGGGGCGAGGTGAGGAGGTGGTGTGTGAGTGGGAGACGCTGAATGTCCGGTCTGTTAGGTATGATGAGATCCAGGAGAGGGCCAAGTCTGTGATGCCGAGGGATGAGAGGGTCTGTAATAATAGGGAATGGTCCACTGTGTCAAAGGCAGCCGACAGGTCCAGGAGGAGGAGGACGGAGTAGTGTCGCTTGCTCTTGGCAGTTAAGAGGTCATTGGTGACCTTAGTAAGGGCAGTTTCAGTGGAGTGGTGTGACCGGAAGCCAGATTGTAAGCGGTCGAAGAGGGAGCAAGAAGAGAGATGGGAGGACAGTTCAAGGTAGACGTGTTGTTCCAGTAGCTTGGAGGCGTATGGGAGAAGTGATATAGGGCGATAGCTAGATACAGAGGATGGGTCAAGAGAGGGCTTTTTGAGGATAGGTGTGATGGAGGCATGTTTAAAGCTTGAGGGGAAAACACCAGTTGTTAGTGATAGGTTGAAGAGATGGGTTAGGGTTGGGATGAAGACTGTGGTGAGGTTTGGGATGAAGTGGGATGGGATCGGGTCGAGTGCACAGGTGGTGAGATGTGATCTTGAGAGTAGAGTGGAGAGTCGATCTTCTGTAATGGTGGAGAAGTTGGTTTTGAAGGTGGAGGGCTGGGAAGTCGGGAGGAAGGGCTCTGGGGGTTGTTGACCAAAACTGTCCCTGATGTTATCAATTTTCTGCTTGAAAAATGAGGCAAAGTCTTCAGCTGAGATGAGTGGGGAGGGAGGAGGTGCTGGGGGGCGGAGGAGAGAATTGAAGGTGTTGAATAACTGTTTAGGGTTGTGAGACAGGGAGGATATGAGAGATGAGAAGTAGGTTTGTTTAGCTGTGGCGAGTGTGGTCTTGAAAGTAGTGAGGAACTGTTTGAATGCGATGAAATGCTCGTTGGAGTGGGATCTTTTCCATCTGCGCTCAGCAGCCCTGGAAGCTCGCCTCAGCTCTTTGGTCAGGCTGGTGTGCCAGGGCTGTCTGTTAATTTTGCGAGTTTTGGTATGTGTAAGTGGGGCAGCGGATTCCAAAGCTACAGCTATTGAATAATGAATGTTTTGAATTTTCTCCAAAAGTAAAGTAGTTGCAAACTCATCCTTTTAGAAACTTGTTTGGGCTGTTGAGAGGAGTAAAAAAACATCAAAGATTTCAATCCTGCATGATTCTACCAAGAAATGTGATTCTTCATTCAAAACGCTGGTTTTTGCTATTGGGCTCTATTGAATAATGAATGTTTTGAATTTTCTCCAAAAGTAAAGTAGTTGCAAACTCATCCTTTTAGAGACTTGTTTGGGCTCATGAGAGGAGTAGAAAAACATCCAAAATTTCAGTCCTGCACGATTCTACCAAGAAATGTGTGTTCATTCAAACCGCTGGTTTTTGATATTTTGGGCCCTATTGAATAATGAATGTTTTGAATTTTCTCCAAAAGTAAAGTAGTTGCAAACTCATCCTTTTAGAAACTTGTTTGGGCTGTTGAGAGGAGTAAAAAACCATCAAAAATTTCAATCCTGCATGATTCTACCAAGAAATGTGATTCTTCTTTCAAAACCTGATTTTTGCTATTGGGCTCTATTGAATAATGAATGTTTTGAATCTTCTCCAAAAGTAAAGTAGTTGCAAACTCATGCTTTTAGAGACTTGTTTGGGCTCATGAGAGGAGTAGAAAAACATCAAAAATTTCAGTCCTGCATGATTCTACCAAGAAATGTGTGTTCATTGAAACCGCTGGTTTTTGATAGTTTGGGCCCTATTGAATAATGAATGTTTTGAATTTTCTCCAAAAGTAAAATAGTTGCAAACTCATCCTTTCAGAAACTTGTTTGGGCTGTTGAGAGGAGTAAAAAACCATCAAAAATTTCAATCCTGCATGATTCTACCAAGAAATGTGATTCTTCATTCAAAACGCTGGTTTTTGCTATTGGGCTCTTTTGAGTAATGAATGTTTTGAATTTTCTCCAAAAGTAAAGTAGTTGCAAACTCATGCTTTTAGAGACTTGTTTGGGCTCATGAGCGGAGTAGAAAAACATCAAAAATTTCAGTCCTGCATGATTCTACCAAGAAATGTGTGTTCATTCAAACCACTGGTTTTTGATAGTTTGGGCCCTATTGAATAATGAATGTTTTGAATTTTCTCCAAAAGTAAAGTAGTTGCAAACTCATCCTTTTAGAAACTTGTTTGGGCTGTTGAGAGGAGTAAAAAACCATCAAAAATTTCAATCCTGCATGATTTTACCAAGAAATGTGATTCTTCATTCAAAACCTGATTTTTGCTATTGGGCTCTATTGAATAATGAATGTTTTGAATTTTCTCCAAAAGTAAAGTAGTTGCAAACTCATGCTTTTAGAGACTTGTTTGGGCTCATGAGAGGAGTAGAAAAACATCTAAAATTTCAGTCCTGCATGATTCTACCAAGAAATGTGTGTTCATTGAAACCGCTGGTTTTTGATAGTTTGGGCCCTATTGAATAATGAATGTTTTGAATTTTCTCCAAAAGTAAAGTAGTTACAAACTCATCCTTTTAGAAACTTGTTTGGGCTGTTGAGAGGAGTAAAAAACCATCAAAAATTTCAATCCTGCATGATTCTACCAAGAAATGTGATTCTTCATTCAAAACCTGATTTTTGCTATTGGGCTCTATTGAATAATGAATGTTTTGAATTTTCTCCAAAAGTAAAGTAGTTGCAAACTCATGCTTTTAGAGACTTGTTTGGGCTCATGAGAGGAGTAGAAAAACATCAAAAATTTCAGTCCTGCATGATTCTACCAAGAAATGTGTGTTCATTGAAACCGCTGGTTTTTGATAGTTTGGGCCCTATTGAATAATGAATGTTTTGAATTTTCTCCAAAAGTAAAGTAGTTGCAAACTCATCCTTTTAGAAACTTGTTTGGGCTGTTGAGAGGAGTAAAAAACCATCAAAAATTTCAATCCTGCATGATTCTACCAAGAAATGTGATTCTTCATTCAAAACGCTGGTTTTTGCTATTGGGCTCTTTTGAGTAATGAATGTTTTGAATTTTCTCCAAAAGTAAAGTAGTTGCAAACTCATGCTTTTAGAGACTTGTTTGGGCTCATGAGAGGAGTAGAAAAACATCAAAAATTTCAGTCCTGCATGATTCTACCAAGAAATGTGTGTTCATTCAAACCGCTGGTTTTTGATAGTTTGGGCCCTATTGAATAATGAATGTTTTGAATTTTCTCCAAAAGTAAAGTAGTTGCAAACTCATCCTTTTAGAAACTTGTTTGGGCTGTTGAGAGGAGTAAAAAACCATCAAAAATTTCAATCCTGCATGATTCTACCAAGAAATGTGATTCTTCATTCAAAACGCTGGTTTTTGCTATTGGGCTCTATTGAATAATGAATGTTTTGAATTTTCTCCAAAAGTAAAGTAGTTGCAAACTCATCCTTTTAGAGACTTGTTTGGGCTCATGAGAGTAGAAAAACATCAAAAATTTCAGTCCTGCACGATTCTACCAAGAAATGTGTGTTCATTCAAACCGCTGGTTTTTGATATTTTGGGCCCTATTGAATAATGAATGTTTTGAATTTTCTCCAAAAGTAAAGTAGTTGCAAACTCATCCTTTTAGAAACTTGTTTGGGCTGTTGAGAGGAGTAAAAAACCATCAAAAATTTCAATCCTGCATGATTCTACCAAGAAATGTGATTCTTCATTCAAAACCTGATTTTTGCTATTGGGCTCTATTGAATAATGAATGTTTTGAATTTTCTCCAAAAGTAAAGTAGTTGCAAACTCATGCTTTTAGAGACTTGTTTGGGCTCATGAGAGGAGTAGAAAAACATCAAAAATTTCAGTCCTGCATGATTCTACCAAGAAATGTGTGTTCATTGAAACCGCTGGTTTTTGATAGTTTGGGCCCTATTGAATAATGAATGTTTTGAATTTTCTCCAAAAGTAAAGTAGTTACAAACTCATCCTTTTAGAAACTTGTTTGGGCTGTTGAGAGGAGTAAAAAACCATCAAAAATTTCAATCCTGCATGATTCTACCAAGAAATGTGATTCTTCATTCAAAACCTGATTTTTGCTATTGGGCTCTATTGAATAATGAATGTTTTGAATTTTCTCCAAAAGTAAAGTAGTTGCAAACTCATGCTTTTAGAGACTTGTTTGGGCTCATGAGAGGAGTAGAAAAACATCAAAAATTTCAGTCCTGCATGATTCTACCAAGAAATGTGTGTTCATTGAAACCGCTGGTTTTTGATAGTTTGGGCCCTATTGAATAATGAATGTTTTGAATTTTCTCCAAAAGTAAAGTAGTAGCAAACTCATCCTTTTAGAAACTTGTTTGGGCTGTTGAGAGGAGTAAAAAACCATCAAAAATTTCAATCCTGCATGATTCTACCAAGAAATGTGATTCTTCATTCAAAACGCTGGTTTTTGCTATTGGGCTCTTTTGAGTAATGAATGTTTTGAATTTTCTCCAAAAGTAAAGTAGTTGCAAACTCATGCTTTTAGAGACTTGTTTGGGCTCATGAGAGGAGTAGAAAAACATCAAAAATTTCAGTCCTGCATGATTCTACCAAGAAATGTGTGTTCATTCAAACCGCTGGTTTTTGATAGTTTGGGCCCTATTGAATAATGAATGTTTTGAATTTTCTCCAAAAGTAAAGTAGTTGCAAACTCATCCTTTTAGAAACTTGTTTGGGCTGTTGAGAGGAGTAAAAAACCATCAAAAATTTCAATCCTGCATGATTCTACCAAGAAATGTGATTCTTCATTCAAAACGCTGGTTTTTGCTATTGGGCTCTATTGAATAATGAATGTTTTGAATTTTCTCCAAAAGTAAAGTAGTTGCAAACTCATCCTTTTAGAAACTTGTTTGGGCTGTTGAGAGGAGTAAAAAACCATCAAAAATTTCAATCCTGCATGATTCTACCAAGAAATGTGATTCTTCATTCAAAACGCTTGTTTTTGCTATTGGGCTCTTTTGAGTAATGAATGTTTTGAATTTTCTCCAAAAGTAAAGTAGTTGCAAACTCATGCTTTTAGAGACTTGTTTGGGCTCATGAGAGGAGTAGAAAAACATCAAAAATTTCAGTCCTGCATGATTCTACCAAGAAATGTATGTTCATTGAAACCGCTGGTTTTTGATAGTTTGGGCCCTATTGAATAATGAATGTTTTGAATTTTCTCCAAAAGTAAAGTAGTTGCAAACTCATCCTTTTAGAAACTTGTTTGGGCTGTTGAGAGGAGTAAAAAACCATCAAAAATTTCAATCCTGCATGATTTTACCAAGAAATGTGATTCTTCATTCAAAACCTGATTTTTGCTATTGGGCTCTATTGAATAGTGAATGTTTTGAATTTTCTCCAAAAGTAAAGTAGTTGCAAACTCATGCTTTTAGAGACTTGTTTGGGCTCATGAGAGGAGTAGAAAAACATCAAAAATTTCAGTCCTGCATGATTCTACCAAGAAATGTGTGTTCATTGAAACCGCTGGTTTTTGATAGTTTGGGCCCTATTGAATAATGAATGTTTTGAATTTTCTCCAAAAGTAAAGTAGTTGCAAAGTCATCCTTTTAGAAACTTGTTTGGGCTGTTGAGAGGAGTAAAAAACCATCAAAAATTTCAATCCTGCATGATTTTACCAAGAAATGTGATTCTTCATTCAAAACCTGATTTTTGCTATTGGGCTCTATTGAATAGTGAATGTTTTGAATTTTCTCCAAAAGTAAAGTAGTTGCAAACTCATGCTTTTAGAGACTTTTTTGGGCTCATGAGAGTAGAAAAACATCAAAAATTTCAGTCCTGCATGATTCTACCAAGAAATGTGTGTTCATTCAAACCGCTGGTTTTTGATAGTTTGGGCCCTATTGAATAATGAATGTTTTGAATTTTCTCCAAAAGTAAAGTAGTTGCAAACTCATCCTTTTAGAAACTTGTTTGGGCTGTTGAGAGGAGTAAAAAACCATCAAAAATTTCAATCCTGCATGATTCTACCAAGAAATGTGATTCTTCATTCAAAACCTGATTTTTGCTATTGGGCTCTATTGAATAATGAATGTTTTGAATTTTCTCCAAAAGTAAAGTAGTTGCAAACTCATGCTTTTAGAGACTTGTTTGGGCTCATGAGAGGAGTAGAAAAACATCAAAAATTTCAGTCCTGCATGATTCTACCAAGAAATGTGTGTTCATTGAAACCGCTGGTTTTTGATAGTTTGGGCCCTATTGAATAATGAATGTTTTGAATTTTCTCCAAAAGTAAAGTAGTTACAAACTCATCCTTTTAGAAACTTGTTTGGGCTGTTGAGAGGAGTAAAAAACCATCAAAAATTTCAATCCTGCATGATTCTACCAAGAAATGTGATTCTTCATTCAAAACCTGATTTTTGCTATTGGGCTCTATTGAATAATGAATGTTTTGAATTTTCTCCAAAAGTAAAGTAGTTGCAAACTCATGCTTTTAGAGACTTGTTTGGGCTCATGAGAGGAGTAGAAAAACATCAAAAATTTCAGTCCTGCATGATTCTACCAAGAAATGTGTGTTCATTGAAACCGCTGGTTTTTGATAGTTTGGGCCCTATTGAATAATGAATGTTTTGAATTTTCTCCAAAAGTAAAGTAGTTGCAAACTCATCCTTTTAGAAACTTGTTTGGGCTGTTGAGAGGAGTAAAAAACCATCAAAAATTTCAATCCTGCATGATTCTACCAAGAAATGTGATTCTTCATTCAAAACGCTGGTTTTTGCTATTGGGCTCTTTTGAGTAATGAATGTTTTGAATTTTCTCCAAAAGTAAAGTAGTTGCAAACTCATGCTTTTAGAGACTTGTTTGGGCTCATGAGAGGAGTAGAAAAACATCAAAAATTTCAGTCCTGCATGATTCTACCAAGAAATGTGTGTTCATTCAAACCGCTGGTTTTTGATAGTTTGGGCCCTATTGAATAATGAATGTTTTGAATTTTCTCCAAAAGTAAAGTAGTTGCAAACTCATCCTTTTAGAAACTTGTTTGGGCTGTTGAGAGGAGTAAAAAACCATCAAAAATTTCAATCCTGCATGATTCTACCAAGAAATGTGATTCTTCATTCAAAACGCTGGTTTTTGCTATTGGGCTCTATTGAATAATGAATGTTTTGAATTTTCTCCAAAAGTAAAGTAGTTGCAAACTCATCCTTTTAGAAACTTGTTTGGGCTGTTGAGAGGAGTAAAAAACCATCAAAAATTTCAATCCTGCATGATTCTACCAAGAAATGTGATTCTTCATTCAAAACGCTTGTTTTTGCTATTGGGCTCTTTTGAGTAATGAATGTTTTGAATTTTCTCCAAAAGTAAAGTAGTTGCAAACTCATGCTTTTAGAGACTTGTTTGGGCTCATGAGAGGAGTAGAAAAACATCAAAAATTTCAGTCCTGCATGATTCTACCAAGAAATGTATGTTCATTGAAACCGCTGGTTTTTGATAGTTTGGGCCCTATTGAATAATGAATGTTTTGAATTTTCTCCAAAAGTAAAGTAGTTGCAAACTCATCCTTTTAGAAACTTGTTTGGGCTGTTGAGAGGAGTAAAAAACCATCAAAAATTTCAATCCTGCATGATTTTACCAAGAAATGTGATTCTTCATTCAAAACCTGATTTTTGCTATTGGGCTCTATTGAATAGTGAATGTTTTGAATTTTCTCCAAAAGTAAAGTAGTTGCAAACTCATGCTTTTAGAGACTTGTTTGGGCTCATGAGAGGAGTAGAAAAACATCAAAAATTTCAGTCCTGCATGATTCTACCAAGAAATGTGTGTTCATTGAAACCGCTGGTTTTTGATAGTTTGGGCCCTATTGAATAATGAATGTTTTGAATTTTCTCCAAAAGTAAAGTAGTTGCAAAGTCATCCTTTTAGAAACTTGTTTGGGCTGTTGAGAGGAGTAAAAAACCATCAAAAATTTCAATCCTGCATGATTTTACCAAGAAATGTGATTCTTCATTCAAAACCTGATTTTTGCTATTGGGCTCTATTGAATAGTGAATGTTTTGAATTTTCTCCAAAAGTAAAGTAGTTGCAAACTCATGCTTTTAGAGACTTTTTTGGGCTCATGAGAGTAGAAAAACATCAAAAATTTCAGTCCTGCATGATTCTACCAAGAAATGTGTGTTCATTCAAACCGCTGGTTTTTGATAGTTTGGGCCCTATTGAATAATGAATGTTTTGAATTTTCTCCAAAAGTAAAGTAGTTGCAAACTCATCCTTTTAGAAACTTGTTTGGGCTGTTGAGAGGAGTAAAAAACCATCAAAAATTTCAATCCTGCATGATTCTACCAAGAAATGTGATTCTTCATTCAAAACCTGATTTTTGCTATTGGGCTCTATTGAATAATGAATGTTTTGAATTTTCTCCAAAAGTAAAGTAGTTGCAAACTCATGCTTTTAGAGACTTGTTTGGGCTCATGAGAGGAGTAGAAAAACATCAAAAATTTCAGTCATGCATGATTCTACCAAGAAATGTGTGTTCATTGAAACCGCTGGTTTTTGATAGTTTGGGCCCTATTGAATAATGAATGTTTTGAATTTTCTCCAAAAGTAAAGTAGTTGCAAACTCATCCTTTTAGAAACTTGTTTGGGCTGTTGAGAGGAGTAAAAAACCATCAAAAATTTCAATCCTGCATGATTCTACCAAGAAATGTGATTCTTCATTCAAAACGCTGGTTTTTGCTATTGGGCTCTTTTGAGTAATGAATGTTTTGAATTTTCTCCAAAAGTAAAGTAGTTGCAAACTCATGCTTTTAGAGACTTGTTTGGGCTCATGAGAGGAGTAGAAAAACATCAAAAATTTCAGTCCTGCATGATTCTACCAAGAAATGTGTGTTCATTGAAACCGCTGGTTTTTGATAGTTTGGGCCCTATTGAATAATGAGTGTTTTGAATTTTCTCCAAAAGTAAAGTAGTTGCAAACTCATCCTTTTAGAAACTTGTTTGGGCTGTTGAGAGGAGTAAAAAACCATCAAAAATTTCAATCCTGCATGATTTTACCAAGAAATGTGATTCTTCATTCAAAACGCTGGTTTTTGCTATTGGGCTCTATTGAATAATGAATGTTTTGAATTTTCTCCAAAAGTAAAGTAGTTGCAAACTCATGCTTTTAGAGACTTGTTTGGGCTCATGAGAGGAGTAGAAAAACATCAAAAATTTCAGTCCTGCATGATTCTACCAAGAAATGTGTGTTCATTGAAACCGCTGGTTTTTGATAGTTTGGGCCCTATTGAATAATGAATGTTTTGAATTTTCTCCAAAAGTAAAGTAGTTGCAAACTCATCCTTTTAGAAACTTGTTTGGGCTGTTGAGAGGAGTAAAAAACCATCAAAAATTTCAATCCTGCATGATTCTACCAAGAAATGTGATTCTTCATTCAGAACGCTGGTTTTTGCTATTGGGCTCTATTGAATAATGAATGTTTTGAATTTTCTCCAAAAGTAAAGTAGTTGCAAACTCATCCTTTTAGAGACTTGTTTGGGCTCATGAGAGGAGTAGAAAAACATCAAAAATTTCAGTCCTGCACGATTCTACCAAGAAATGTGTGTTCATTCAAACCGCTGGTTTTTGATATTTTGGGCCCTATTGAATAATGAATGTTTTGAATTTTCTCCAAAAGTAAAGTAGTTGCAAACTCATCCTTTTAGAAACTTGTTTGGGCTGTTGAGAGGAGTAAAAAACCATCAAAAATTTCAATCCTGCATGATTCTACCAAGAAATGTGATTCTTCATTCAAAACCTGATTTGTGCTATTGTGCTCTATTGAATAATGAATGTTTTGAATTTTCTCCAAAAGTAAAGTAGTTGCAAACTCATGCTTTTAGAGACTTGTGTGGGCTCATGAGAGGAGTAGAAAAACATCAAAAATTTCAGTCCTGCATGATTCTACCAAGAAATGTGTGTTCATTGAAACCGCTGGTTTTTGATAGTTTGGGCCCTATTGAATAATGAATGTTTTGAATTTTCTCCAAAAGTAAAGTAGTTGCAAACTCATCCTTTTAGAAACTTGTTTGGGCTGTTGAGAGGAGTAAAAAACCATCAAAAATTTCAATCCTGCATGATTTTACCAAGAAATGTGATTCTTCATTCAAAACCTGATTTTTGCTATTGGGCTCTATTGAATAATGAATGTTTTGAATTTTCTCCAAAAGTAAAGTAGTTGCAAACTCATGCTTTTAGAGACTTGTTTGGGCTCATGAGAGGAGTAGAAAAACATCAAAAATTTCAGTCCTGCATGATTCTACCAAGAAATGTGTGTTCATTGAAACCGCTGGTTTTTGATAGTTTGGGCCCTATTGAATAATGAATGTTTTGAATTTTCTCCAAAAGTAAAGTAGTTGCAAACTCATGCTTTTAGAGACTTGTTTGGGCTCATGAGAGGAGTAGAAAAACATCTAAAATTTCAGTCCTGCATGATTCTACCAAGAAATGTGTGTTCATTGAAACCGCTGGTTTTTGATAGTTTGGGCCCTATTGAATAATGAATGTTTTGAATTTTCTCCAAAAGTAAAGTAGTTACAAACTCATCCTTTTAGAAACTTGTTTGGGCTGTTGAGAGGAGTAAAAAACCATCAAAAATTTCAATCCTGCATGATTCTACCAAGAAATGTGATTCTTCATTCAAAACCTGATTTTTGCTATTGGGCTCTATTGAATAATGAATGTTTTGAATTTTCTCCAAAAGTAAAGTAGTTGCAAACTCATGCTTTTAGAGACTTGTTTGGGCTCATGAGAGGAGTAGAAAAACATCAAAAATTTCAGTCCTGCATGATTCTACCAAGAAATGTGTGTTCATTGAAACCGCTGGTTTTTGATAGTTTGGGCCCTATTGAATAATGAATGTTTTGAATTTTCTCCAAAAGTAAAGTAGTTGCAAACTCATCCTTTTAGAAACTTGTTTGGGCTGTTGAGAGGAGTAAAAAACCATCAAAAATTTCAATCCTGCATGATTCTACCAAGAAATGTGATTCTTCATTCAAAACGCTGGTTTTTGCTATTGGGCTCTTTTGAGTAATGAATGTTTTGAATTTTCTCCAAAAGTAAAGTAGTTGCAAACTCATGCTTTTAGAGACTTGTTTGGGCTCATGAGAGGAGTAGAAAAACATCAAAAATTTCAGTCCTGCATGATTCTACCAAGAAATGTGTGTTCATTCAAACCGCTGGTTTTTGATAGTTTGGGCCCTATTGAATAATGAATGTTTTGAATTTTCTCCAAAAGTAAAGTAGTTGCAAACTCATCCTTTTAGAAACTTGTTTGGGCTGTTGAGAGGAGTAAAAAACCATCAAAAATTTCAATCCTGCATGATTCTACCAAGAAATGTGATTCTTCATTCAAAACGCTGGTTTTTGCTATTGGGCTCTATTGAATAATGAATGTTTTGAATTTTCTCCAAAAGTAAAGTAGTTGCAAACTCATCCTTTTAGAGACTTGTTTGGGCTCATGAGAGTAGAAAAACATCAAAAATTTCAGTCCTGCACGATTCTACCAAGAAATGTGTGTTCATTCAAACCGCTGGTTTTTGATATTTTGGGCCCTATTGAATAATGAATGTTTTGAATTTTCTCCAAAAGTAAAGTAGTTGCAAACTCATCCTTTTAGAAACTTGTTTGGGCTGTTGAGAGGAGTAAAAAACCATCAAAAATTTCAATCCTGCATGATTCTACCAAGAAATGTGATTCTTCATTCAAAACCTGATTTTTGCTATTGGGCTCTATTGAATAATGAATGTTTTGAATTTTCTCCAAAAGTAAAGTAGTTGCAAACTCATGCTTTTAGAGACTTGTTTGGGCTCATGAGAGGAGTAGAAAAACATCAAAAATTTCAGTCCTGCATGATTCTACCAAGAAATGTGTGTTCATTGAAACCGCTGGTTTTTGATAGTTTGGGCCCTATTGAATAATGAATGTTTTGAATTTTCTCCAAAAGTAAAGTAGTTACAAACTCATCCTTTTAGAAACTTGTTTGGGCTGTTGAGAGGAGTAAAAAACCATCAAAAATTTCAATCCTGCATGATTCTACCAAGAAATGTGATTCTTCATTCAAAACCTGATTTTTGCTATTGGGCTCTATTGAATAATGAATGTTTTGAATTTTCTCCAAAAGTAAAGTAGTTGCAAACTCATGCTTTTAGAGACTTGTTTGGGCTCATGAGAGGAGTAGAAAAACATCAAAAATTTCAGTCCTGCATGATTCTACCAAGAAATGTGTGTTCATTGAAACCGCTGGTTTTTGATAGTTTGGGCCCTATTGAATAATGAATGTTTTGAATTTTCTCCAAAAGTAAAGTAGTAGCAAACTCATCCTTTTAGAAACTTGTTTGGGCTGTTGAGAGGAGTAAAAAACCATCAAAAATTTCAATCCTGCATGATTCTACCAAGAAATGTGATTCTTCATTCAAAACGCTGGTTTTTGCTATTGGGCTCTTTTGAGTAATGAATGTTTTGAATTTTCTCCAAAAGTAAAGTAGTTGCAAACTCATGCTTTTAGAGACTTGTTTGGGCTCATGAGAGGAGTAGAAAAACATCAAAAATTTCAGTCCTGCATGATTCTACCAAGAAATGTGTGTTCATTCAAACCGCTGGTTTTTGATAGTTTGGGCCCTATTGAATAATGAATGTTTTGAATTTTCTCCAAAAGTAAAGTAGTTGCAAACTCATCCTTTTAGAAACTTGTTTGGGCTGTTGAGAGGAGTAAAAAACCATCAAAAATTTCAATCCTGCATGATTCTACCAAGAAATGTGATTCTTCATTCAAAACGCTGGTTTTTGCTATTGGGCTCTATTGAATAATGAATGTTTTGAATTTTCTCCAAAAGTAAAGTAGTTGCAAACTCATCCTTTTAGAAACTTGTTTGGGCTGTTGAGAGGAGTAAAAAACCATCAAAAATTTCAATCCTGCATGATTCTACCAAGAAATGTGATTCTTCATTCAAAACGCTTGTTTTTGCTATTGGGCTCTTTTGAGTAATGAATGTTTTGAATTTTCTCCAAAAGTAAAGTAGTTGCAAACTCATGCTTTTAGAGACTTGTTTGGGCTCATGAGAGGAGTAGAAAAACATCAAAAATTTCAGTCCTGCATGATTCTACCAAGAAATGTATGTTCATTGAAACCGCTGGTTTTTGATAGTTTGGGCCCTATTGAATAATGAATGTTTTGAATTTTCTCCAAAAGTAAAGTAGTTGCAAACTCATCCTTTTAGAAACTTGTTTGGGCTGTTGAGAGGAGTAAAAAACCATCAAAAATTTCAATCCTGCATGATTTTACCAAGAAATGTGATTCTTCATTCAAAACCTGATTTTTGCTATTGGGCTCTATTGAATAGTGAATGTTTTGAATTTTCTCCAAAAGTAAAGTAGTTGCAAACTCATGCTTTTAGAGACTTGTTTGGGCTCATGAGAGGAGTAGAAAAACATCAAAAATTTCAGTCCTGCATGATTCTACCAAGAAATGTGTGTTCATTGAAACCGCTGGTTTTTGATAGTTTGGGCCCTATTGAATAATGAATGTTTTGAATTTTCTCCAAAAGTAAAGTAGTTGCAAAGTCATCCTTTTAGAAACTTGTTTGGGCTGTTGAGAGGAGTAAAAAACCATCAAAAATTTCAATCCTGCATGATTTTACCAAGAAATGTGATTCTTCATTCAAAACCTGATTTTTGCTATTGGGCTCTATTGAATAGTGAATGTTTTGAATTTTCTCCAAAAGTAAAGTAGTTGCAAACTCATGCTTTTAGAGACTTTTTTGGGCTCATGAGAGTAGAAAAACATCAAAAATTTCAGTCCTGCATGATTCTACCAAGAAATGTGTGTTCATTCAAACCGCTGGTTTTTGATAGTTTGGGCCCTATTGAATAATGAATGTTTTGAATTTTCTCCAAAAGTAAAGTAGTTGCAAACTCATCCTTTTAGAAACTTGTTTGGGCTGTTGAGAGGAGTAAAAAACCATCAAAAATTTCAATCCTGCATGATTCTACCAAGAAATGTGATTCTTCATTCAAAACCTGATTTTTGCTATTGGGCTCTATTGAATAATGAATGTTTTGAATTTTCTCCAAAAGTAAAGTAGTTGCAAACTCATGCTTTTAGAGACTTGTTTGGGCTCATGAGAGGAGTAGAAAAACATCAAAAATTTCAGTCCTGCATGATTCTACCAAGAAATGTGTGTTCATTGAAACCGCTGGTTTTTGATAGTTTGGGCCCTATTGAATAATGAATGTTTTGAATTTTCTCCAAAAGTAAAGTAGTTACAAACTCATCCTTTTAGAAACTTGTTTGGGCTGTTGAGAGGAGTAAAAAACCATCAAAAATTTCAATCCTGCATGATTCTACCAAGAAATGTGATTCTTCATTCAAAACCTGATTTTTGCTATTGGGCTCTATTGAATAATGAATGTTTTGAATTTTCTCCAAAAGTAAAGTAGTTGCAAACTCATGCTTTTAGAGACTTGTTTGGGCTCATGAGAGGAGTAGAAAAACATCAAAAATTTCAGTCCTGCATGATTCTACCAAGAAATGTGTGTTCATTGAAACCGCTGGTTTTTGATAGTTTGGGCCCTATTGAATAATGAATGTTTTGAATTTTCTCCAAAAGTAAAGTAGTTGCAAACTCATCCTTTTAGAAACTTGTTTGGGCTGTTGAGAGGAGTAAAAAACCATCAAAAATTTCAATCCTGCATGATTCTACCAAGAAATGTGATTCTTCATTCAAAACGCTGGTTTTTGCTATTGGGCTCTTTTGAGTAATGAATGTTTTGAATTTTCTCCAAAAGTAAAGTAGTTGCAAACTCATGCTTTTAGAGACTTGTTTGGGCTCATGAGAGGAGTAGAAAAACATCAAAAATTTCAGTCCTGCATGATTCTACCAAGAAATGTGTGTTCATTCAAACCGCTGGTTTTTGATAGTTTGGGCCCTATTGAATAATGAATGTTTTGAATTTTCTCCAAAAGTAAAGTAGTTGCAAACTCATCCTTTTAGAAACTTGTTTGGGCTGTTGAGAGGAGTAAAAAACCATCAAAAATTTCAATCCTGCATGATTCTACCAAGAAATGTGATTCTTCATTCAAAACGCTGGTTTTTGCTATTGGGCTCTATTGAATAATGAATGTTTTGAATTTTCTCCAAAAGTAAAGTAGTTGCAAACTCATCCTTTTAGAAACTTGTTTGGGCTGTTGAGAGGAGTAAAAAACCATCAAAAATTTCAATCCTGCATGATTCTACCAAGAAATGTGATTCTTCATTCAAAACGCTTGTTTTTGCTATTGGGCTCTTTTGAGTAATGAATGTTTTGAATTTTCTCCAAAAGTAAAGTAGTTGCAAACTCATGCTTTTAGAGACTTGTTTGGGCTCATGAGAGGAGTAGAAAAACATCAAAAATTTCAGTCCTGCATGATTCTACCAAGAAATGTATGTTCATTGAAACCGCTGGTTTTTGATAGTTTGGGCCCTATTGAATAATGAATGTTTTGAATTTTCTCCAAAAGTAAAGTAGTTGCAAACTCATCCTTTTAGAAACTTGTTTGGGCTGTTGAGAGGAGTAAAAAACCATCAAAAATTTCAATCCTGCATGATTTTACCAAGAAATGTGATTCTTCATTCAAAACCTGATTTTTGCTATTGGGCTCTATTGAATAGTGAATGTTTTGAATTTTCTCCAAAAGTAAAGTAGTTGCAAACTCATGCTTTTAGAGACTTGTTTGGGCTCATGAGAGGAGTAGAAAAACATCAAAAATTTCAGTCCTGCATGATTCTACCAAGAAATGTGTGTTCATTGAAACCGCTGGTTTTTGATAGTTTGGGCCCTATTGAATAATGAATGTTTTGAATTTTCTCCAAAAGTAAAGTAGTTGCAAAGTCATCCTTTTAGAAACTTGTTTGGGCTGTTGAGAGGAGTAAAAAACCATCAAAAATTTCAATCCTGCATGATTTTACCAAGAAATGTGATTCTTCATTCAAAACCTGATTTTTGCTATTGGGCTCTATTGAATAGTGAATGTTTTGAATTTTCTCCAAAAGTAAAGTAGTTGCAAACTCATGCTTTTAGAGACTTTTTTGGGCTCATGAGAGTAGAAAAACATCAAAAATTTCAGTCCTGCATGATTCTACCAAGAAATGTGTGTTCATTCAAACCGCTGGTTTTTGATAGTTTGGGCCCTATTGAATAATGAATGTTTTGAATTTTCTCCAAAAGTAAAGTAGTTGCAAACTCATCCTTTTAGAAACTTGTTTGGGCTGTTGAGAGGAGTAAAAAACCATCAAAAATTTCAATCCTGCATGATTCTACCAAGAAATGTGATTCTTCATTCAAAACCTGATTTTTGCTATTGGGCTCTATTGAATAATGAATGTTTTGAATTTTCTCCAAAAGTAAAGTAGTTGCAAACTCATGCTTTTAGAGACTTGTTTGGGCTCATGAGAGGAGTAGAAAAACATCAAAAATTTCAGTCATGCATGATTCTACCAAGAAATGTGTGTTCATTGAAACCGCTGGTTTTTGATAGTTTGGGCCCTATTGAATAATGAATGTTTTGAATTTTCTCCAAAAGTAAAGTAGTTGCAAACTCATCCTTTTAGAAACTTGTTTGGGCTGTTGAGAGGAGTAAAAAACCATCAAAAATTTCAATCCTGCATGATTCTACCAAGAAATGTGATTCTTCATTCAAAACGCTGGTTTTTGCTATTGGGCTCTTTTGAGTAATGAATGTTTTGAATTTTCTCCAAAAGTAAAGTAGTTGCAAACTCATGCTTTTAGAGACTTGTTTGGGCTCATGAGAGGAGTAGAAAAACATCAAAAATTTCAGTCCTGCATGATTCTACCAAGAAATGTGTGTTCATTGAAACCGCTGGTTTTTGATAGTTTGGGCCCTATTGAATAATGAGTGTTTTGAATTTTCTCCAAAAGTAAAGTAGTTGCAAACTCATCCTTTTAGAAACTTGTTTGGGCTGTTGAGAGGAGTAAAAAACCATCAAAAATTTCAATCCTGCATGATTTTACCAAGAAATGTGATTCTTCATTCAAAACGCTGGTTTTTGCTATTGGGCTCTATTGAATAATGAATGTTTTGAATTTTCTCCAAAAGTAAAGTAGTTGCAAACTCATGCTTTTAGAGACTTGTTTGGGCTCATGAGAGGAGTAGAAAAACATCAAAAATTTCAGTCCTGCATGATTCTACCAAGAAATGTGTGTTCATTGAAACCGCTGGTTTTTGATAGTTTGGGCCCTATTGAATAATGAATGTTTTGAATTTTCTCCAAAAGTAAAGTAGTTGCAAACTCATCCTTTTAGAAACTTGTTTGGGCTGTTGAGAGGAGTAAAAAACCATCAAAAATTTCAATCCTGCATGATTCTACCAAGAAATGTGATTCTTCATTCAGAACGCTGGTTTTTGCTATTGGGCTCTATTGAATAATGAATGTTTTGAATTTTCTCCAAAAGTAAAGTAGTTGCAAACTCATCCTTTTAGAGACTTGTTTGGGCTCATGAGAGGAGTAGAAAAACATCAAAAATTTCAGTCCTGCACGATTCTACCAAGAAATGTGTGTTCATTCAAACCGCTGGTTTTTGATATTTTGGGCCCTATTGAATAATGAATGTTTTGAATTTTCTCCAAAAGTAAAGTAGTTGCAAACTCATCCTTTTAGAAACTTGTTTGGGCTGTTGAGAGGAGTAAAAAACCATCAAAAATTTCAATCCTGCATGATTCTACCAAGAAATGTGATTCTTCATTCAAAACCTGATTTGTGCTATTGTGCTCTATTGAATAATGAATGTTTTGAATTTTCTCCAAAAGTAAAGTAGTTGCAAACTCATGCTTTTAGAGACTTGTGTGGGCTCATGAGAGGAGTAGAAAAACATCAAAAATTTCAGTCCTGCATGATTCTACCAAGAAATGTGTGTTCATTGAAACCGCTGGTTTTTGATAGTTTGGGCCCTATTGAATAATGAATGTTTTGAATTTTCTCCAAAAGTAAAGTAGTTGCAAACTCATCCTTTTAGAAACTTGTTTGGGCTGTTGAGAGGAGTAAAAAACCATCAAAAATTTCAATCCTGCATGATTTTACCAAGAAATGTGATTCTTCATTCAAAACCTGATTTTTGCTATTGGGCTCTATTGAATAATGAATGTTTTGAATTTTCTCCAAAAGTAAAGTAGTTGCAAACTCATGCTTTTAGAGACTTGTTTGGGCTCATGAGAGGAGTAGAAAAACATCAAAAATTTCAGTCCTGCATGATTCTACCAAGAAATGTGTGTTCATTGAAACCGCTGGTTTTTGATAGTTTGGGCCCTATTGAATAATGAATGTTTTGAATTTTCTCCAAAAGTAAAGTAGTTGCAAACTCATCCTTTTAGAAACTTGTTTGGGCTGTTGAGATGAGTAAAAAACCATCAAAAATTTCAATCCTGCATGATTCTACCAAGAAATGTGATTCTTCATTCAAAATCTGATTTTTGCTATTGGGCTCTATTGAATAATGAATGTTTTGAATTTTCTCCAAAAGTAAAATAGTTGCAAACTCATGCTTTTAGAGACTTGTTTGGGCTCATGAGAAGAGTAGAAAAACATCAAAAATTTCAGTCCTGCATGATTCTACCAAGAAATGTGTGTTCATTGAAACCGCTGGTTTTTGATAGTTTGGGCCCTATTGAATAATGAATGTTTTGAATTTTCTCCAAAAGTAAAGTAGTTGCAAACTCATCCTTTTAGAAACTTGTTTGGGCTGTTGAGAGGAGTAAAAAACCATCAAAAATTTCAATCCTGCATGATTCTACCAAGAAATGTGATTCTTCATTCAAAACGCTGGTTTTTGCTATTGGGCTCTTTTGAGTAATGAATGTTTTGAATTTTCTCCAAAAGTAAAGTAGTTGCAAACTCATGCTTTTAGAGACTTGTTTGGGCTCATGAGAGGAGTAGAAAAACATCAAAAATTTCAGTCCTGCATGATTCTACCAAGAAATGTGTGTTCATTCAAACCGCTGGTTTTTGATAGTTTGGGCCCTATTGAATAATGAATGTTTTGAATTTTCTCCAAAAGTAAAGTAGTTGCAAACTCATCCTTTTAGAAACTTGTTTGGGCTGTTGAGAGGAGTAAAAAAACCATCAAAAATTTCAATCCTGCATGATTCTACCAAGAAATGTGATTCTTCATTCAAAACCTGATTTTTGCTATTGGGCTCTATTGAATAATGAATGTTTTGAATTTTCTCCAAAACTAAAGTAGTTGCAAACTCATGCTTTTAGAGACTTGTTTGGGCTCATGAGAGGAGTAGAAAAACATCAAAAATTTCAGTCCTGCATGATTCTACCAAGAAATGTGTGTTCATTGAAACCGCTGGTTTTTGATAGTTTGGGCCCTATTGAATAATGAATGTTTTGAATTTTCTCCAAAAGTAAAGTAGTTGCAAACTCATCCTTTTAGAAACTTGTTTGGGCTGTTGAGAGGAGTAAAAAACCATCAAAAATTTCAATCCTGCATGATTCTACCAAGAAATGTGATTCTTCATTCAAAACGCTGTTTTTTGCTATTGGGCTCTATTGAATAATGAATGTTTTGAATTTTCTCCAAAAGTAAAGTAGTTGCAAACTCATCCTTTTAGAGACTTGTTTGGGCTCATGAGAGGAGTAGAAAAACATCAAAAATTTCAGTCCTGCACGATTCTACCAAGAAATGTGTGTTCATTCAAACCGCTGGTTTTTGATATTTTGGGCCCTATTGAATAATGAATGTTTTGAATTTTCTCCAAAAGTAAAGTAGTTGCAAACTCATCCTTTTAGAAACTTGTTTGGGCTGTTGAGAGGAGTAAAAAACCATCAAAAATTTCAATCCTGCATGATTCTACCAAGAAATGTGATTCTTCATTCAAAACCTGATTTTTGCTATTGGGCTCTATTGAATAATGAATGTTTTGAATTTTCTCCAAAAGTAAAGTAGTTGCAAACTCATGCTTTTAGAGACTTGTTTGGGCTCATGAGAGGAGTAGAAAAACATCAAAAATTTCAGTCCTGCATGATTCTACCAAGAAATGTGTGTTCATTGAAACCGCTGGTTTTTGATAGTTTGGGCCCTATTGAATTATTATTATTATTATTTATTGTTATAGCGCCATTTATTCCATGGCGCTTTACATGTGAGGGGGGTATACATAAAAACAAGTACAATAATCTTAAACAATACAAGTCATAACTGGTACAGGAGGAGAGAGGACCCTGCCCGCGAAGGCTCACAATCTACAGCGGGATGGGTGATAATACAGTAGGCGAGGGTAGAGCTGGTCGTGCAGTGGTTTGGTCAATCAGTGGTTACTGCAGGTTATAGGCTTGTCGGAAGAGGTGGGTCTTCAGGCTCTTTTTGAAGGTTTCGATGGTAGGCGAGAGTCTGATATGTTGTGGTAGAGAGTTCCAGAGTAGGGGTGATGCGCGAGAGAAATCTTGTATGCGATTGTGGGAAGAGGAGATAAGAGGGGAGTAGAGAAGGAGATCTTGTGAGGATCGGAGGTTGCGTGCAGGAAAGTACCGGGAGACGAGGTCACAGATGTATGGAGGAGACAAGTTGTGGATGGCTTTGTATGTCATGGTTAGGGTTTTGTAATGGAGTCTCTGGGCAATTGGGAGCCAGTGAAGGGATTGACAGAGGGGAGAAGCTGGGGAATAGCGGGGGGACAGGTGGATTAGTCGGGCAGCAGAGTTTAGAATAGATTGGAGGGGTGCGAGAGTGTTTGAGGGGAGGCCACAGAGCATGAGGTTGCAGTAGTCAAGGCGAGAGATGATGAGGGCATGGACTAGGGTTTTTGCAGATTCTTGGGTGAGGAATGAACGGATGCGTGAAATATTTTTGAGTTGAAGTCGGCAGGAAGTGGAAAGGGTTTGGATATGTGGTTTGAAGGAGAGATCAGCATCAAGGATTACTCCGAGGCAGCGAGCTTGTGGGACTGGGGAGAGTGGGCAGTCATTTACTGTAATTGATAGGTTCGTAGGGGGGGTCACGTGAGATGGGGGAAAGATGATGAATTCTGTTTTGTCCATGTTGAGTTTCAGATATCTAGTGGAGAAGAAGGATGAAATAGTGGACAGACATTGAGGGATTCTGGTTAGTAGGGAGGTGATATCTGGTCCAGAGATGTAGATCTGTGTGTCATCAGCATAAAGATGATACTGAAAGCCATGAGATTCTATGAGCTGTCCCAGGCCAAAGGTGTAAATAGAGAACAGCAGGGGCCCTAGGACTGAACCTTGTGGGACTCCGACAGATAGGGGGCGAGGTGAGGAGGTGGTGTGTGAGTGGGAGACGCTGAATGTCCGGTCTGTTAGGTATGATGAGATCCAGGAGAGGGCCAAGTCTGTGATGCCGAGGGATGAGAGGGTCTGTAATAATAGGGAATGGTCCACTGTGTCAAAGGCAGCCGACAGGTCCAGGAGGAGGAGGACGGAGTAGTGTCGCTTGCTCTTGGCAGTTAAGAGGTCATTGGTGACCTTAGTAAGGGCAGTTTCAGTGGAGTGGTGTGACCGGAAGCCAGATTGTAAGCGGTCGAAGAGGGAGCAAGAAGAGAGATGGGAGGACAGTTCAAGGTAGACGTGTTGTTCCAGTAGCTTGGAGGCGTATGGGAGAAGTGATATAGGGCGATAGCTAGATACAGAGGATGGGTCAAGAGAGGGCTTTTTGAGGATAGGTGTGATGGAGGCATGTTTAAAGCTTGAGGGGAAAACACCAGTTGTTAGTGATAGGTTGAAGAGATGGGTTAGGGTTGGGATGAAGACTGTGGTGAGGTTTGGGATGAAGTGGGATGGGATCGGGTCGAGTGCACAGGTGGTGAGATGTGATCTTGAGAGTAGAGTGGAGAGTCGATCTTCTGTAATGGTGGAGAAGTTGGTTTTGAAGGTGGAGGGCTGGGAAGTCGGGAGGAAGGGCTCTGGGGGTTGTTGACCAAAACTGTCCCTGATGTTATCAATTTTCTGCTTGAAAAATGAGGCAAAGTCTTCAGCTGAGATGAGTGGGGAGGGAGGAGGTGCTGGGGGGCGGAGGAGAGAATTGAAGGTGTTGAATAACTGTTTAGGGTTGTGAGACAGGGAGGATATGAGAGATGAGAAGTAGGTTTGTTTAGCTGTGGCGAGTGTGGTCTTGAAAGTAGTGAGGGACTGTTTGAATGCGATGAAATGCTCATTGGAGTGGGATCTTTTCCATCTGCGCTCAGCAGCCCTGGAAGCTCGCCTCAGCTCTTTGGTCAGGCTGGTGTGCCAGGGCTGTCTGTTAATTTTGCGAGTTTTGGTATGTGTAAGTGGGGCAGCGGATTCCAAAGCTACAGCTATTGAATAATGAATGTTTTGAATTTTCTCCAAAAGTAAAGTAGTTGCAAACTCATCCTTTTAGAAACTTGTTTGGGCTGTTGAGAGGAGTAAAAAAACATCAAAGATTTCAATCCTGCATGATTCTACCAAGAAATGTGATTCTTCATTCAAAACGCTGGTTTTTGCTATTGGGCTCTATTGAATAATGAATGTTTTGAATTTTCTCCAAAAGTAAAGTAGTTGCAAACTCATCCTTTTAGAGACTTGTTTGGGCTCATGAGAGGAGTAGAAAAACATCCAAAATTTCAGTCCTGCACGATTCTACCAAGAAATGTGTGTTCATTCAAACCGCTGGTTTTTGATATTTTGGGCCCTATTGAATAATGAATGTTTTGAATTTTCTCCAAAAGTAAAGTAGTTGCAAACTCATCCTTTTAGAAACTTGTTTGGGCTGTTGAGAGGAGTAAAAAACCATCAAAAATTTCAATCCTGCATGATTCTACCAAGAAATGTGATTCTTCATTCAAAACCTGATTTTTGCTATTGGGCTCTATTGAATAATGAATGTTTTGAATCTTCTCCAAAAGTAAAGTAGTTGCAAACTCATGCTTTTAGAGACTTGTTTGGGCTCATGAGAGGAGTAGAAAAACATCAAAAATTTCAGTCCTGCATGATTCTACCAAGAAATGTGTGTTCATTGAAACCGCTGGTTTTTGATATTTTGGGCCCAATTGAATAATGAATGTTTTGAATTTTCTCCAAAAGTAAAGTAGTTGCAAACTCATCCTTTTAGAAACTTGTTTGGGCTGTTGAGAGGAGTAAAAAACCATCAAAAATTTCAATCCTGCATGATTCTACCAAGAAATGTGATTCTTCATTCAAAACGCTGGTTTTTCCTATTGGGCTCTATTGAATAATGAATGTTTTGAATTTTCTCCAAAAGTAAAGTAGTTGCAAACTCATCCTTTTAGAGACTTGTTTGGGCTGATGAGAGGAGTAGAAAAACATCAAAAATTTCAGTCCTGCACGATTCTACCAAAAAATGTGTGTTCATTCAAACCGCTGGTTTTTGATATTTTGGGCCCTAATGAATAATGAATGTTTTGAATTTTCTCCAAAAGTAAAGTAGTTGCAAACTCATCCTTTTAGAAACTTGTTTGGGCTGTTGAGAGGAGTAAAAAACCATCAAAAATTTCAATCCTGCATGATTCTACCAAGAAATGTGATTCTTCATTCAAAACCTGATTTTTGCTATTGGGCTCTATTGAATAATGAATGTTTTGAATTTTCTCCAAAAGTAAAGTAGTTGCAAACTCATGCTTTTAGAGACTTGTTTGGGTTCATGAGAGGAGTAGAAAAACATCAAAAATTTCAGTCATGCATGATTCTACCAAGAAATGTGTGTTCATTGAAACCGCTGGTTTTTGATAGTTTGGGCCCTATTGAATAATGAATGTTTTGAATTTTCTCCAAAAGTAAAGTAGTTGCAAACTCATCCTTTTAGAAACTTGTTTGGGCTGTTGAGAGGAGTAAAAAACCATCAAAAATTTCAATCCTGCATGATTCTACCAAGAAATGTGATTCTTCATTCAAAACGCTGGTTTTTGCTATTGGGCTCTTTTGAGTAATGAATGTTTTGAATTTTCTCCAAAAGTAAAGTAGTTGCAAACTCATGCTTTTAGAGACTTGTTTGGGCTCATGAGAGGAGTAGAAAAACATCAAAAATTTCAGTCCTGCATGATTCTACCAAGAAATGTGTGTTCATTGAAACCGCTGGTTTTTGATAGTTTGGGCCCTATTGAATAATGAGTGTTTTGAATTTTCTCCAAAAGTAAAGTAGTTGCAAACTCATCCTTTTAGAAACTTGTTTGGGCTGTTGAGAGGAGTAAAAAACCATCAAAAATTTCAATCCTGCATGATTTTACCAAGAAATGTGATTCTTCATTCAAAACGCTGGTTTTTGCTATTGGGCTCTATTGAATAATGAATGTTTTGAATTTTCTCCAAAAGTAAAGTAGTTGCAAACTCATGCTTTTAGAGACTTGTTTGGGCTCATGAGAGGAGTAGAAAAACATCAAAAATTTCAGTCCTGCACGATTCTACCAAGAAATGTGTGTTCATTCAAACCGCTGGTTTTTGATATTTTGGGCCCTATTGAATAATGAATGTTTTGAATTTTCTCCAAAAGTAAAGTAGTTGCAAACTCATCCTTTTAGAAACTTGTTTGGGCTGTTGAGAGGAGTAAAAAACCATCAAAAATTTCAATCCTGCATGATTCTACCAAGAAATGTGATTCTTCATTCAAAACCTGATTTGTGCTATTGTGCTCTATTGAATAATGAATGTTTTGAATTTTCTCCAAAAGTAAAGTAGTTGCAAACTCATGCTTTTAGAGACTTGTGTGGGCTCATGAGAGGAGTAGAAAAACATCAAAAATTTCAGTCCTGCATGATTCTACCAAGAAATGTGTGTTCATTGAAACCGCTGGTTTTTGATAGTTTGGGCCCTATTGAATAATGAATGTTTTGAATTTTCTCCAAAAGTAAAGTAGTTGCAAACTCATCCTTTTAGAAACTTGTTTGGGCTGTTGAGAGGAGTAAAAAACCATCAAAAATTTCAATCCTGCATGATTTTACCAAGAAATGTGATTCTTCATTCAAAACCTGATTTTTGCTATTGGGCTCTATTGAATAATGAATGTTTTGAATTTTCTCCAAAAGTAAAGTAGTTGCAAACTCATGCTTTTAGAGACTTGTTTGGGCTCATGAGAGGAGTAGAAAAACATCAAAAATTTCAGTCCTGCATGATTCTACCAAGAAATGTGTGTTCATTGAAACCGCTGGTTTTTGATAGTTTGGGCCCTATTGAATAATGAATGTTTTGAATTTTCTCCAAAAGTAAAGTAGTTGCAAACTCATCCTTTTAGAAACTTGTTTGGGCTGTTGAGATGAGTAAAAAACCATCAAAAATTTCAATCCTGCATGATTCTACCAAGAAATGTGATTCTTCATTCAAAATCTGATTTTTGCTATTGGGCTCTATTGAATAATGAATGTTTTGAATTTTCTCCAAAAGTAAAATAGTTGCAAACTCATGCTTTTAGAGACTTGTTTGGGCTCATGAGAAGAGTAGAAAAACATCAAAAATTTCAGTCCTGCATGATTCTACCAAGAAATGTGTGTTCATTGAAACCGCTGGTTTTTGATAGTTTGGGCCCTATTGAATAATGAATGTTTTGAATTTTCTCCAAAAGTAAAGTAGTTGCAAACTCATCCTTTTAGAAACTTGTTTGGGCTGTTGAGAGGAGTAAAAAACCATCAAAAATTTCAATCCTGCATGATTCTACCAAGAAATGTGATTCTTCATTCAAAACGCTGGTTTTTGCTATTGGGCTCTTTTGAGTAATGAATAGAGTTGAGCGATACCATCCGATACTTCAAAGTATCGTATCGGATGGTATCGGCCGATCTTTAAAAAAAGTATCGGTATCGCCGATTCCGATACCGGAAGTCCCATTCAAGTCTATGGGACTTCCGGTATCGGAATAAGAAAAACCCTTTCCTGCCCTTGTACAGCCTCTCTGGGGTCTGTACGGGCCTTTCGGGGGGCTGTGCCGGCCTGCCAGGGGGTCTGTGCAGGCTCCGGTGGTCTGTGCCGGCCTGCCGGTGGTCTGTGCAGGCTCCGGGGGGCTGTGCCGGCCTGCCGGGGGGCTGTGCCGGCCTGCCGGGGGGCTGTGCCGGCCTGCCAGGGGGTCTGTGCAGGCTCCGGTGGTCTGTGCCGGCCTGCCGGTGGTCTGTGCAGGCTCCGGGGGGCTGTGCCGGCCTGCCGGGGGGCTGTGCCGGCCTGCCGGGGGGCTGTGCCGGCCTGCCGGTGGTCTGTGCAGGCTCCGGGGGTCTGTGCAGGCATCGTCCGATGGGACTACAAGTCCCATCTGGCGATGCCTGCTACCATGACAGTGATTGACACATTAGCCAATGATGGGACAGTAGTAGTCCCATCATCCGGCTAATGTGTTAAATGTAAAAAAAAAAAAAAAAAAAATTACATGCTACATTCATACTACATACTACATACATGCTACATTCATACTACATACTACATACATGCTACATTCATACTACATGCAACATACATACTACATATATACTACATGCATGCTACATATATACTACATGCATGCTACATACATACTACATATATACTACATGCATGCTACATACATACTACATATATACTACATGCATGCTACATACATACTACATGCTACATGCATGCTACATACATACTACATGCTACATGCATGCTACATACATACTACATACATGCTACATATATACTACATACATACTACATATATACTACATGCATGCTACATATATACTACATGCATGCTACATACATACTACATATATACTACATGCATGCTACATACATACTACATATATACTACATGCATGCTACATACATACTACATGCTACATGCATGCTACATACATACTACATGCTACATGCATGCTACATACATACTACATACATGCTACATATATACTACATACATACTACATATATACTACATGCATGCTACATATATACTACATGCATGCTACATACATACTACATATATACTACATGCATGCTACATACATACTACATGCTACATGCATGCTACATATATACTACATACATGCTACATATATACTACATACATACTACATATATACTACATGCATGCTACATACATACTACATATATACTACATGCATGCTACATACATACTACATGCTACATGCATGCTACATACATACTACATACATGCTACATATATACTACATACATACTACATATATACTACATACATACCACATACATACTACATGCATGCTACATATATACTACATGCATGCTACATACATACTACATATATACTACATGCATGCTACATACATACTACATGCTACATGCATGCTACATACATACTACATGCTACATACATACCACATATATACTACATACATGCTACATACATACTACATGCATGCTACATACATACTACATGCATGCTACATACATACTACATATATACTACATGCATGCTACATACATACTACATGCTACATGCATGCTACATACATACTACATGCTACATGCATGCTACATACATACTACATACATGCTACATATATACTACATACATACTACATATATACTACATGCATGCTACATATATACTACATGCATGCTACATACATACTACATATATACTACATGCATGCTACATACATACTACATGCTACATGCATGCTACATATATACTACATACATGCTACATATATACTACATACATACTACATATATACTACATGCATGCTACATACATACTACATATATACTACATGCATGCTACATACATACTACATGCTACATGCATGCTACATACATACTACATACATGCTACATATATACTACATACATACTACATATATACTACATACATACCACATACATACTACATGCATGCTACATATATACTACATGCATGCTACATACATACTACATATATACTACATGCATGCTACATACATACTACATGCTACATGCATGCTACATACATACTACATGCTACATACATACCACATATATACTACATACATACTACATACATACTACATGCTACATACATACCACATATATACTACATACATACAATACATTCATACAATACATACATAGACATACAGTACATATAACATAGAGTAACATACTTACCAATACTTGTCACATTGTTCCCCGAAGCCATTGTCGTCTACGGAATAAATATTAACATAACAAACCACAAAAATACTCACCCACGATCCGAAGCAGTCCACGAGTGTGTCCCACGACGATCTTGGGTAGAGAACTGCAGCATCAGCTGATGCTGCCGTTCTCTACGGGCTGCAGGAATCCAATGACGGAAGGTAGGTATCCTTCCGCACTGTATTCCTCCGCCACTTAAAAAAAAAAAAAGTCCCTAGTCTCACTTTATGCCATTGCTGTGTGGGAATTTCCCACACAGCAATGGCATAAAGTGAGACTAGGGACTTTTTTTTTTTAAGTGGCGGAGGAATACAGTGCGGAAGGATACCTACCTTCCGTCATTGGATTCCTGCAGCCCGTAGAGAACGGCAGCATCATCTGATGCTGCAGTTCTCTACCCAAGATCGTCGTGGGACACACTCGTGGACTGCTTCGGATCGTGGGTGAGTATTTTTGTGGTTTGTTATGTTAATATTTATTCCGGAAAGACAATGGCTTCGGGGAACAATGTGACAAGTATTGGTAAGTATGTTACTCTATGTTATATGTACTGTATGTCTATGTATGTATTGTATGAATGTATTGTATGTATGTAGTATATATGTGGTATGTATGTAGCATGTAGTATGTATGTAGTATGTATGTAGCATGCATGTAGCATGTAGTATGTATGTAGCATGCATGTAGTATATATGTAGTATGTATGTAGCATGCATGTAGTATATATGTAGCATGTATGTAGTATGTATGTGGTATGTATGTAGCATGTAGTATATATGTAGCATGCATGTAGTATATATGTAGTATGTATGTAGTATGTATGTAGCATGTATGTAGTATATATGTAGTATGTATGTAGTATATATGTAGCATGTATGTAGTATATATGTAGTATGTATGTAGTATATATGTAGCATGCATGTAGTATATATGTAGTATGTATGTAGTATATATGTAGCATGCATGTAGTATATATGTAGCATGTATGTAGTATGTATGTAGTATGTATTTAGTATGTATGTAGTATATATGTAGTATGTATGTAGCATGTAGTATGTATGTAGTATTTTTTTTTTTTTTTTTTTTTAACATTTAACACATTAGCCGGATGATGGGACTACTACTGTCCCATCATTGGCTAATGTGTCAATCACTGTCATGGTAGCAGGCATCGCCCGATGGGACTTGTAGTCCCATCGGACGATGCTTGCACAGACCCCCGGACATCAGCACAGCCCCCCGGCAGGCCGGCACAGCCCCCCGGCAGGCCGGTACAGACCCCCATAGGGTGCACAGCCCCCCGGCAGGCCGGCACAGCCCCCCGGCAGGCCGGCAGAGACCCCGGGCAGTCCACACAGCCCCCCGGCAGGCCGGCACAGCCCCCCGGCAGGCCGGCAGAGACCCCCGGAAGGCCCGAAATGACGGCGCATCATGATGCGCACACACCGCGCATCATGATGACGTCAGGCCGTCAATCAACTGAACTTCCGATTCCGATGCCGAATTCCGATATTGAAAAAATATCGGAAGTCGGTATCGGAATTCCGATACAGCAAGTATCGGCCGATACCCGATACTTGCGGTATCGGAATGCTCAACACTAGTAATGAATGTTTTGAATTTTCTCCAAAAGTAAAGTAGTTGCAAACTCATGCTTTTAGAGACTTGTTTGGGCTCATGAGAGGAGTAGAAAAACATCAAAAATTTCAGTCCTGCATGATTCTACCAAGAAATGTGTGTTCATTCAAACCGCTGGTTTTTGATAGTTTGGGCCCTATTGAATAATGAATGTTTTGAATTTTCTCCAAAAGTAAAGTAGTTACAAACTCATCCTTTTAGAAACTTGTTTGGGCTGTTGAGAGGAGTAAAAAACCATCAAAAATTTCAATCCTGCATGATTTTACCAAGAAATGTGATTCTTCATTCAAAACCTGATTTTTGCTATTGGGCTCTATTGAATAATGAATGTTTTGAATTTTCTCCAAAAGTAAAGTAGTTGCAAACTCATGCTTTTAGAGACTTTTTTGGGCTCATGAGAGGAGTAGAAAAACATCAAAAATTTCAGTCCTGCATGATTCTACCAAGAAATGTGTGTTCATTGAAACCGCTGGTTTTTGATAGTTTGGGCCCTATTGAATAATGAATGTTTTGAATTTTCTCCAAAAGTAAGGTAGTTGCAAACTCATCCTTTTAGAAACTTGTTTGGGCTGTTGAGAGGAGTAAAAAACCATCAAAAATTTCAATCCTGCATGATTCTACCAAGAAATGTGATTCTTCATTCAAAACGCTGGTTTTTGCTATTGGGCTCTTTTGAGTAATGAATGTTTTGAATTTTCTCCAAAAGTAAAGTAGTTGCAAACTCATGCTTTTAGAGACTTGTTTGGGCTCATGAGAGGAGTAGAAAAACATCAAAAATTTCAGTCCTGCATGATTCTACCAAGAAATGTGTGTTCATTCAAACCGCTGGTTTTTGATAGTTTGGGCCCTATTGAATAATGAATGTTTTGAATTTTCTCCAAAAGTAAAGTAGTTGCAAACTCATCCTTTTAGAAACTTGTTTGGGCTGTTGAGAGGAGTAAAAAAACCATCAAAAATTTCAATCCTGCATGATTCTACCAAGAAATGTGATTCTTCATTCAAAACCTGATTTTTGCTATTGGGCTCTATTGAATAATGAATGTTTTGAATTTTCTCCAAAACTAAAGTAGTTGCAAACTCATGCTTTTAGAGACTTGTTTGGGCTCATGAGAGGAGTAGAAAAACATCAAAAATTTCAGTCCTGCATGATTCTACCAAGAAATGTGTGTTCATTGAAACCGCTGGTTTTTGATAGTTTGGGCCCTATTGAATAATGAATGTTTTGAATTTTCTCCAAAAGTAAAGTAGTTGCAAACTCATCCTTTTAGAAACTTGTTTGGGCTGTTGAGAGGAGTAAAAAACCATCAAAAATTTCAATCCTGCATGATTCTACCAAGAAATGTGATTCTTCATTCAAAACGCTGTTTTTTGCTATTGGGCTCTATTGAATAATGAATGTTTTGAATTTTCTCCAAAAGTAAAGTAGTTGCAAACTCATCCTTTTAGAGACTTGTTTGGGCTCATGAGAGGAGTAGAAAAACATCAAAAATTTCAGTCCTGCACGATTCTACCAAGAAATGTGTGTTCATTCAAACCGCTGGTTTTTGATATTTTGGGCCCTATTGAATAATGAATGTTTTGAATTTTCTCCAAAAGTAAAGTAGTTGCAAACTCATCCTTTTAGAAACTTGTTTGGGCTGTTGAGAGGAGTAAAAAACCATCAAAAATTTCAATCCTGCATGATTCTACCAAGAAATGTGATTCTTCATTCAAAACCTGATTTTTGCTATTGGGCTCTATTGAATAATGAATGTTTTGAATTTTCTCCAAAAGTAAAGTAGTTGCAAACTCATGCTTTTAGAGACTTGTTTGGGCTCATGAGAGGAGTAGAAAAACATCAAAAATTTCAGTCCTGCATGATTCTACCAAGAAATGTGTGTTCATTGAAACCGCTGGTTTTTGATAGTTTGGGCCCTATTGAATTATTATTATTATTATTTATTGTTATAGCGCCATTTATTCCATGGCGCTTTACATGTGAGGGGGGTATACATAAAAACAAGTACAATAATCTTAAACAATACAAGTCATAACTGGTACAGGAGGAGAGAGGACCCTGCCCGCGAAGGCTCACAATCTACAGCGGGATGGGTGATAATACAGTAGGCGAGGGTAGAGCTGGTCGTGCAGCGGTTTGGTCAATCAGTGGTTACTGCAGGTTATAGGCTTGTCGGAAGAGGTGGGTCTTCAGGCTCTTTTTGAAGGTTTCGATGGTAGGCGAGAGTCTGATATGTTGTGGTAGAGAGTTCCAGAGTAGGGGTGATGCGCGAGAGAAATCTTGTATGCGATTGTGGGAAGAGGAGATAAGAGGGGAGTAGAGAAGGAGATCTTGTGAGGATCGGAGGTTGCGTGCAGGAAAGTACCGGGAGACGAGGTCACAGATGTATGGAGGAGACAAGTTGTGGATGGCTTTGTATGTCATGGTTAGGGTTTTGTAATGGAGTCTCTGGGCAATTGGGAGCCAGTGAAGGGATTGACAGAGGGGAGAAGCTGGGGAATAGCGGGGGGACAGGTGGATTAGTCGGGCAGCAGAGTTTAGAATAGATTGGAGGGGTGCGAGAGTGTTTGAGGGGAGGCCACAGAGCATGAGGTTGCAGTAGTCAAGGCGAGAGATGATGAGGGCATGGACTAGGGTTTTTGCAGATTCTTGGGTGAGGAATGAACGGATGCGTGAAATATTTTTGAGTTGAAGTCGGCAGGAAGTGGAAAGGGTTTGGATATGTGGTTTGAAGGAGAGATCAGCATCAAGGATTACTCCGAGGCAGCGAGCTTGTGGGACTGGGGAGAGTGGGCAGTCATTTACTGTAATTGATAGGTTCGTAGGGGGGGTCACGTGAGATGGGGGAAAGATGATGAATTCTGTTTTGTCCATGTTGAGTTTCAGATATCTAGTGGAGAAGAAGGATGAAATAGTGGACAGACATTGAGGGATTCTGGTTAGTAGGGAGGTGATATCTGGTCCAGAGATGTAGATCTGTGTGTCATCAGCATAAAGATGATACTGAAAGCCATGAGATTCTATGAGCTGTCCCAGGCCAAAGGTGTAAATAGAGAACAGCAGGGGCCCTAGGACTGAACCTTGTGGGACTCCGACAGATAGGGGGCGAGGTGAGGAGGTGGTGTGTGAGTGGGAGACGCTGAATGTCCGGTCTGTTAGGTATGATGAGATCCAGGAGAGGGCCAAGTCTGTGATGCCGAGGGATGAGAGGGTCTGTAATAATAGGGAATGGTCCACTGTGTCAAAGGCAGCCGACAGGTCCAGGAGGAGGAGGACGGAGTAGTGTCGCTTGCTCTTGGCAGTTAAGAGGTCATTGGTGACCTTAGTAAGGGCAGTTTCAGTGGAGTGGTGTGACCGGAAGCCAGATTGTAAGCGGTCGAAGAGGGAGCAAGAAGAGAGATGGGAGGACAGTTCAAGGTAGACGTGTTGTTCCAGTAGCTTGGAGGCGTATGGGAGAAGTGATATAGGGCGATAGCTAGATACAGAGGATGGGTCAAGAGAGGGCTTTTTGAGGATAGGTGTGATGGAGGCATGTTTAAAGCTTGAGGGGAAAACACCAGTTGTTAGTGATAGGTTGAAGAGATGGGTTAGGGTTGGGATGAAGACTGTGGTGAGGTTTGGGATGAAGTGGGATGGGATCGGGTCGAGTGCACAGGTGGTGAGATGTGATCTTGAGAGTAGAGTGGAGAGTCGATCTTCTGTAATGGTGGAGAAGTTGGTTTTGAAGGTGGAGGGCTGGGAAGTCGGGAGGAAGGGCTCTGGGGGTTGTTGACCAAAACTGTCCCTGATGTTATCAATTTTCTGCTTGAAAAATGAGGCAAAGTCTTCAGCTGAGATGAGTGGGGAGGGAGGAGGTGCTGGGGGGCGGAGGAGAGAATTGAAGGTGTTGAATAACTGTTTAGGGTTGTGAGACAGGGAGGATATGAGAGATGAGAAGTAGGTTTGTTTAGCTGTGGCGAGTGTGGTCTTGAAAGTAGTGAGGGACTGTTTGAATGCGATGAAATGCTCATTGGAGTGGGATCTTTTCCATCTGCGCTCAGCAGCCCTGGAAGCTCGCCTCAGCTCTTTGGTCAGGCTGGTGTGCCAGGGCTGTCTGTTAATTTTGCGAGTTTTGGTATGTGTAAGTGGGGCAGCGGATTCCAAAGCTACAGCTATTGAATAATGAATGTTTTGAATTTTCTCCAAAAGTAAAGTAGTTGCAAACTCATCCTTTTAGAAACTTGTTTGGGCTGTTGAGAGGAGTAAAAAACATCAAAGATTTCAATCCTGCATGATTCTACCAAGAAATGTGATTCTTCATTCAAAACGCTGGTTTTTGCTATTGGGCTCTATTGAATAATGAATGTTTTGAATTTTCTCCAAAAGTAAAGTAGTTGCAAACTCATCCTTTTAGAGACTTGTTTGGGCTCATGAGAGGAGTAGAAAAACATCCAAAATTTCAGTCCTGCACGATTCTACCAAGAAATGTGTGTTCATTCAAACCGCTGGTTTTTGATATTTTGGGCCCTATTGAATAATGAATGTTTTGAATTTTCTCCAAAAGTAAAGTAGTTGCAAACTCATCCTTTTAGAAACTTGTTTGGGCTGTTGAGAGGAGTAAAAAACCATCAAAAATTTCAATCCTGCATGATTCTACCAAGAAATGTGATTCTTCATTCAAAACCTGATTTTTGCTATTGGGCTCTATTGAATAATGAATGTTTTGAATCTTCTCCAAAAGTAAAGTAGTTGCAAACTCATGCTTTTAGAGACTTGTTTGGGCTCATGAGAGGAGTAGAAAAACATCAAAAATTTCAGTCCTGCATGATTCTACCAAGAAATGTGTGTTCATTGAAACCGCTGGTTTTTGATATTTTGGGCCCAATTGAATAATGAATGTTTTGAATTTTCTCCAAAAGTAAAGTAGTTGCAAACTCATCCTTTTAGAAACTTGTTTGGGCTGTTGAGAGGAGTAAAAAACCATCAAAAATTTCAATCCTGCATGATTCTACCAAGAAATGTGATTCTTCATTCAAAACGCTGGTTTTTCCTATTGGGCTCTATTGAATAATGAATGTTTTGAATTTTCTCCAAAAGTAAAGTAGTTGCAAACTCATCCTTTTAGAGACTTGTTTGGGCTGATGAGAGGAGTAGAAAAACATCAAAAATTTCAGTCCTGCACGATTCTACCAAAAAATGTGTGTTCATTCAAACCGCTGGTTTTTGATAGTTTGGGCCCTATTGAATTATTATTATTATTATTTATTGTTATAGCGCCATTTATTCCATGGCGCTTTACATGTGAGGGGGGTATACATAAAAACAAGTACAATAATCTTAAACAATACAAGTCATAACTGGTACAGGAGGAGAGAGGACCCTGCCCGCGAAGGCTCACAATCTACAGCGGGATGGGTGATAATACAGTAGGCGAGGGTAGAGCTGGTCGTGCAGCGGTTTGGTCAATCAGTGGTTACTGCAGGTTATAGGCTTGTCGGAAGAGGTGGGTCTTCAGGCTCTTTTTGAAGGTTTCGATGGTAGGCGAGAGTCTGATATGTTGTGGTAGAGAGTTCCAGAGTAGGGGTGATGCGCGAGAGAAATCTTGTATGCGATTGTGGGAAGAGGAGATAAGAGGGGAGTAGAGAAGGAGATCTTGTGAGGATCGGAGGTTGCGTGCAGGAAAGTACCGGGAGACGAGGTCACAGATGTATGGAGGAGACAAGTTGTGGATGGCTTTGTATGTCATGGTTAGGGTTTTGTAATGGAGTCTCTGGGCAATTGGGAGCCAGTGAAGGGATTGACAGAGGGGAGAAGCTGGGGAATAGCGGGGGGACAGGTGGATTAGTCGGGCAGCAGAGTTTAGAATAGATTGGAGGGGTGCGAGAGTGTTTGAGGGGAGGCCACAGAGCATGAGGTTGCAGTAGTCAAGGCGAGAGATGATGAGGGCATGGACTAGGGTTTTTGCAGATTCTTGGGTGAGGAATGAACGGATGCGTGAAATATTTTTGAGTTGAAGTCGGCAGGAAGTGGAAAGGGTTTGGATATGTGGTTTGAAGGAGAGATCAGCATCAAGGATTACTCCGAGGCAGCGAGCTTGTGGGACTGGGGAGAGTGGGCAGTCATTTACTGTAATTGATAGGTTCGTAGGGGGGGTCACGTGAGATGGGGGAAAGATGATGAATTCTGTTTTGTCCATGTTGAGTTTCAGATATCTAGTGGAGAAGAAGGATGAAATAGTGGACAGACATTGAGGGATTCTGGTTAGTAGGGAGGTGATATCTGGTCCAGAGATGTAGATCTGTGTGTCATCAGCATAAAGATGATACTGAAAGCCATGAGATTCTATGAGCTGTCCCAGGCCAAAGGTGTAAATAGAGAACAGCAGGGGCCCTAGGACTGAACCTTGTGGGACTCCGACAGATAGGGGGCGAGGTGAGGAGGTGGTGTGTGAGTGGGAGACGCTGAATGTCCGGTCTGTTAGGTATGATGAGATCCAGGAGAGGGCCAAGTCTGTGATGCCGAGGGATGAGAGGGTCTGTAATAATAGGGAATGGTCCACTGTGTCAAAGGCAGCCGACAGGTCCAGGAGGAGGAGGACGGAGTAGTGTCGCTTGCTCTTGGCAGTTAAGAGGTCATTGGTGACCTTAGTAAGGGCAGTTTCAGTGGAGTGGTGTGACCGGAAGCCAGATTGTAAGCGGTCGAAGAGGGAGCAAGAAGAGAGATGGGAGGACAGTTCAAGGTAGACGTGTTGTTCCAGTAGCTTGGAGGCGTATGGGAGAAGTGATATAGGGCGATAGCTAGATACAGAGGATGGGTCAAGAGAGGGCTTTTTGAGGATAGGTGTGATGGAGGCATGTTTAAAGCTTGAGGGGAAAACACCAGTTGTTAGTGATAGGTTGAAGAGATGGGTTAGGGTTGGGATGAAGACTGTGGTGAGGTTTGGGATGAAGTGGGATGGGATCGGGTCGAGTGCACAGGTGGTGAGATGTGATCTTGAGAGTAGAGTGGAGAGTCGATCTTCTGTAATGGTGGAGAAGTTGGTTTTGAAGGTGGAGGGCTGGGAAGTCGGGAGGAAGGGCTCTGGGGGTTGTTGACCAAAACTGTCCCTGATGTTATCAATTTTCTGCTTGAAAAATGAGGCAAAGTCTTCAGCTGAGATGAGTGGGGAGGGAGGAGGTGCTGGGGGGCGGAGGAGAGAATTGAAGGTGTTGAATAACTGTTTAGGGTTGTGAGACAGGGAGGATATGAGAGATGAGAAGTAGGTTTGTTTAGCTGTGGCGAGTGTGGTCTTGAAAGTAGTGAGGGACTGTTTGAATGCGATGAAATGCTCATTGGAGTGGGATCTTTTCCATCTGCGCTCAGCAGCCCTGGAAGCTCGCCTCAGCTCTTTGGTCAGGCTGGTGTGCCAGGGCTGTCTGTTAATTTTGCGAGTTTTGGTATGTGTAAGTGGGGCAGCGGATTCCAAAGCTACAGCTATTGAATAATGAATGTTTTGAATTTTCTCCAAAAGTAAAGTAGTTGCAAACTCATCCTTTTAGAAACTTGTTTGGGCTGTTGAGAGGAGTAAAAAAACATCAAAGATTTCAATCCTGCATGATTCTACCAAGAAATGTGATTCTTCATTCAAAACGCTGGTTTTTGCTATTGGGCTCTATTGAATAATGAATGTTTTGAATTTTCTCCAAAAGTAAAGTAGTTGCAAACTCATCCTTTTAGAGACTTGTTTGGGCTCATGAGAGGAGTAGAAAAACATCCAAAATTTCAGTCCTGCACGATTCTACCAAGAAATGTGTGTTCATTCAAACCGCTGGTTTTTGATATTTTGGGCCCTATTGAATAATGAATGTTTTGAATTTTCTCCAAAAGTAAAGTAGTTGCAAACTCATCCTTTTAGAAACTTGTTTGGGCTGTTGAGAGGAGTAAAAAACCATCAAAAATTTCAATCCTGCATGATTCTACCAAGAAATGTGATTCTTCATTCAAAACCTGATTTTTGCTATTGGGCTCTATTGAATAATGAATGTTTTGAATCTTCTCCAAAAGTAAAGTAGTTGCAAACTCATGCTTTTAGAGACTTGTTTGGGCTCATGAGAGGAGTAGAAAAACATCAAAAATTTCAGTCCTGCATGATTCTACCAAGAAATGTGTGTTCATTGAAACCGCTGGTTTTTGATATTTTGGGCCCAAATGAATAATGAATGTTTTGAATTTTCTCCAAAAGTAAAGTAGTTGCAAACTCATCCTTTTAGAAACTTGTTTGGGCTGTTGAGAGGAGTAAAAAACCATCAAAAATTTCAATCCTGCATGATTCTACCAAGAAATGTGATTCTTCATTCAAAACGCTGGTTTTTCCTATTGGGCTCTATTGAATAATGAATGTTTTGAATTTTCTCCAAAAGTAAAGTAGTTGCAAACTCATCCTTTTAGAGACTTGTTTGGGCTGATGAGAGGAGTAGAAAAACATCAAAAATTTCAGTCCTGCACGATTCTACCAAAAAATGTGTGTTCATTCAAACCGCTGGTTTTTGATATTTTGGGCCCTAATGAATAATGAATGTTTTGAATTTTCTCCAAAAGTAAAGTAGTTGCAAACTCATCCTTTTAGAAACTTGTTTGGGCTGTTGAGAGGAGTAAAAAACCATCAAAAATTTCAATCCTGCATGATTCTACCAAGAAATGTGATTCTTCATTCAAAACCTGATTTTTGCTATTGGGCTCTATTGAATAATGAATGTTTTGAATTTTCTCCAAAAGTAAAGTAGTTGCAAACTCATGCTTTTAGAGACTTGTTTGGGCTCATGAGAGGAGTAGAAAAACATCAAAAATTTCAGTCATGCATGATTCTACCAAGAAATGTGTGTTCATTGAAACCGCTGGTTTTTGATAGTTTGGGCCCTATTGAATAATGAATGTTTTGAATTTTCTCCAAAAGTAAAGTAGTTGCAAACTCATCCTTTTAGAAACTTGTTTGGGCTGTTGAGAGGAGTAAAAAACCATCAAAAATTTCAATCCTGCATGATTCTACCAAGAAATGTGATTCTTCATTCAAAACGCTGGTTTTTGCTATTGGGCTCTTTTGAGTAATGAATGTTTTGAATTTTCTCCAAAAGTAAAGTAGTTGCAAACTCATGCTTTTAGAGACTTGTTTGGGCTCATGAGAGGAGTAGAAAAACATCAAAAATTTCAGTCCTGCATGATTCTACCAAGAAATGTGTGTTCATTGAAACCGCTGGTTTTTGATAGTTTGGGCCCTATTGAATAATGAGTGTTTTGAATTTTCTCCAAAAGTAAAGTAGTTGCAAACTCATCCTTTTAGAAACTTGTTTGGGCTGTTGAGAGGAGTAAAAAACCATCAAAAATTTCAATCCTGCATGATTTTACCAAGAAATGTGATTCTTCATTCAAAACGCTGGTTTTTGCTATTGGGCTCTATTGAATAATGAATGTTTTGAATTTTCTCCAAAAGTAAAGTAGTTGCAAACTCATGCTTTTAGAGACTTCTTTGGGCTCATGAGAGGAGTAGAAAAACATCAAAAATTTCAGTCCTGCATGATTCTACCAAGAAATGTGTGTTCATTGAAACCGCTGGTTTTTGATAGTTTGGGCCCTATTGAATAATGAATGTTTTGAATTTTCTCCAAAAGTAAAGTAGTTGCAAACTCATCCTTTTAGAAACTTGTTTGGGCTGTTGAGAGGAGTAAAAAACCATCAAAAATTTCAATCCTGCATGATTCTACCAAGAAATGTGATTCTTCATTCAAAACGCTGGTTTTTGCTATTGGGCTCTATTGAATAATGAATGTTTTGAATTTTCTCCAAAAGTAAAGTAGTTGCAAACTCATCCTTTTAGAGACTTGTTTGGGCTCATGAGAGGAGTAGAAAAACATCAAAAATTTCAGTCCTGCACGATTCTACCAAGAAATGTGTGTTCATTCAAACCGCTGGTTTTTGATATTTTGGGCCCTATTGAATAATGAATGTTTTGAATTTTCTCCAAAAGTAAAGTAGTTGCAAACTCATCCTTTTAGAAACTTGTTTGGGCTGTTGAGAGGAGTAAAAAACCATCAAAAATTTCAATCCTGCATGATTCTACCAAGAAATGTGATTCTTCATTCAAAACCTGATTTTTGCTATTGGGCTCTATTGAATAATGAATGTTTTGAATCTTCTCCAAAAGTAAAGTAGTTGCAATCTCATGCTTTTAGAGACTTGTTTGGGCTCATGAGAGGAGTAGAAAAACATCAAAAATTTCAGTCCTGCATGATTCTACCAAGAAATGTGTGTTCATTGAAACCGCTGGTTTTTGATAGTTTGGGCCCTATTGAATTATTATTATTATTATTTATTGTTATAGCGCCATTTATTCCATGGCGCTTTACATGTGAGGGGGGTATACATAAAAACAAGTACAATAATCTTAAACAATACAAGTCATAACTGGTACAGGAGGAGAGAGGACCCTGCCCGCGAAGGCTCACAATCTACAGCGGGATGGGTGATAATACAGTAGGCGAGGGTAGAGCTGGTCGTGCAGCGGTTTGGTCAATCAGTGGTTACTGCAGGTTATAGGCTTGTCGGAAGAGGTGGGTCTTCAGGCTCTTTTTGAAGGTTTCGATGGTAGGCGAGAGTCTGATATGTTGTGGTAGAGAGTTCCAGAGTAGGGGTGATGCGCGAGAGAAATCTTGTATGCGATTGTGGGAAGAGGAGATAAGAGGGGAGTAGAGAAGGAGATCTTGTGAGGATCGGAGGTTGCGTGCAGGAAAGTACCGGGAGACGAGGTCACAGATGTATGGAGGAGACAAGTTGTGGATGGCTTTGTATGTCATGGTTAGGGTTTTGTAATGGAGTCTCTGGGCAATTGGGAGCCAGTGAAGGGATTGACAGAGGGGAGAAGCTGGGGAATAGCGGGGGGACAGGTGGATTAGTCGGGCAGCAGAGTTTAGAATAGATTGGAGGGGTGCGAGAGTGTTTGAGGGGAGGCCACAGAGCATGAGGTTGCAGTAGTCAAGGCGAGAGATGATGAGGGCATGGACTAGGGTTTTTGCAGATTCTTGGGTGAGGAATGAACGGATGCGTGAAATATTTTTGAGTTGAAGTCGGCAGGAAGTGGAAAGGGTTTGGATATGTGGTTTGAAGGAGAGATCAGCATCAAGGATTACTCCGAGGCAGCGAGCTTGTGGGACTGGGGAGAGTGGGCAGTCATTTACTGTAATTGATAGGTTCGTAGGGGGGGTCACGTGAGATGGGGGAAAGATGATGAATTCTGTTTTGTCCATGTTGAGTTTCAGATATCTAGTGGAGAAGAAGGATGAAATAGTGGACAGACATTGAGGGATTCTGGTTAGTAGGGAGGTGATATCTGGTCCAGAGATGTAGATCTGTGTGTCATCAGCATAAAGATGATACTGAAAGCCATGAGATTCTATGAGCTGTCCCAGGCCAAAGGTGTAAATAGAGAACAGCAGGGGCCCTAGGACTGAACCTTGTGGGACTCCGACAGATAGGGGGCGAGGTGAGGAGGTGGTGTGTGAGTGGGAGACGCTGAATGTCCGGTCTGTTAGGTATGATGAGATCCAGGAGAGGGCCAAGTCTGTGATGCCGAGGGATGAGAGGGTCTGTAATAATAGGGAATGGTCCACTGTGTCAAAGGCAGCCGACAGGTCCAGGAGGAGGAGGACGGAGTAGTGTCGCTTGCTCTTGGCAGTTAAGAGGTCATTGGTGACCTTAGTAAGGGCAGTTTCAGTGGAGTGGTGTGACCGGAAGCCAGATTGTAAGCGGTCGAAGAGGGAGCAAGAAGAGAGATGGGAGGACAGTTCAAGGTAGACGTGTTGTTCCAGTAGCTTGGAGGCGTATGGGAGAAGTGATATAGGGCGATAGCTAGATACAGAGGATGGGTCAAGAGAGGGCTTTTTGAGGATAGGTGTGATGGAGGCATGTTTAAAGCTTGAGGGGAAAACACCAGTTGTTAGTGATAGGTTGAAGAGATGGGTTAGGGTTGGGATGAAGACTGTGGTGAGGTTTGGGATGAAGTGGGATGGGATCGGGTCGAGTGCACAGGTGGTGAGATGTGATCTTGAGAGTAGAGTGGAGAGTCGATCTTCTGTAATGGTGGAGAAGTTGGTTTTGAAGGTGGAGGGCTGGGAAGTCGGGAGGAAGGGCTCTGGGGGTTGTTGACCAAAACTGTCCCTGATGTTATCAATTTTCTGCTTGAAAAATGAGGCAAAGTCTTCAGCTGAGATGAGTGGGGAGGGAGGAGGTGCTGGGGGGCGGAGGAGAGAATTGAAGGTGTTGAATAACTGTTTAGGGTTGTGAGACAGGGAGGATATGAGAGATGAGAAGTAGGTTTGTTTAGCTGTGGCGAGTGTGGTCTTGAAAGTAGTGAGGGACTGTTTGAATGCGATGAAATGCTCATTGGAGTGGGATCTTTTCCATCTGCGCTCAGCAGCCCTGGAAGCTCGCCTCAGCTCTTTGGTCAGGCTGGTGTGCCAGGGCTGTCTGTTAATTTTGCGAGTTTTGGTATGTGTAAGTGGGGCAGCGGATTCCAAAGCTACAGCTATTGAATAATGAATGTTTTGAATTTTCTCCAAAAGTAAAGTAGTTGCAAACTCATCCTTTTAGAAACTTGTTTGGGCTGTTGAGAGGAGTAAAAAAACATCAAAGATTTCAATCCTGCATGATTCTACCAAGAAATGTGATTCTTCATTCAAAACGCTGGTTTTTGCTATTGGGCTCTATTGAATAATGAATGTTTTGAATTTTCTCCAAAAGTAAAGTAGTTGCAAACTCATCCTTTTAGAGACTTGTTTGGGCTCATGAGAGGAGTAGAAAAACATCCAAAATTTCAGTCCTGCACGATTCTACCAAGAAATGTGTGTTCATTCAAACCGCTGGTTTTTGATATTTTGGGCCCTATTGAATAATGAATGTTTTGAATTTTCTCCAAAAGTAAAGTAGTTGCAAACTCATCCTTTTAGAAACTTGTTTGGGCTGTTGAGAGGAGTAAAAAACCATCAAAAATTTCAATCCTGCATGATTCTACCAAGAAATGTGATTCTTCATTCAAAACCTGATTTTTGCTATTGGGCTCTATTGAATAATGAATGTTTTGAATCTTCTCCAAAAGTAAAGTAGTTGCAAACTCATGCTTTTAGAGACTTGTTTGGGCTCATGAGAGGAGTAGAAAAACATCAAAAATTTCAGTCCTGCATGATTCTACCAAGAAATGTGTGTTCATTGAAACCGCTGGTTTTTGATATTTTGGGCCCAATTGAATAATGAATGTTTTGAATTTTCTCCAAAAGTAAAGTAGTTGCAAACTCATCCTTTTAGAAACTTGTTTGGGCTGTTGAGAGGAGTAAAAAACCATCAAAAATTTCAATCCTGCATGATTCTACCAAGAAATGTGATTCTTCATTCAAAACGCTGGTTTTTCCTATTGGGCTCTATTGAATAATGAATGTTTTGAATTTTCTCCAAAAGTAAAGTAGTTGCAAACTCATGCTTTTAGAGACTTGTTTGGGCTCATGAGAGGAGTAGAAAAACATCAAAAATTTCAGTCATGCATGATTCTACCAAGAAATGTGTGTTCATTGAAACCGCTGGTTTTTGATAGTTTGGGCCCTATTGAATAATGAATGTTTTGAATTTTCTCCAAAAGTAAAGTAGTTGCAAACTCATCCTTTTAGAAACTTGTTTGGGCTGTTGAGAGGAGTAAAAAACCATCAAAAATTTCAATCCTGCATGATTCTACCAAGAAATGTGATTCTTCATTCAAAACGCTGGTTTTTGCTATTGGGCTCTTTTGAGTAATGAATGTTTTGAATTTTCTCCAAAAGTAAAGTAGTTGCAAACTCATGCTTTTAGAGACTTGTTTGGGCTCATGAGAGGAGTAGAAAAACATCAAAAATTTCAGTCCTGCATGATTCTACCAAGAAATGTGTGTTCATTGAAACCGCTGGTTTTTGATAGTTTGGGCCCTATTGAATAATGAGTGTTTTGAATTTTCTCCAAAAGTAAAGTAGTTGCAAACTCATCCTTTTAGAAACTTGTTTGGGCTGTTGAGAGGAGTAAAAAACCATCAAAAATTTCAATCCTGCATGATTTTACCAAGAAATGTGATTCTTCATTCAAAACGCTGGTTTTTGCTATTGGGCTCTATTGAATAATGAATGTTTTGAATTTTCTCCAAAAGTAAAGTAGTTGCAAACTCATGCTTTTAGAGACTTGTTTGGGCTCATGAGAGGAGTAGAAAAACATCAAAAATTTCAGTCCTGCATGATTCTACCAAGAAATGTGTGTTCATTGAAACCGCTGGTTTTTGATAGTTTGGGCCCTATTGAATAATGAATGTTTTGAATTTTCTCCAAAAGTAAAGTAGTTGCAAACTCATCCTTTTAGAAACTTGTTTGGGCTGTTGAGAGGAGTAAAAAACCATCAAAAATTTCAATCCTGCATGATTCTACCAAGAAATGTGATTCTTCATTCAAAACGCTGGTTTTTGCTATTGGGCTCTATTGAATAATGAATGTTTTGAATTTTCTCCAAAAGTAAAGTAGTTGCAAACTCATCCTTTTAGAGACTTGTTTGGGCTCATGAGAGGAGTAGAAAAACATCAAAAATTTCAGTCCTGCACGATTCTACCAAGAAATGTGTGTTCATTCAAACCGCTGGTTTTTGATATTTTGGGCCCTATTGAATAATGAATGTTTTGAATTTTCTCCAAAAGTAAAGTAGTTGCAAACTCATCCTTTTAGAAACTTGTTTGGGCTGTTGAGAGGAGTAAAAAACCATCAAAAATTTCAATCCTGCATGATTTTACCAAGAAATGTGATTCTTCATTCAAAACCTGATTTTTGCTATTGGGCTCTATTGAATAATGAATGTTTTGAATTTTCTCCAAAAGTAAAGTAGTTGCAAACTCATGCTTTTAGAGACTTGTTTGGGCTCATGAGAGGAGTAGAAAAACATCAAAAATTTCAGTCCTGCATGATTCTACCAAGAAATGTGTGTTCATTGAAACCGCTGGTTTTTGATAGTTTGGGCCCTATTGAATAATGAATGTTTTGAATTTTCTCCAAAAGTAAAGTAGTTGCAAACTCATCCTTTTAGAAACTTGTTTGGGCTGTTGAGATGAGTAAAAAACCATCAAAAATTTCAATCCTGCATGATTCTACCAAGAAATGTGATTCTTCATTCAAAATCTGATTTTTGCTATTGGGCTCTATTGAATAATGAATGTTTTGAATTTTCTCCAAAAGTAAAATAGTTGCAAACTCATGCTTTTAGAGACTTGTTTGGGCTCATGAGAAGAGTAGAAAAACATCAAAAATTTCAGTCCTGCATGATTCTACCAAGAAATGTGTGTTCATTGAAACCGCTGGTTTTTGATAGTTTGGGCCCTATTGAATAATGAATGTTTTGAATTTTCTCCAAAAGTAAAGTAGTTGCAAACTCATCCTTTTAGAAACTTGTTTGGGCTGTTGAGAGGAGTAAAAAACCATCAAAAATTTCAATCCTGCATGATTCTACCAAGAAATGTGATTCTTCATTCAAAACGCTGGTTTTTGCTATTGGGCTCTTTTGAGTAATGAATGTTTTGAATTTTCTCCAAAAGTAAAGTAGTTGCAAACTCATGCTTTTAGAGACTTGTTTGGGCTCATGAGAGGAGTAGAAAAACATCAAAAATTTCAGTCCTGCATGATTCTACCAAGAAATGTGTGTTCATTCAAACCGCTGGTTTTTGATAGTTTGGGCCCTATTGAATAATGAATGTTTTGAATTTTCTCCAAAAGTAAAGTAGTTACAAACTCATCCTTTTAGAAACTTGTTTGGGCTGTTGAGAGGAGTAAAAAACCATCAAAAATTTCAATCCTGCATGATTTTACCAAGAAATGTGATTCTTCATTCAAAACCTGATTTTTGCTATTGGGCTCTATTGAATAATGAATGTTTTGAATTTTCTCCAAAAGTAAAGTAGTTGCAAACTCATGCTTTTAGAGACTTTTTTGGGCTCATGAGAGGAGTAGAAAAACATCAAAAATTTCAGTCCTGCATGATTCTACCAAGAAATGTGTGTTCATTGAAACCGCTGGTTTTTGATAGTTTGGGCCCTATTGAATAATGAATGTTTTGAATTTTCTCCAAAAGTAAGGTAGTTGCAAACTCATCCTTTTAGAAACTTGTTTGGGCTGTTGAGAGGAGTAAAAAACCATCAAAAATTTCAATCCTGCATGATTCTACCAAGAAATGTGATTCTTCATTCAAAACGCTGGTTTTTGCTATTGGGCTCTTTTGAGTAATGAATGTTTTGAATTTTCTCCAAAAGTAAAGTAGTTGCAAACTCATGCTTTTAGAGACTTGTTTGGGCTCATGAGAGGAGTAGAAAAACATCAAAAATTTCAGTCCTGCATGATTCTACCAAGAAATGTGTGTTCATTCAAACCGCTGGTTTTTGATAGTTTGGGCCCTATTGAATAATGAATGTTTTGAATTTTCTCCAAAAGTAAAGTAGTTGCAAACTCATCCTTTTAGAAACTTGTTTGGGCTGTTGAGAGGAGTAAAAAAACCATCAAAAATTTCAATCCTGCATGATTCTACCAAGAAATGTGATTCTTCATTCAAAACCTGATTTTTGCTATTGGGCTCTATTGAATAATGAATGTTTTGAATTTTCTCCAAAACTAAAGTAGTTGCAAACTCATGCTTTTAGAGACTTGTTTGGGCTCATGAGAGGAGTAGAAAAACATCAAAAATTTCAGTCCTGCATGATTCTACCAAGAAATGTGTGTTCATTGAAACCGCTGGTTTTTGATAGTTTGGGCCCTATTGAATAATGAATGTTTTGAATTTTCTCCAAAAGTAAAGTAGTTGCAAACTCATCCTTTTAGAAACTTGTTTGGGCTGTTGAGAGGAGTAAAAAACCATCAAAAATTTCAATCCTGCATGATTCTACCAAGAAATGTGATTCTTCATTCAAAACGCTGTTTTTTGCTATTGGGCTCTATTGAATAATGAATGTTTTGAATTTTCTCCAAAAGTAAAGTAGTTGCAAACTCATCCTTTTAGAGACTTGTTTGGGCTCATGAGAGGAGTAGAAAAACATCAAAAATTTCAGTCCTGCACGATTCTACCAAGAAATGTGTGTTCATTCAAACCGCTGGTTTTTGATATTTTGGGCCCTATTGAATAATGAATGTTTTGAATTTTCTCCAAAAGTAAAGTAGTTGCAAACTCATCCTTTTAGAAACTTGTTTGGGCTGTTGAGAGGAGTAAAAAACCATCAAAAATTTCAATCCTGCATGATTCTACCAAGAAATGTGATTCTTCATTCAAAACCTGATTTTTGCTATTGGGCTCTATTGAATAATGAATGTTTTGAATTTTCTCCAAAAGTAAAGTAGTTGCAAACTCATGCTTTTAGAGACTTGTTTGGGCTCATGAGAGGAGTAGAAAAACATCAAAAATTTCAGTCCTGCATGATTCTACCAAGAAATGTGTGTTCATTGAAACCGCTGGTTTTTGATAGTTTGGGCCCTATTGAATTATTATTATTATTATTTATTGTTATAGCGCCATTTATTCCATGGCGCTTTACATGTGAGGGGGGTATACATAAAAACAAGTACAATAATCTTAAACAATACAAGTCATAACTGGTACAGGAGGAGAGAGGACCCTGCCCGCGAAGGCTCACAATCTACAGCGGGATGGGTGATAATACAGTAGGCGAGGGTAGAGCTGGTCGTGCAGCGGTTTGGTCAATCAGTGGTTACTGCAGGTTATAGGCTTGTCGGAAGAGGTGGGTCTTCAGGCTCTTTTTGAAGGTTTCGATGGTAGGCGAGAGTCTGATATGTTGTGGTAGAGAGTTCCAGAGTAGGGGTGATGCGCGAGAGAAATCTTGTATGCGATTGTGGGAAGAGGAGATAAGAGGGGAGTAGAGAAGGAGATCTTGTGAGGATCGGAGGTTGCGTGCAGGAAAGTACCGGGAGACGAGGTCACAGATGTATGGAGGAGACAAGTTGTGGATGGCTTTGTATGTCATGGTTAGGGTTTTGTAATGGAGTCTCTGGGCAATTGGGAGCCAGTGAAGGGATTGACAGAGGGGAGAAGCTGGGGAATAGCGGGGGGACAGGTGGATTAGTCGGGCAGCAGAGTTTAGAATAGATTGGAGGGGTGCGAGAGTGTTTGAGGGGAGGCCACAGAGCATGAGGTTGCAGTAGTCAAGGCGAGAGATGATGAGGGCATGGACTAGGGTTTTTGCAGATTCTTGGGTGAGGAATGAACGGATGCGTGAAATATTTTTGAGTTGAAGTCGGCAGGAAGTGGAAAGGGTTTGGATATGTGGTTTGAAGGAGAGATCAGCATCAAGGATTACTCCGAGGCAGCGAGCTTGTGGGACTGGGGAGAGTGGGCAGTCATTTACTGTAATTGATAGGTTCGTAGGGGGGGTCACGTGAGATGGGGGAAAGATGATGAATTCTGTTTTGTCCATGTTGAGTTTCAGATATCTAGTGGAGAAGAAGGATGAAATAGTGGACAGACATTGAGGGATTCTGGTTAGTAGGGAGGTGATATCTGGTCCAGAGATGTAGATCTGTGTGTCATCAGCATAAAGATGATACTGAAAGCCATGAGATTCTATGAGCTGTCCCAGGCCAAAGGTGTAAATAGAGAACAGCAGGGGCCCTAGGACTGAACCTTGTGGGACTCCGACAGATAGGGGGCGAGGTGAGGAGGTGGTGTGTGAGTGGGAGACGCTGAATGTCCGGTCTGTTAGGTATGATGAGATCCAGGAGAGGGCCAAGTCTGTGATGCCGAGGGATGAGAGGGTCTGTAATAATAGGGAATGGTCCACTGTGTCAAAGGCAGCCGACAGGTCCAGGAGGAGGAGGACGGAGTAGTGTCGCTTGCTCTTGGCAGTTAAGAGGTCATTGGTGACCTTAGTAAGGGCAGTTTCAGTGGAGTGGTGTGACCGGAAGCCAGATTGTAAGCGGTCGAAGAGGGAGCAAGAAGAGAGATGGGAGGACAGTTCAAGGTAGACGTGTTGTTCCAGTAGCTTGGAGGCGTATGGGAGAAGTGATATAGGGCGATAGCTAGATACAGAGGATGGGTCAAGAGAGGGCTTTTTGAGGATAGGTGTGATGGAGGCATGTTTAAAGCTTGAGGGGAAAACACCAGTTGTTAGTGATAGGTTGAAGAGATGGGTTAGGGTTGGGATGAAGACTGTGGTGAGGTTTGGGATGAAGTGGGATGGGATCGGGTCGAGTGCACAGGTGGTGAGATGTGATCTTGAGAGTAGAGTGGAGAGTCGATCTTCTGTAATGGTGGAGAAGTTGGTTTTGAAGGTGGAGGGCTGGGAAGTCGGGAGGAAGGGCTCTGGGGGTTGTTGACCAAAACTGTCCCTGATGTTATCAATTTTCTGCTTGAAAAATGAGGCAAAGTCTTCAGCTGAGATGAGTGGGGAGGGAGGAGGTGCTGGGGGGCGGAGGAGAGAATTGAAGGTGTTGAATAACTGTTTAGGGTTGTGAGACAGGGAGGATATGAGAGATGAGAAGTAGGTTTGTTTAGCTGTGGCGAGTGTGGTCTTGAAAGTAGTGAGGGACTGTTTGAATGCGATGAAATGCTCATTGGAGTGGGATCTTTTCCATCTGCGCTCAGCAGCCCTGGAAGCTCGCCTCAGCTCTTTGGTCAGGCTGGTGTGCCAGGGCTGTCTGTTAATTTTGCGAGTTTTGGTATGTGTAAGTGGGGCAGCGGATTCCAAAGCTACAGCTATTGAATAATGAATGTTTTGAATTTTCTCCAAAAGTAAAGTAGTTGCAAACTCATCCTTTTAGAAACTTGTTTGGGCTGTTGAGAGGAGTAAAAAAACATCAAAGATTTCAATCCTGCATGATTCTACCAAGAAATGTGATTCTTCATTCAAAACGCTGGTTTTTGCTATTGGGCTCTATTGAATAATGAATGTTTTGAATTTTCTCCAAAAGTAAAGTAGTTGCAAACTCATCCTTTTAGAGACTTGTTTGGGCTCATGAGAGGAGTAGAAAAACATCCAAAATTTCAGTCCTGCACGATTCTACCAAGAAATGTGTGTTCATTCAAACCGCTGGTTTTTGATATTTTGGGCCCTATTGAATAATGAATGTTTTGAATTTTCTCCAAAAGTAAAGTAGTTGCAAACTCATCCTTTTAGAAACTTGTTTGGGCTGTTGAGAGGAGTAAAAAACCATCAAAAATTTCAATCCTGCATGATTCTACCAAGAAATGTGATTCTTCATTCAAAACCTGATTTTTGCTATTGGGCTCTATTGAATAATGAATGTTTTGAATCTTCTCCAAAAGTAAAGTAGTTGCAAACTCATGCTTTTAGAGACTTGTTTGGGCTCATGAGAGGAGTAGAAAAACATCAAAAATTTCAGTCCTGCATGATTCTACCAAGAAATGTGTGTTCATTGAAACCGCTGGTTTTTGATATTTTGGGCCAAATTGAATAATGAATGTTTTGAATTTTCTCCAAAAGTAAAGTAGTTGCAAACTCATCCTTTTAGAAACTTGTTTGGGCTGTTGAGAGGAGTAAAAAACCATCAAAAATTTCAATCCTGCATGATTCTACCAAGAAATGTGATTCTTCATTCAAAACGCTGGTTTTTCCTATTGGGCTCTATTGAATAATGAATGTTTTGAATTTTCTCCAAAAGTAAAGTAGTTGCAAACTCATCCTTTTAGAGACTTGTTTGGGCTGATGAGAGGAGTAGAAAAACATCAAAAATTTCAGTCCTGCACGATTCTACCAAAAAATGTGTGTTCATTCAAACCGCTGGTTTTTGATATTTTGGGCCCTAATGAATAATGAATGTTTTGAATTTTCTCCAAAAGTAAAGTAGTTGCAAACTCATCCTTTTAGAAACTTGTTTGGGCTGTTGAGAGGAGTAAAAAACCATCAAAAATTTCAATCCTGCATGATTCTACCAAGAAATGTGATTCTTCATTCAAAACCTGATTTTTGCTATTGGGCTCTATTGAATAATGAATGTTTTGAATTTTCTCCAAAAGTAAAGTAGTTGCAAACTCATGCTTTTAGAGACTTGTTTGGGCTCATGAGAGGAGTAGAAAAACATCAAAAATTTCAGTCATGCATGATTCTACCAAGAAATGTGTGTTCATTGAAACCGCTGGTTTTTGATAGTTTGGGCCCTATTGAATAATGAATGTTTTGAATTTTCTCCAAAAGTAAAGTAGTTGCAAACTCATCCTTTTAGAAACTTGTTTGGGCTGTTGAGAGGAGTAAAAAACCATCAAAAATTTCAATCCTGCATGATTCTACCAAGAAATGTGATTCTTCATTCAAAACGCTGGTTTTTGCTATTGGGCTCTTTTGAGTAATGAATGTTTTGAATTTTCTCCAAAAGTAAAGTAGTTGCAAACTCATGCTTTTAGAGACTTGTTTGGGCTCATGAGAGGAGTAGAAAAACATCAAAAATTTCAGTCCTGCATGATTCTACCAAGAAATGTGTGTTCATTGAAACCGCTGGTTTTTGATAGTTTGGGCCCTATTGAATAATGAGTGTTTTGAATTTTCTCCAAAAGTAAAGTAGTTGCAAACTCATCCTTTTAGAAACTTGTTTGGGCTGTTGAGAGGAGTAAAAAACCATCAAAAATTTCAATCCTGCATGATTTTACCAAGAAATGTGATTCTTCATTCAAAACGCTGGTTTTTGCTATTGGGCTCTATTGAATAATGAATGTTTTGAATTTTCTCCAAAAGTAAAGTAGTTGCAAACTCATGCTTTTAGAGACTTGTTTGGGCTCATGAGAGGAGTAGAAAAACATCAAAAATTTCAGTCCTGCATGATTCTACCAAGAAATGTGTGTTCATTGAAACCGCTGGTTTTTGATAGTTTGGGCCCTATTGAATAATGAATGTTTTGAATTTTCTCCAAAAGTAAAGTAGTTGCAAACTCATCCTTTTAGAAACTTGTTTGGGCTGTTGAGAGGAGTAAAAAACCATCAAAAATTTCAATCCTGCATGATTCTACCAAGAAATGTGATTCTTCATTCAAAACGCTGGTTTTTGCTATTGGGCTCTATTGAATAATGAATGTTTTGAATTTTCTCCAAAAGTAAAGTAGTTGCAAACTCATCCTTTTAGAGACTTGTTTGGGCTCATGAGAGGAGTAGAAAAACATCAAAAATTTCAGTCCTGCACGATTCTACCAAGAAATGTGTGTTCATTCAAACCGCTGGTTTTTGATATTTTGGGCCCTATTGAATAATGAATGTTTTGAATTTTCTCCAAAAGTAAAGTAGTTGCAAACTCATCCTTTTAGAAACTTGTTTGGGCTGTTGAGAGGAGTAAAAAACCATCAAAAATTTCAATCCTGCATGATTCTACCAAGAAATGTGATTCTTCATTCAAAACCTGATTTGTGCTATTGTGCTCTATTGAATAATGAATGTTTTGAATTTTCTCCAAAAGTAAAGTAGTTGCAAACTCATGCTTTTAGAGACTTGTGTGGGCTCATGAGAGGAGTAGAAAAACATCAAAAATTTCAGTCCTGCATGATTCTACCAAGAAATGTGTGTTCATTGAAACCGCTGGTTTTTGATAGTTTGGGCCCTATTGAATAATGAATGTTTTGAATTTTCTCCAAAAGTAAAGTAGTTGCAAACTCATCCTTTTAGAAACTTGTTTGGGCTGTTGAGAGGAGTAAAAAACCATCAAAAATTTCAATCCTGCATGATTTTACCAAGAAATGTGATTCTTCATTCAAAACCTGATTTTTGCTATTGGGCTCTATTGAATAATGAATGTTTTGAATTTTCTCCAAAAGTAAAGTAGTTGCAAACTCATGCTTTTAGAGACTTGTTTGGGCTCATGAGAGGAGTAGAAAAACATCAAAAATTTCAGTCCTGCACGATTCTACCAAGAAATGTGTGTTCATTCAAACCGCTGGTTTTTGATATTTTGGGCCCTATTGAATAATGAATGTTTTGAATTTTCTCCAAAAGTAAAGTAGTTGCAAACTCATCCTTTTAGAAACTTGTTTGGGCTGTTGAGAGGAGTAAAAAACCATCAAAAATTTCAATCCTGCATGATTCTACCAAGAAATGTGATTCTTCATTCAAAACCTGATTTTTGCTATTGGGCTCTATTGAATAATGAATGTTTTGAATTTTCTCCAAAAGTAAAGTAGTTGCAAACTCATGCTTTTAGAGACTTGTTTGGGCTCATGAGAGGAGTAGAAAAACATCAAAAATTTCAGTCCTGCATGATTCTACCAAGAAATGTGTGTTCATTGAAACCGCTGGTTTTTGATAGTTTGGGCCCTATTGAATTATTATTATTATTATTTATTGTTATAGCGCCATTTATTCCATGGCGCTTTACATGTGAGGGGGGTATACATAAAAACAAGTACAATAATCTTAAACAATACAAGTCATAACTGGTACAGGAGGAGAGAGGACCCTGCCCGCGAAGGCTCACAATCTACAGCGGGATGGGTGATAATACAGTAGGCGAGGGTAGAGCTGGTCGTGCAGCGGTTTGGTCAATCAGTGGTTACTGCAGGTTATAGGCTTGTCGGAAGAGGTGGGTCTTCAGGCTCTTTTTGAAGGTTTCGATGGTAGGCGAGAGTCTGATATGTTGTGGTAGAGAGTTCCAGAGTAGGGGTGATGCGCGAGAGAAATCTTGTATGCGATTGTGGGAAGAGGAGATAAGAGGGGAGTAGAGAAGGAGATCTTGTGAGGATCGGAGGTTGCGTGCAGGAAAGTACCGGGAGACGAGGTCACAGATGTATGGAGGAGACAAGTTGTGGATGGCTTTGTATGTCATGGTTAGGGTTTTGTAATGGAGTCTCTGGGCAATTGGGAGCCAGTGAAGGGATTGACAGAGGGGAGAAGCTGGGGAATAGCGGGGGGACAGGTGGATTAGTCGGGCAGCAGAGTTTAGAATAGATTGGAGGGGTGCGAGAGTGTTTGAGGGGAGGCCACAGAGCATGAGGTTGCAGTAGTCAAGGCGAGAGATGATGAGGGCATGGACTAGGGTTTTTGCAGATTCTTGGGTGAGGAATGAACGGATGCGTGAAATATTTTTGAGTTGAAGTCGGCAGGAAGTGGAAAGGGTTTGGATATGTGGTTTGAAGGAGAGATCAGCATCAAGGATTACTCCGAGGCAGCGAGCTTGTGGGACTGGGGAGAGTGGGCAGTCATTTACTGTAATTGATAGGTTCGTAGGGGGGGTCACGTGAGATGGGGGAAAGATGATGAATTCTGTTTTGTCCATGTTGAGTTTCAGATATCTAGTGGAGAAGAAGGATGAAATAGTGGACAGACATTGAGGGATTCTGGTTAGTAGGGAGGTGATATCTGGTCCAGAGATGTAGATCTGTGTGTCATCAGCATAAAGATGATACTGAAAGCCATGAGATTCTATGAGCTGTCCCAGGCCAAAGGTGTAAATAGAGAACAGCAGGGGCCCTAGGACTGAACCTTGTGGGACTCCGACAGATAGGGGGCGAGGTGAGGAGGTGGTGTGTGAGTGGGAGACGCTGAATGTCCGGTCTGTTAGGTATGATGAGATCCAGGAGAGGGCCAAGTCTGTGATGCCGAGGGATGAGAGGGTCTGTAATAATAGGGAATGGTCCACTGTGTCAAAGGCAGCCGACAGGTCCAGGAGGAGGAGGACGGAGTAGTGTCGCTTGCTCTTGGCAGTTAAGAGGTCATTGGTGACCTTAGTAAGGGCAGTTTCAGTGGAGTGGTGTGACCGGAAGCCAGATTGTAAGCGGTCGAAGAGGGAGCAAGAAGAGAGATGGGAGGACAGTTCAAGGTAGACGTGTTGTTCCAGTAGCTTGGAGGCGTATGGGAGAAGTGATATAGGGCGATAGCTAGATACAGAGGATGGGTCAAGAGAGGGCTTTTTGAGGATAGGTGTGATGGAGGCATGTTTAAAGCTTGAGGGGAAAACACCAGTTGTTAGTGATAGGTTGAAGAGATGGGTTAGGGTTGGGATGAAGACTGTGGTGAGGTTTGGGATGAAGTGGGATGGGATCGGGTCGAGTGCACAGGTGGTGAGATGTGATCTTGAGAGTAGAGTGGAGAGTCGATCTTCTGTAATGGTGGAGAAGTTGGTTTTGAAGGTGGAGGGCTGGGAAGTCGGGAGGAAGGGCTCTGGGGGTTGTTGACCAAAACTGTCCCTGATGTTATCAATTTTCTGCTTGAAAAATGAGGCAAAGTCTTCAGCTGAGATGAGTGGGGAGGGAGGAGGTGCTGGGGGGCGGAGGAGAGAATTGAAGGTGTTGAATAACTGTTTAGGGTTGTGAGACAGGGAGGATATGAGAGATGAGAAGTAGGTTTGTTTAGCTGTGGCGAGTGTGGTCTTGAAAGTAGTGAGGGACTGTTTGAATGCGATGAAATGCTCATTGGAGTGGGATCTTTTCCATCTGCGCTCAGCAGCCCTGGAAGCTCGCCTCAGCTCTTTGGTCAGGCTGGTGTGCCAGGGCTGTCTGTTAATTTTGCGAGTTTTGGTATGTGTAAGTGGGGCAGCGGATTCCAAAGCTACAGCTATTGAATAATGAATGTTTTGAATTTTCTCCAAAAGTAAAGTAGTTGCAAACTCATCCTTTTAGAAACTTGTTTGGGCTGTTGAGAGGAGTAAAAAAACATCAAAGATTTCAATCCTGCATGATTCTACCAAGAAATGTGATTCTTCATTCAAAACGCTGGTTTTTGCTATTGGGCTCTATTGAATAATGAATGTTTTGAATTTTCTCCAAAAGTAAAGTAGTTGCAAACTCATCCTTTTAGAGACTTGTTTGGGCTCATGAGAGGAGTAGAAAAACATCCAAAATTTCAGTCCTGCACGATTCTACCAAGAAATGTGTGTTCATTCAAACCGCTGGTTTTTGATATTTTGGGCCCTATTGAATAATGAATGTTTTGAATTTTCTCCAAAAGTAAAGTAGTTGCAAACTCATCCTTTTAGAAACTTGTTTGGGCTGTTGAGAGGAGTAAAAAACCATCAAAAATTTCAATCCTGCATGATTCTACCAAGAAATGTGATTCTTCATTCAAAACCTGATTTTTGCTATTGGGCTCTATTGAATAATGAATGTTTTGAATCTTCTCCAAAAGTAAAGTAGTTGCAAACTCATGCTTTTAGAGACTTGTTTGGGCTCATGAGAGGAGTAGAAAAACATCAAAAATTTCAGTCCTGCATGATTCTACCAAGAAATGTGTGTTCATTGAAACCGCTGGTTTTTGATATTTTGGGCCCAATTGAATAATGAATGTTTTGAATTTTCTCCAAAAGTAAAGTAGTTGCAAACTCATCCTTTTAGAAACTTGTTTGGGCTGTTGAGAGGAGTAAAAAACCATCAAAAATTTCAATCCTGCATGATTCTACCAAGAAATGTGATTCTTCATTCAAAACGCTGGTTTTTCCTATTGGGCTCTATTGAATAATGAATGTTTTGAATTTTCTCCAAAAGTAAAGTAGTTGCAAACTCATCCTTTTAGAGACTTGTTTGGGCTGATGAGAGGAGTAGAAAAACATCAAAAATTTCAGTCCTGCACGATTCTACCAAAAAATGTGTGTTCATTCAAACCGCTGGTTTTTGATATTTTGGGCCCTAATGAATAATGAATGTTTTGAATTTTCTCCAAAAGTAAAGTAGTTGCAAACTCATCCTTTTAGAAACTTGTTTGGGCTGTTGAGAGGAGTAAAAAACCATCAAAAATTTCAATCCTGCATGATTCTACCAAGAAATGTGATTCTTCATTCAAAACCTGATTTTTGCTATTGGGCTCTATTGAATAATGAATGTTTTGAATTTTCTCCAAAAGTAAAGTAGTTGCAAACTCATGCTTTTAGAGACTTGTTTGGGCTCATGAGAGGAGTAGAAAAACATCAAAAATTTCAGTCCTGCATGATTCTACCAAGAAATGTGTGTTCATTGAAACCGCTGGTTTTTGATAGTTTGGGCCCTATTGAATAATGAATGTTTTGAATTTTCTCCAAAAGTAAAGTAGTTGCAAACTCATCCTTTTAGAAACTTGTTTGGGCTGTTGAGAGGAGTAAAAAACCGTCAAAAATTTCAATCCTGCATGATTCTACCAAGAAATGTGATTCTTCATTCAAAACGCTGGTTTTTGCTATTGGGCTCTATTGAATAATGAATGTTTTGAATTTTCTCCAAAAGTAAAGTAGTTGCAAACTCATGCTTTTAGAGACTTGTTTGGGCTCATGAGAGGAGTAGAAAAACATCAAAAATTTCAGTCCTGCATGATTCTACCAAGAAATGTGTGTTCATTGAAACCGCTGGTTTTTGATAGTTTGGGCCCTATTGAATAATGAATGTTTTGAATTTTCTCCAAAAGTAAAGTAGTTGCAAACTCATCCTTTTAGAAACTTGTTTGGGCTGTTGAGAGGAGTAAAAAACCATCAAAAATTTCAATCCTGCATGATTTTACCAAGAAATGTGATTCTTCATTCAAAACCTGATTTTTGCTATTGGGCTCTATTGAATAGTGAATGTTTTGAATTTTCTCCAAAAGTAAAGTAGTTGCAAACTCATGCTTTTAGAGACTTGTTTGGGCTCATGAGAGGAGTAGAAAAACATCAAAAATTTCAGTCCTGCATGATTCTACCAAGAAATGTGTGTTCATTGAAACCGCTGGTTTTTGATCGTTTGGGCCCTATTGAATAATGAATGTTTTGAATTTTCTCCAAAAGTAAAGTAGTTGCAAACTCATCCTTTTAGAAACTTGTTTGGGCTGTTGAGAGGAGTAAAAAAACATCAAAAATTTCAATCCTGCATGATTTTACCAAGAAATGTGATTCTTCATTCAAAACCTGATTTTTGCTATTGGGCTCTATTGAATAATGAATGTTTTGAATTTTCTCCAAAAGTAAAGTAGTTGCAAACTCATGCTTTTAGAGACTTGTTTGGGCTCATGAGAGGAGTAGAAAAACATCAAAAATTTCAGTCCTGCATGATTCTACCAAGAAATGTGTGTTCATTCAAACCGCTGGTTTTTGATAGTTTGGGCCCTATTGAATAATGAATGTTTTGAATTTTCTCCAAAAGTAAAGTAGTTGCAAACTCATCCTTTTAGAAACTTGTTTGGGCTGTTGAGAGGAGTAAAAAACCATCAAAAATTTCAATCCTGCATGATTCTACCAAGAAATGTGATTCTTCATTCAAAACCTGATTTTTGCTATTGGGCTCTATTGAATAATGAATGTTTTGAATTTTCTCCAAAAGTAAAGTAGTTGCAAACTCATGCTTTTAGAGACTTGTTTTGGCTCATGAGAGGAGTAGAAAAACATCAAAAATTTCAGTCCTGCATGATTCTACCAAGAAATGTGTGTTCATTGAAACCGCTGGTTTTTGATAGTTTGGGCCCTATTGAATAATGAATGTTTTGAATTTTCTCCAAAAGTAAAGTAGTTGCAAACTCATCCTTTTAGAAACTTGTTTGGGCTGTTGAGAGGAGTAAAAAACCATCAAAAATTTCAATCCTGCATGATTCTACCAAGAAATGTGATTCTTCATTCAAAACGCTGGTTTTTGCTATTGGGCTCTTTTGAGTAATGAATGTTTTGAATTTTCTCCAAAAGTAAAGTAGTTGCAAACTCATGCTTTTAGAGACTTGTTTGGGCTCATGAGAGGAGTAGAAAAACATCAAAAATTTCAGTCCTGCATGATTCTACCAAGAAATGTGTGTTCATTCAAACCGCTGGTTTTTGATAGTTTGGGCCCTATTGAATAATGAATGTTTTGAATTTTCTCCAAAAGTAAAGTAGTTGCAAACTCATCCTTTTAGAAACTTGTTTGGGCTGTTGAGAGGAGTAAAAAACAATCAAAAATTTCAATCCTGCATGATTCTACCAAGAAATGTGATTCTTCATTCAAAACCTGATTTTTGCTATTGGGCTCTATTGAATAATGAATGTTTTGAATTTTCTCCAAAAGTAAAGTAGTTGCAAACTCATGCTTTTAGAGACTTGTTTGGGCTCATGAGAGGAGTAGAAAAACATCAAAAATTTCAGTCCTGCATGATTCTACCAAGAAATGTGTGTTCATTGAAACCGCTGGTTTTTGATAGTTTGGGCCCTGTTGAATAATGAATGTTTTGAATTTTCTCCAAAAGTAAAGTAGTTGCAAACTCATCCTTTTAGAAACTTGTTTGGGCTGTTGAGAGGAGTAAAAAACCATCAAAAATTTCAATCCTGCATGATTCTACCAAGAAATGTGATTCTTCATTCAAAACGCTGGTTTTTGCTATTGGGCTCTATTGAATAATGAATGTTTTGAATTTTCTCCAAAAGTAAAGTAGTTGCAAACTCATCCTTTTAGAGACTTGTTTGGGCTCATGAGAGGAGTAGAAAAACATCAAAAATTTCAGTCCTGCACGATTCTACCAAGAAATGTGTGTTCATTGAAACCGCTGGTTTTTGATAGTTTGGGCCCTATTGAATAATGAATGTTTTGAATTTTCTCCAAAAGTAAAGTAGTTGCAAACTCATCCTTTTAGAAACTTGTTTGGGCTGTTGAGAGGAGTAAAAAACCATCAAAAATTTCAATCCTGCATGATTCTACCAAGAAATGTGATTCTTCATTCAAAACCTGATTTTTGCTATTGGGCTCTATTGAATAATGAATGTTTTGAATTTTCTCCAAAAGTAAAGTAGTTGCAAACTCATGCTTTTAGAGACTTGTTTGGGCTCATGAGAGGAGTAGAAAAACATCAAAAATTTCAGTCCTGCATGATTCTACCAAGAAATGTGTGTTCATTGAAACCGCTGGTTTTTGATAGTTTGGGCCCTATTGAATAATGAATGTTTTGAATTTTCTCCAAAAGTAAAGTAGTTGCAAAATCATCCTTTTAGAAACTTGTTTGGGCTGTTGAGAGGAGTAAAAAACCATCAAAAATTTCAATCCTGCATGATTCTACCAAGAAATGTGATTCTTCATTCAAAACGCTGGTTTTTGCTATTGGGCTCTATTGAATAATGAATGTTTTGAATTTTCTCCAAAAGTAAAGTAGTTGCAAACTCATGCTTTTAGAGACTTGTTTGGGCTGATGAGAGGAGTAGAAAAACATCAAAAATTTCAGTCCTGCACGATTCTACCAAGAAATGTGTGTTCATTCAAACCGCTGTTTTTTGATATTTTGGGCCCTATTGAATAATGAATGTTTTGAATTTTCTCCAAAAGTAAAGTAGCTGCAAACTCATCCTTTTAGAACCTTTTTTTGGCTGTTGAGAGGAGTAAAAAACCATCAAAAATTTCAATCCTGCATGATTCTACCAAGAAATGTGATTCTTCATTCAAAACGCTGGTTTTTGCTATTGGGCTCTATTGAATAATGAATGTTTTGAATTTTCTCCAAAAGTAAAGTAGTTGCAAACTCATCCTTTTAGAGACTTGTTTGGGCTCATGAGAGGAGTAGAAAAACATCAAAAATTTCAGTCCTGTACGATTCTACCAAGAAATGTGTGTTCATTCAAACCGCTGGTTTTTGATATTTTGGGCCCTATTGAATAATGAATGTTTTGAATTTTCTCCAAAAGTAAAGTAGTTGCAAACTCATCCTTTTAGAAACTTGTTTGGGCTGTTGAGAGGAGTAAAAAACCATCAAAAATTTCAATCCTGCATGATTCTACCAAGAAATGTGATTCTTCATTCAAAACGCTGGTTTTTGCTATTGGGCTCTATTGAATAATGAATGTTTTGAATTTTCTTCAAAAGTAAAGTAGTTGCAAACTCATGCTTTTAGAGACTTGTTTGGGCTCATGAGAGGAGTAGAAAAACATCAAAAATTTCAGTCCTGCATGATTCTACCAAGAAATGTGTGTTCATTGAAACCGCTGGTTTTTGATAGTTTGGGCCCTATTGAATAATGAATGTTTTGAATTTTCTCCAAAAGTAAAGTAGTTGCAAACTCATCCTTTTAGAAACTTGTTTGGGCTGTTGAGTGGAGTAAAAAACCATCAAAAATTTCAATCCTGCATGATTCTACCAAGAAATGTGATTCTTCATTCAAAACGCTGGTTTTTGCTATTGGGCTCTATTGAATAATGAATGTTTTGAATTTTCTCCAAAAGTAAAGTAGTTGCAAACTCATCCTTTTAGAGACTTGTTTGGGCTCATGAAAGGAGTAGAAAAACATCAAAAATTTCAGTCCTGCACGATTCTACCAAGAAATGTGTGTTCATTCAAACCGCTGGTTTTTGATAGTTTGGGCCCTATTGAATAATGAATGTTTTGAATTTTCTCCAAAAGTAAAGTAGTTGCAAACTCATCCTTTTAGAAACTTGTTTGGGCTGTTGAGAGGAGTAAAAAACCATCAAAAATTTCAATCCTGCATGATTCTACCAAGAAATGTGATTCTTCATTCAAAACGCTGGTTTTTGCTATTGGGCTCTATTGAATAATGAATGTTTTGAATTTTCTCCAAAAGTAAAGTAGTTGCAAACTCATCCTTTTAGAGACTTGTTTGGGCTCATGAGAGGAGTAGAAAAACATCAAAAATTTCAGTCCTGCACGATTCTACCAAGAAATGTGTGTTCATTCAAACCGCTGTTTTTTGATATTTTGGGCCCTATTGAATAATGAATGTTTTGAATTTTCTCCAAAAGTAAAGTAGTTGCAAACTCATCCTTTTAGAAACTTGTTTGGGCTGTTGAGAGGAGTAAAAAACCATCAAAAATTTCAATCCTGCATGATTCTACCAAGAAATGTGATTCTTCATTCAAAACGCTGGTTTTTGCTATTGGGCTCTATTGAATAATGAATGTTTTGAATTTTCTCCAAAAGTAAAGTAGTTGCAAACTCATCCTTTTAGAGACTTGTTTGGGCTCATGAGAGGAGTAGAAAAACATCAAAAATTTCAGTCCTGCACGATTCTACCAAGAAATGTGTGTTCATTCAAACCGCTGGTTTTTGATATTTTGGGCCCTATTGAATAATGAATGTTTTGAATTTTCTCCAAAAGTAAAGTAGTTGCAAACTCATCCTTTTAGAAACTTGTTTGGGCTGTTGAGAGGAGTAAAAAACCATCAAAAATTTCAATCCTGCATGATTCTACCAAGAAATGTGATTCTTCATTCAAAACCTGATTTTTGCTATTGGGCTCTATTGAATAATGAATGTTTTGAATTTTCTCCAAAAGTAAAGTAGTTGCAAACTCATGCTTTTAGAGACTTGTTTGGGCTCATGAGAGGAGTAGAAAAACATCAAAAATTTCAGTCCTGCATGATTCTACCAAGAAATGTGTGTTCATTGAAACCGCTGGTTTTTGATAGTTTGGGCCCTATTGAATTATTATTATTATTATTTATTGTTATAGCGCCATTTATTCCATGGCGCTTTACATGTGAGGGGGGTATACATAAAAACAAGTACAATAATCTTAAACAATACAAGTCATAACTGGTACAGGAGGAGAGAGGACCCTGCCCGCGAAGGCTCACAATCTACAGCGGGATGGGTGATAATACAGTAGGCGAGGGTAGAGCTGGTCGTGCAGCGGTTTGGTCGATCAGTGGTTACTGCAGGTTATAGGCTTGTCGGAAGAGGAGGGTCTTCAGGCTCTTTTTGAAGGTTTCGATGGTAGGCGAGAGTCTGATATGTTGTGGTAGAGAGTTCCAGAGTAGGGGTGATGCGCGAGAGAAATCTTGTATGCGATTGTGGGAAGAGGAGATAAGAGGGGAGTAGAGAAGGAGATCTTGTGAGGATCGGAGGTTGCGTGCAGGAAAGTACCGGGAGACGAGGTCACAGATGTATGGAGGAGACAAGTTGTGGATGGCTTTGTATGTCATGGTTAGGGTTTTGTAATGGAGTCTCTGGGCAATTGGGAGCCAGTGAAGGGATTGACAGAGGGGAGAAGCTGGGGAATAGCGGGGGGACAGGTGGATTAGTCGGGCAGCAGAGTTTAGAACAGATTGGAGGGGTGCGAGAGTGTTTGAGGGGAGGCCACAGAGCATGAGGTTGCAGTAGTCAAGGCGAGAGATGATGAGGGCATGGACTAGGGTTTTTGCAGATTCTTGGGTGAGGAATGAACGGATGCGTGAAATATTTTTGAGTTGAAGTCGGCAGGAAGTGGAAAGGGTTTGGATATGTGGTTTGAAGGAGAGATCAGCATCAAGGATTACTCCGAGGCAGCGAGCTTGTGGGACTGGGGAGAGTGGGCAGTCATTTACTGTAATTGATAGGTTCGTAGGGGGGGTCACGTGAGATGGGGGAAAGATGATGAATTCTGTTTTGTCCATGTTGAGTTTCAGATATCTAGTGGAGAAGAAGGATGAAATAGTGGACAGACATTGAGGGATTCTGGTTAGTAGGGAGGTGATATCTGGTCCAGAGATGTAGATCTGTGTGTCATCAGCATAAAGATGATACTGAAAGCCATGAGATTCTATGAGCTGTCCCAGGCCAAAGGTGTAAATAGAGAACAGCAGGGGCCCTAGGACTGAACCTTGTGGGACTCCGACAGATAGGGGGCGAGGTGAGGAGGTGGTGTGTGAGTGGGAGACGCTGAATGTCCGGTCTGTTAGGTATGATGAGATCCAGGAGAGGGCCAAGTCTGTGATGCCGAGGGATGAGAGGGTCTGTAATAATAGGGAATGGTCCACTGTGTCAAAGGCAGCCGACAGGTCCAGGAGGAGGAGGACGGAGTAGTGTCGCTTGCTCTTGGCAGTTAAGAGGTCATTGGTGACCTTAGTAAGGGCAGTTTCAGTGGAGTGGTGTGACCGGAAGCCAGATTGTAAGCGGTCGAAGAGGGAGCAAGAAGAGAGATGGGAGGACAGTTCAAGGTAGACGTGTTGTTCCAGTAGCTTGGAGGCGTATGGGAGAAGTGATATAGGGCGATAGCTAGATACAGAGGATGGGTCAAGAGAGGGCTTTTTGAGGATAGGTGTGATGGAGGCATGTTTAAAGCTTGAGGGGAAAACACCAGTTGTTAGTGATAGGTTGAAGAGATGGGTTAGGGTTGGGATGAAGACTGTGGTGAGGTTTGGGATGAAGTGGGATGGGATCGGGTCGAGTGCACAGGTGGTGAGATGTGATCTTGAGAGTAGAGTGGAGAGTCGATCTTCTGTAATGGTGGAGAAGTTGGTTTTGAAGGTGGAGGGCTGGGAAGTCGGGAGGAAGGGCTCTGGGGGTTGTTGACCAAAACTGTCCCTGATGTTATCAATTTTCTGCTTGAAAAATGAGGCAAAGTCTTCAGCTGAGATGAGTGGGGAGGGAGGAGGTGCTGGGGGGCGGAGGAGAGAATTGAAGGTGTTGAATAACTGTTTAGGGTTGTGAGACAGGGAGGATATGAGAGATGAGAAGTAGGTTTGTTTAGCTGTGGCGAGTGTGGTCTTGAAAGTAGTGAGGGACTGTTTGAATGCGATGAAATGCTCGTTGGAGTGGGATCTTTTCCATCTGCGCTCAGCAGCCCTGGAAGCTCGCCTCAGCTCTTTGGTCAGGCTGGTGTGCCAGGGCTGTCTGTTAATTTTGCGAGTTTTGGTATGTGTAAGTGGGGCAGCGGATTCCAAAGCTACAGCTATTGAATAATGAATGTTTTGAATTTTCTCCAAAAGTAAAGTAGTTGCAAACTCATCCTTTTAGAAACTTGTTTGGGCTGTTGAGAGGAGTAAAAAAACATCAAAGATTTCAATCCTGCATGATTCTACCAAGAAATGTGATTCTTCATTCAAAACGCTGGTTTTTGCTATTGGGCTCTATTGAATAATGAATGTTTTGAATTTTCTCCAAAAGTAAAGTAGTTGCAAACTCATCCTTTTAGAGACTTGTTTGGGCTCATGAGAGGAGTAGAAAAACATCCAAAATTTCAGTCCTGCACGATTCTACCAAGAAATGTGTGTTCATTCAAACCGCTGGTTTTTGATATTTTGGGCCCTATTGAATAATGAATGTTTTGAATTTTCTCCAAAAGTAAAGTAGTTGCAAACTCATCCTTTTAGAAACTTGTTTGGGCTGTTGAGAGGAGTAAAAAACCATCAAAAATTTCAATCCTGCATGATTCTACCAAGAAATGTGATTCTTCAATCAAAACCTGATTTTTGCTATTGGGCTCTATTGAATAATGAATGTTTTGAATCTTCTCCAAAAGTAAAGTAGTTGCAAACTCATGCTTTTAGAGACTTGTTTGGGCTCATGAGAGGAGTAGAAAAACATCAAAAATTTCAGTCCTGCATGATTCTACCAAGAAATGTGTGTTCATTGAAACCGCTGGTTTTTGATATTTTGGGCCCAATTGAATAATGAATGTTTTGAATTTTCTCCAAAAGTAAAGTAGTTGCAAACTCATCCTTTTAGAAACTTGTTTGGGCTGTTGAGAGGAGTAAAAAACCATCAAAAATTTCAATCCTGCATGATTCTACCAAGAAATGTGATTCTTCATTCAAAACGCTGGTTTTTCCTATTGGGCTCTATTGAATAATGAATGTTTTGAATTTTCTCCAAAAGTAAAGTAGTTGCAAACTCATCCTTTTAGAGACTTGTTTGGGCTGATGAGAGGAGTAGAAAAACATCAAAAATTTCAGTCCTGCACGATTCTACCAAAAAATGTGTGTTCATTCAAACCGCTGGTTTTTGATATTTTGGGCCCTAATGAATAATGAATGTTTTGAATTTTCTCCAAAAGTAAAGTAGTTGCAAACTCATCCTTTTAGAAACTTGTTTGGGCTGTTGAGAGGAGTAAAAAACCATCAAAAATTTCAATCCTGCATGATTCTACCAAGAAATGTGATTCTTCATTCAAAACCTGATTTTTGCTATTGGGCTCTATTGAATAATGAATGTTTTGAATTTTCTCCAAAAGTAAAGTAGTTGCAAACTCATGCTTTTAGAGACTTGTTTGGGCTCATGAGAGGAGTAGAAAAACATCAAAAATTTCAGTCCTGCATGATTCTACCAAGAAATGTGTGTTCATTGAAACCGCTGGTTTTTGATAGTTTGGGCCCTATTGAATAATGAATGTTTTGAATTTTCTCCAAAAGTAAAGTAGTTGCAAACTCATCCTTTTAGAAACTTGTTTGGGCTGTTGAGAGGAGTAAAAAACCGTCAAAAATTTCAATCCTGCATGATTCTACCAAGAAATGTGATTCTTCATTCAAAACGCTGGTTTTTGCTATTGGGCTCTATTGAATAATGAATGTTTTGAATTTTCTCCAAAAGTAAAGTAGTTGCAAACTCATGCTTTTAGAGACTTGTTTGGGCTCATGAGAGGAGTAGAAAAACATCAAAAATTTCAGTCCTGCATGATTCTACCAAGAAATGTGTGTTCATTGAAACCGCTGGTTTTTGATAGTTTGGGCCCTATTGAATAATGAATGTTTTGAATTTTCTCCAAAAGTAAAGTAGTTGCAAACTCATCCTTTTAGAAACTTGTTTGGGCTGTTGAGAGGAGTAAAAAACCATCAAAAATTTCAATCCTGCATGATTTTACCAAGAAATGTGATTCTTCATTCAAAACCTGATTTTTGCTATTGGGCTCTATTGAATAGTGAATGTTTTGAATTTTCTCCAAAAGTAAAGTAGTTGCAAACTCATGCTTTTAGAGACTTGTTTGGGCTCATGAGAGGAGTAGAAAAACATCAAAAATTTCAGTCCTGCATGATTCTACCAAGAAATGTGTGTTCATTGAAACCGCTGGTTTTTGATCGTTTGGGCCCTATTGAATAATGAATGTTTTGAATTTTCTCCAAAAGTAAAGTAGTTGCAAACTCATCCTTTTAGAAACTTGTTTGGGCTGTTGAGAGGAGTAAAAAAACATCAAAAATTTCAATCCTGCATGATTTTACCAAGAAATGTGATTCTTCATTCAAAACCTGATTTTTGCTATTGGGCTCTATTGAATAATGAATGTTTTGAATTTTCTCCAAAAGTAAAGTAGTTGCAAACTCATGCTTTTAGAGACTTGTTTGGGCTCATGAGAGGAGTAGAAAAACATCAAAAATTTCAGTCCTGCATGATTCTACCAAGAAATGTGTGTTCATTCAAACCGCTGGTTTTTGATAGTTTGGGCCCTATTGAATAATGAATGTTTTGAATTTTCTCCAAAAGTAAAGTAGTTGCAAACTCATCCTTTTAGAAACTTGTTTGGGCTGTTGAGAGGAGTAAAAAACCATCAAAAATTTCAATCCTGCATGATTCTACCAAGAAATGTGATTCTTCATTCAAAACCTGATTTTTGCTATTGGGCTCTATTGAATAATGAATGTTTTGAATTTTCTCCAAAAGTAAAGTAGTTGCAAACTCATGCTTTTAGAGACTTGTTTGGGCTCATGAGAGGAGTAGAAAAACATCAAAAATTTCAGTCCTGCATGATTCTACCAAGAAATGTGTGTTCATTGAAACCGCTGGTTTTTGATAGTTTGGGCCCTATTCAATAATGAATGTTTTGAATTTTCTCCAAAAGTAAAGTAGTTGCAAACTCATCCTTTTAGAAACTTGTTTGGGCTGTTGAGAGGAGTAAAAAACCATCAAAAATTTCAATCCTGCATGATTCTACCAAGAAATGTGATTCTTCATTCAAAACGCTGGTTTTTGCTATTGGGCTCTTTTGAGTAATGAATGTTTTGAATTTTCTCCAAAAGTAAAGTAGTTGCAAACTCATGCTTTTAGAGACTTGTTTGGGCTCATGAGAGGAGTAGAAAAACATCAAAAATTTCAGTCCTGCATGATTCTACCAAGAAATGTGTGTTCATTCAAACCGCTGGTTTTTGATAGTTTGGGCCCTATTGAATAATGAATGTTTTGAATTTTCTCCAAAAGTAAAGTAGTTGCAAACTCATCCTTTTAGAAACTTGTTTGGGCTGTTGAGAGGAGTAAAAAACAATCAAAAATTTCAATCCTGCATGATTCTACCAAGAAATGTGATTCTTCATTCAAAACCTGATTTTTGCTATTGGGCTCTATTGAATAATGAATGTTTTGAATTTTCTCCAAAAGTAAAGTAGTTGCAAACTCATGCTTTTAGAGACTTGTTTGGGCTCATGAGAGGAGTAGAAAAACATCAAAAATTTCAGTCCTGCATGATTCTACCAAGAAATGTGTGTTCATTGAAACCGCTGGTTTTTGATAGTTTGGGCCCTATTGAATAATGAATGTTTTGAATTTTCTCCAAAAGTAAAGTAGTTGCAAACTCATCCTTTTAGAAACTTGTTTGGGCTGTTGAGAGGAGTAAAAAACCATCAAAAATTTCAATCCTGCATGATTCTACCAAGAAATGTGATTCTTCATTCAAAACGCTGGTTTTTGCTATTGGGCTCTATTGAATAATGAATGTTTTGAATTTTCTCCAAAAGTAAAGTAGTTGCAAACTCATCCTTTAAAGACTTGTTTGGGCTCATGAGAGGAGTAGAAAAACATCAAAAATTTCAGTCCTGCACGATTCTACCAAGAAATGTGTGTTCATTGAAACCGCTGGTTTTTGATAGTTTGGGCCCTATTGAATAATGAATGTTTTGAATTTTCTCCAAAAGTAAAGTAGTTGCAAACTCATCCTTTTAGAAACTTGTTTGGGCTGTTGAGAGGAGTAAAAAACCATCAAAAATTTCAATCCTGCATGATTCTACCAAGAAATGTGATTCTTCATTCAAAACCTGATTTTTGCTATTGGGCTCTATTGAATAATGAATGTTTTGAATTTTCTCCAAAAGTAAAGTAGTTGCAAACTCATGCTTTTAGAGACTTGTTTGGGCTCATGAGAGGAGTAGAAAAACATCAAAAATTTCAGTCCTGCATGATTCTACCAAGAAATGTGTGTTCATTCAAACCGCTGGTTTTTGATAGTTTGGGCCCTATTGAATAATGAATGTTTTGAATTTTCTCCAAAAGTAAAGTAGTTGCAAACTCATCCTTTTAGAAACTTGTTTGGGCTGTTGAGAGGAGTAAAAAACCATCAAAAATTTCAATCCTGCATGATTCTACCAAGAAATGTGATTCTTCATTCAAAACCTGATTTTTGCTATTGGGCTCTATTGAATAATGAATGTTTTGAATTTTCTCCAAAAGTAAAGTAGTTGCAAACTCATGCTTTTAGAGACTTGTTTGGGCTCATGAGAGGAGTAGAAAAACATCAAAAATTTCAGTCCTGCATGATTCTACCAAGAAATGTGTGTTCATTGAAACCGCTGGTTTTTGATAGTTTGGGCCCTATTCAATAATGAATGTTTTGAATTTTCTCCAAAAGTAAAGTAGTTGCAAACTCATCCTTTTAGAAACTTGTTTGGGCTGTTGAGAGGAGTAAAAAACCATCAAAAATTTCAATCCTGCATGATTCTACCAAGAAATGTGATTCTTCATTCAAAACGCTGGTTTTTGCTATTGGGCTCTTTTGAGTAATGAATGTTTTGAATTTTCTCCAAAAGTAAAGTAGTTGCAAACTCATGCTTTTAGAGACTTGTTTGGGCTCATGAGAGGAGTAGAAAAACATCAAAAATTTCAGTCCTGCATGATTCTACCAAGAAATGTGTGTTCATTCAAACCGCTGGTTTTTGATAGTTTGGGCCCTATTGAATAATGAATGTTTTGAATTTTCTCCAAAAGTAAAGTAGTTGCAAACTCATCCTTTTAGAAACTTGTTTGGGCTGTTGAGAGGAGTAAAAAACAATCAAAAATTTCAATCCTGCATGATTCTACCAAGAAATGTGATTCTTCATTCAAAACCTGATTTTTGCTATTGGGCTCTATTGAATAATGAATGTTTTGAATTTTCTCCAAAAGTAAAGTAGTTGCAAACTCATGCTTTTAGAGACTTGTTTGGGCTCATGAGAGGAGTAGAAAAACATCAAAAATTTCAGTCCTGCATGATTCTACCAAGAAATGTGTGTTCATTGAAACCGCTGGTTTTTGATAGTTTGGGCCCTATTGAATAATGAATGTTTTGAATTTTCTCCAAAAGTAAAGTAGTTGCAAACTCATCCTTTTAGAAACTTGTTTGGGCTGTTGAGAGGAGTAAAAAACCATCAAAAATTTCAATCCTGCATGATTCTACCAAGAAATGTGATTCTTCATTCAAAACGCTGGTTTTTGCTATTGGGCTCTATTGAATAATGAATGTTTTGAATTTTCTCCAAAAGTAAAGTAGTTGCAAACTCATCCTTTAAAGACTTGTTTGGGCTCATGAGAGGAGTAGAAAAACATCAAAAATTTCAGTCCTGCACGATTCTACCAAGAAATGTGTGTTCATTGAAACCGCTGGTTTTTGATAGTTTGGGCCCTATTGAATAATGAATGTTTTGAATTTTCTCCAAAAGTAAAGTAGTTGCAAACTCATCCTTTTAGAAACTTGTTTGGGCTGTTGAGAGGAGTAAAAAACCATCAAAAATTTCAATCCTGCATGATTCTACCAAGAAATGTGATTCTTCATTCAAAACCTGATTTTTGCTATTGGGCTCTATTGAATAATGAATGTTTTGAATTTTCTCCAAAAGTAAAGTAGTTGCAAACTCATGCTTTTAGAGACTTGTTTGGGCTCATGAGAGGAGTAGAAAAACATCAAAAATTTCAGTCCTGCATGATTCTACCAAGAAATGTGTGTTCATTGAAACCGCTGGTTTTTGATAGTTTGGGCCCTATTGAATAATGAATGTTTTGAATTTTCTCCAAAAGTAAAGTAGTTGCAAAATCATCCTTTTAGAAACTTGTTTGGGCTGTTGAGAGGAGTAAAAAACCATCAAAAATTTCAATCCTGCATGATTCTACCAAGAAATGTGATTCTTCATTCAAAACGCTGGTTTTTGCTATTGGGCTCTATTGAATAATGAATGTTTTGAATTTTCTCCAAAAGTAAAGTAGTTGCAAACTCATGCTTTTAGAGACTTGTTTGGGCTGATGAGAGGAGTAGAAAAACATCAAAAATTTCAGTCCTGCACGATTCTACCAAGAAATGTGTGTTCATTCAAACCGCTGTTTTTTGATATTTTGGGCCCTATTGAATAATGAATGTTTTGAATTTTCTCCAAAAGTAAAGTAGCTGCAAACTCATCCTTTTAGAAACTTTTTTGGGCTGTTGAGAGGAGTAAAAAACCATCAAAAATTTCAATCCTGCATGATTCTACCAAGAAATGTGATTCTTCATTCAAAACGCTGGTTTTTGCTATTGGGCTCTATTGAATAATGAATGTTTTGAATTTTCTCCAAAAGTAAAGTAGTTGCAAACTCATCCTTTTAGAGACTTGTTTGGGCTCATGAGAGGAGTAGAAAAACATCAAAAATTTCAGTCCTGTACGATTCTACCAAGAAATGTGTGTTCATTCAAACCGCTGGTTTTTGATATTTTGGGCCCTATAGAATAATGAATGTTTTGAATTTTCTCCAAAAGTAAAGTAGTTGCAAACTCATCCTTTTAGAAACTTGTTTGGGCTGTTGAGAGGAGTAAAAAACCATCAAAAATTTCAATCCTGCATGATTCTACCAAGAAATGTGATTCTTCATTCAAAACGCTGGTTTTTGCTATTGGGCTCTATTGAATAATGAATGTTTTGAATTTTCTTCAAAAGTAAAGTAGTTGCAAACTCATGCTTTTAGAGACTTGTTTGGGCTCATGAGAGGAGTAGAAAAACATCAAAAATTTCAGTCCTGCATGATTCTACCAAGAAATGTGTGTTCATTGAAACCGCTGGTTTTTGATAGTTTGGGCCCTATTGAATAATGAATGTTTTGAATTTTCTCCAAAAGTAAAGTAGTTGCAAACTCATCCTTTTAGAAACTTGTTTGGGCTGTTGAGTGGAGTAAAAAACCATCAAAAATTTCAATCCTGCATGATTCTACCAAGAAATGTGATTCTTCATTCAAAACGCTGGTTTTTGCTATTGGGCTCTATTGAATAATGAATGTTTTGAATTTTCTCCAAAAGTAAAGTAGTTGCAAACTCATCCTTTTAGAGACTTGTTTGGGCTCATGAAAGGAGTAGAAAAACATCAAAAATTTCAGTCCTGCACGATTCTACCAAGAAATGTGTGTTCATTCAAACCGCTGGTTTTTGATAGTTTGGGCCCTATTGAATAATGAATGTTTTGAATTTTCTCCAAAAGTAAAGTAGTTGCAAACTCATCCTTTTAGAAACTTGTTTGGGCTGTTGAGAGGAGTAAAAAAACATCAAAAATTTCAATCCTGCATGATTCTACCAAGAAATGTGATTCTTCATTCAAAACGCTGGTTTTTGCTATTGGGCTCTATTGAATAATGAATGTTTTGAATTTTCTCCAAAAGTAAAGTAGTTGCAAACTCATCCTTTTAGAGACTTGTTTGGGCTCATGAGAGGAGTAGAAAAACATCAAAAATTTCAGTCCTGCACGATTCTACCAAGAAATGTGTGTTCATTCAAGCCGCTGTTTTTTGATATTTTGGGCCCTATTGAATAATGAATGTTTTGAATTTTCTCCAAAAGTAAAGTAGTTGCAAACTCATCCTTTTAGAAACTTGTTTGGGCTGTTGAGAGGAGTAAAAAACCATCAAAAATTTCAATCCTGCATGATTCTACCAAGAAATGTGATTCTTCATTCAAAACGCTGGTTTTTGCTATTGGGCTCTATTGAATAATGAATGTTTTGAATTTTCTCCAAAAGTAAAGTAGTTGCAAACTCATCCTTTTAGAGACTTGTTTGGGCTCATGAGAGGAGTAGAAAAACATCAAAAATTTCAGTCCTGCACGATTCTACCAAGAAATGTGTGTTCATTGAAACCGCTGGTTTTTGATAGTTTGGGCCCTATTGAATAATGAATGTTTTGAATTTTCTCCAAAAGTAAAGTAGTTGCAAACTCATCCTTTTAGAAACTTGTTTGGGCTGTGGAGAGGAGTAAAAAACCATCAAAAATTTCAATCCTGCATGATTCTACCAAGAAATGTGATTCTTCATTCAAAACGCTGGTTTTTGCTATTGGGCTCTTTTGAGTAATGAATGTTTTGAATTTTCTCCAAAAGTAAAGTAGTTGCAAACTCATGCTTTTAGAGACTTGTTTGGGCTCATGAGAGGAGTAGAAAAACATCAAAAATTTCAGTCCTGCATGATTCTACCAAGAAATGTGTGTTCATTCAAACCGCTGGTTTTTGATAGTTTGGGCCCTATTGAATAATGAATGTTTTGAATTTTCTCCAAAAGTAAAGTAGTTGCAAACTCATCCTTTTAGAAACTTGTTTGGGCTGTTGAGAGGAGTAAAAAACCATCAAAAATTTCAATCCTGCATGATTCTACCAAGAAATGTGATTCTTCATTCAAAACGCTGGTTTTTGCTATTGGGCTCTATTGAATAATGAATGTTTTGAATTTTCTCCAAAAGTAAAGTAGTTGCAAACTCATCCTTTTAGAGACTTGTTTGGGCTCATGAGAGGAGTAGAAAAACATCAAAAATGTCAGTCCTGCACGATTCTACCAAGAAATGTGTGTTCATTCAAACCGCTGTTTTTTGATATTTTGGGCCCTATTGAATAATGAATGTTTTGAATTTTCTCCAAAAGTAAAGTAGTTGCAAACTCATCCTTTTAGAAACTTGTTTGGGCTGTTGAGAGGAGTAAAAAACCATCAAAAATTTCAATCCTGCATGATTCTACCAAGAAATGTGATTCTTCATTCAAAACGCTGGTTTTTGCTATTGGGCTCTATTGAATAATGAATGTTTTGAATTTTCTTCAAAAGTAAAGTAGTTGCAAACTCATGCTTTTAGAGACTTGTTTGGGCTCATGAGAGGAGTAGAAAAACATCAAAAATTTTAGTCCTGCATGATTCTACCAAGAAATGTGTGTTCATTGAAACCGCTGGTTTTTGATAGTTTGGGCCCTATTGAATAATGAATGTTTTGAATTTTCTCCAAAAGTAAAGTAGTTGCAAACTCATCCTTTTAGAAACTTGTTTGGGCTGTTGAGTGGAGTAAAAAACCATCAAAAATTTCAATCCTGCATGATTCTACCAAGAAATGTGATTCTTCATTCAAAACGCTGGTTTTTGCTATTGGGCTCTATTGAATAATGAATGTTTTGAATTTTCTCCAAAAGTAAAGTAGTTGCAAACTCATCCTTTTAGAGACTTGTTTGGGCTCATGAAAGGAGTAGAAAAACATCAAAAATTTCAGTCCTGCACGATTCTACCAAGAAATGTGTGTTCATTCAAACTGCTGGTTTTTGATATTTTGGGCCCTATTGAATAATGAATGTTTTGAATTTTCTCCAAAAGTAAAGTAGTTGCAAACTCATCCTTTTAGAAACTTGTTTGGGCTGTTGAGAGGAGTAAAAAACCATCAAAAATTTCAATCCTGCATGATTCTACCAAGAAATGTGATTCTTCATTCAAAACGCTGGTTTTTGCTATTGGGCTCTATTGAATAATGAATGTTTTGAATTTTCTCCAAAAGTAAAGTAGTTGCAAACTCATGCTTTTAGAGACTTGTTTGGGCTCATGAGAGGAGTAGAAAAACATCAAAAATTTCAGTCCTGCATGATTCTACTAAGAAATGTGTGTTCATTGAAACCGCTGGTTTTTGATAGTTTGGGCCCTATTGAATAATGAATGTTTTGAATTTTCTCCAAAAGTAAAGTAGTTGCAAACTCATCCTTTTAGAAACTTGTTTGGGCTGTTGAGAGGAGTAAAAAACCATCAAAAATTTCAATCCTGCATGATTTTACCAAGAAATGTGATTCTTCATTCAAAACCTGATTTTTGCTATTGGGCTCTATTGAATAGTGAATGTTTTGAATTTTCTCCAAAAGTAAAGTAGTTGCAAACTCATGCTTTTAGAGACTTGTTTGGGCTCATGAGAGGAGTAGAAAAACATCAAAAATTTCAGTCCTGCATGATTCTACCAAGAAATGTGTGTTCATTGAAACCGCTGGTTTTTGATAGTTTGGGCCCTATTGAATAATGAATGTTTTGAATTTTCTCCAAAAGTAAAGTAGTTGCAAATTCATCCTTTTAGAAACTTGTTTGGGCTGTTGAGAGGAGTAAAAAACCATCAAAAATTTCAATCCTGCATGATTTTACCAAGAAATGTGATTCTTCACTCAAAACCTGATTTTTGCTATTGGGCTCTATTGAATAATGAATGTTTTGAATTTTCTCCAAAAGTAAAGTAGTTGCAAACTCATGCTTTTAGAGACTTGTTTGGGCTCATGAGAGGAGTAGAAAAACATCAAAAATTTCAGTCCTGCATGATTCTACCAAGAAATGTGTGTTCATTGAAACCGCTGGTTTTTGATAGTTTGGGCCCTATTGAATAATGAATGTTTTGAATTTTCTCCAAAAGTAAAGTAGTTGCAAACTCATCCTTTTAGAAACTTGTTTGGGCTGTTGAGAGGAGTAAAACACCATCAAAAATTTCAATCCTGCATGATTCTACCAAGAAATGTGATTCTTCATTCAAAACCTGATTTTTGCTATTGGGCTCTATTGAATAATGAATGTTTTGAATTTTCTCCAAAAGTAAAGTAGTTGCAAACTCATGCTTTTAGAGACTTGTTTGGGCTCATGAGAGGAGTAGAAAAACATCAAAAATTTCAGTCCTGCATGATTCTACCAAGAAATGTGTGTTCATTGAAACCGCTGGTTTTTGATAGTTTGGGCCCTATTGAATAATGAATGTTTTGAATTTTCTCCAAAAGTAAAGTAGTTGCAAACTCATCCTTTTAGAAACTTGTTTGGGCTGTTGAGAGGAGTAAAAAACCATCAAAAATTTCAATCCTGCATGATTCTACCAAGAAATGTGATTCTTCATTCAAAACGCTGGTTTTTGCTATTGGGCTCTATTGAATAATGAATGTTTTGAATTTTCTCCAAAAGTAAAGTAGTTGCAAACTCATCCTTTTAGAGACTTGTTTGGGCTCATGAAAGGAGTAGAAAAACATCAAAAATTTCAGTCCTGCACGATTCTACCAAGAAATGTGTGTTCATTCAAACTGCTGGTTTTTGATATTTTGGGCCCTATTGAATAATGAATGTTTTGAATTTTCTCCAAAAGTAAAGTAGTTGCAAACTCATCCTTTTAGAAACTTGTTTGGGCTGTTGAGAGGAGTAAAAAACCATCAAAAATTTCAATCCTGCATGATTCTACCAAGAAATGTGATTCTTCATTCAAAACGCTGGTTTTTGCTATTGGGCTCTATTGAATAATGAATGTTTTGAATTTTCTCCAAAAGTAAAGTAGTTGCAAACTCATGCTTTTAGAGACTTGTTTGGGCTCATGAGAGGAGTAGAAAAACATCAAAAATTTCAGTCCTGCATGATTCTACTAAGAAATGTGTGTTCATTGAAACCGCTGGTTTTTGATAGTTTGGGCCCTATTGAATAATGAATGTTTTGAATTTTCTCCAAAAGTAAAGTAGTTGCAAACTCATCCTTTTAGAAACTTGTTTGGGCTGTTGAGAGGAGTAAAAAACCATCAAAAATTTGAATCCTGCATGATTTTACCAAGAAATGTGATTCTTCATTCAAAACCTGATTTTTGCTATTGGGCTCTATTGAATAATGAATGTTTTGAATTTTCTCCAAAAGTAAAGTAGTTGCAAACTCATGCTTTTAGAGACTTGTTTGGGCTCATGAGAGGAGTAGAAAAACATCAAAAATTTCAGTCCTGCATGATTCTACCAAGAAATGTGTGTTCATTGAAACCGCTGGTTTTTGATAGTTTGGGCCCTATTGAATAATGAATGTTTTGAATTTTCTCCAAAAGTAAAGTAGTTGCAAACTCATCCTTTTAGAAACTTGTTTGGGCTGTTGAGAGGAGTAAAAAACCATCAAAAATTTCAATCCTGCATGATTCTACCAAGAAATGTGATTCTTCATTCAAAACCTGATTTTTGCTATTGGGCTCTATTGAATAATGAATGTTTTGAATTTTCTCCAAAAGTAAAGTAGTTGCAAACTCATGCTTTTAGAGACTTGTTTGGGCTCATGAGAGGAGTAGAAAAACATCAAAAATTTCAGTCCTGCATGATTCTACCAAGAAATGTGTGTTCATTGAAACCGCTGGTTTTTGATAGTTTGGGCCCTATTGAATAATGAATGTTTTGAATTTTCTCCAAAAGTAAAGTAGTTGCAAACTCATCCTTTTAGAAACTTGTTTGGGCTGTTGAGAGGAGTAAAAAACCATCAAAAATTTCAATCCTGCATGATTCTACCAAGAAATGTGATTCTTCATTCAAAACGCTGGTTTTTGCTATTGGGCTCTTTTGAGTAATGAATGTTTTGAATTTTCTCCAAAAGTAAAGTAGTTGCAAACTCATGCTTTTAGAGACTTGTTTGGGCTCATGAGAGGAGTAGAAAAACATCAAAAATTTCAGTCCTGCATGATTCTACCAAGAAATGTGTGTTCATTCAAACCGCTGTTTTTTGATAGTTTGGGCCCTATTGAATAATGAATGTTTTGAATTTTCTCCAAAAGTAAAGTAGTTGCAAACTCATCCTTTTAGAAACTTGTTTGGGCTGTTGAGAGGAGTAAAAAACCATCAAAAATTTCAATCCTGCATGATTCTACCAAGAAATGTGATTCTTCATTCAAAACGCTGGTTTTTGCTATTGGGCTCTATTGAATAATGAATGTTTTGAATTTTCTCCAAAAGTAAAGTAGTTGCAAACTCATCCTTTTAGTAACTTGTTTGGGCTCATGAGAGGAGTAGAAAAACATCAAAAATTTCAGTCCTGCACGATTCTACCAAGAAATGTGTTTTCATTCAAACCGCTGTTTTTTGATATTTTGGGCCCTATTGAATAATGAATGTTTTGAATTTTCTCCAAAAGTAAAGTAGTTGCAAACTCATCCTTTTAGAAACTTGTTTGGGCTGTTGAGAGGAGTAAAAAACCATCAAAAATTTCAATCCTGCATGATTCTACCAAGAAATGTGATTCTTCATTCAAAACGCTGGTTTTTGCTATTGGGCTCTATTGAATAATGAATGTTTTGAATTTTCTCCAAAAGTAAAGTAGTTGCAAACTCATCCTTTTAGAGACTTGTTTGGGCTCATGAGAGGAGTAGAAAAACATCAAAAATTTCAGTCCTGCACGATTCTACCAAGAAATGTGTGTTCATTGAAACCGCTGTTTTTTGATAGTTTGGGCCCTATTGAATAATGAATGTTTTGAATTTTCTCCAAAAGTAAAGTAGTTGCAAACTCATCCTTTTAGAAACTTGTTTGGGCTGTTGAGAGGAGTAAAAAACCATCAAAAATTTCAATCCTGCATGATTCTACCAAGAAATGTGATTCTTCGTTCAAAACGCTGGTTTTTGCTATTGGGCTCTTTTGAGTAATGAATGTTTTGAATTTTCTCCAAAAGTAAAGTAGTTGCAAACTCATGCTTTTAGGGACTTGTTTGGGCTCATGAGAGGAGTAGAAAAACATCAAAAATTTCAGTCCTGCATGATTCTACCAAGAAATGTGTGTTCATTCAAACCGCTGGTTTTTGATAGTTTGGGCCATATTGAATAATGAATGTTTTGAATTTTCTCCAAAAGTAAAGTAGTTGCAAACTCATCCTTTTAGAAACTTGTTTGGGCTGTTGAGAGGAGTAAAAAACCATCAAAAATTTCAATCCTACATAATTCTACCAAGAAATGTGATTCTTCATTCAAAACGCTGGTTTTTGCTATTGGGCTCTATTGAATAATGAATGTTTTGAATTTTCTACAAAAGTAAAGTAGTTGCAAACTCATCCTTTTAGAGACTTGTTTGGGCTCATGAGAGGAGTAGAAAAACATCAAAAATTTCAGTCCTGCACGATTCTACCAAGAAATGTGTGTTCATTCAAACCGCTGTTTTTTGATATTTTGGGCCCTATTGAATAATGAATGTTTTGAATTTTCTCCAAAAGTAAAGTAGTTGCAAACTTATCCTTTTAGAAACTTGTTTGGGCTGTTGAGAGGAGTAAAAAACCATCAAAAATTTCAATCCTGCATGATTCTACCAAGAAATGTGATTCTTCATTCAAAACGCTGGTTTTTGCTATTGGGCTCTATTGAATAATGAATGTTTTGAATTTTCTCCAAAAGTAAAGTAGTTGCAAACTCATCCTTTTAGAGACTTGTTTGGGCTCATGAGAGGAGTAGAAAAACATCAAAAATTTCAGTCCTGCACGATTCTACCAAGAAATGTGTGTTCATTGAAACCGCTGGTTTTTGATAGTTTGGGCCCTATTGAATAATGAATGTTTTGAATTTTCTCCAAAAGTAAAGTAGTTGCAAACTCATCGTTTTAGAAACTTGTTTGGGCTGTTGAGAGGAGTAAAAAACCATCAAAAATTTCAATCCTGCATGATTTTACCAAGAAATGTGATTCTTCATTCAAAACCTGATTTTTGCTATTGGGCTCTATTGAATAGTGAATGTTTTGAATTTTCTCCAAAAGTAAAGTAGTTGCAAACTCATGCTTTTAGAGACTTGTTTGGGCTCATGAGAGGAGTAGAAAAACATCAAAAATTTCAGTCCTGCATGATTCTACCAAGAAATGTGTGTTCATTCAAACCGCTGGTTTTTGATAGTTTGGGCCCTATTGAATAATGAATGTTTTGAATTTTCTCCAAAAGTAAAGTAGTTGCAAACTCATCCTTTTAGAAACTTGTTTGGGCTGTTGAGAGGAGTAAAAAACCATCAAAAATTTCAATCCTGCATGATTCTACCAAGAAATGTGATTCTTCATTCAAAACGCTGGTTTTTGCTATTGGGCTCTATTGAATAATGAATGTTTTGAATTTTCTTCAAAAGTAAAGTAGTTGCAAACTCATGCTTTTAGAGACTTGTTTGGGCTTATGAGAGGAGTAGAAAAACATCAAAAATTTCAGTCCTGCATGATTCTACCAAGAAATGTGTGTTCATTGAAACCGCTGGTTTTTGATAGTTTGGGCCCTATTGAATAATGAATGTTTTGAATTTTCTCCAAAAGTAAAGTAGTTGCAAACTCATCCTTTTAGAAACTTGTTTGGGCTGTTGAGTGGAGTAAAAAACCATCAAAAATTTCAATCCTGCATGATTCTACCAAGAAATGTGATTCTTCATTCAAAACGCTGGTTTTTGCTATTGGGCTCTATTGAATAATGAATGTTTTGAATTTTCTCCAAAAGTAAAGTAGTTGCAAACTCATCCTTTTAGAGACTTGTTTGGGCTCATGAAAGGAGTAGAAAAACATCAAAAATTTCAGTCCTGCACGATTCTACCAAGAAATGTGTGTTCATTCAAACTGCTGGTTTTTGATATTTTGGGCCCTATTGAATAATGAATGTTTTGAATTTTCTCCAAAAGTAAAGTAGTTGCAAACTCATCCTTTTAGAAACTTGTTTGGGCTGTTGAGAGGAGTAAAAAACCATCAAAAATTTCAATCCTGCATGATTCTACCAAGAAATGTGATTCTTCATTCAAAACCTGATTTTTGCTATTGGGCTCTATTGAATAATGAATGTTTTGAATTTTCTCCAAAAGTAAAGTAGTTGCAAACTCATGCCTTTAGAGACTTGTTTGGGCTCATGAGAGGAGTAGAAAAACATCAAAAATTTCAGTCCTGCATGATTCTACCAAGAAATGTGTGTTCATTGAAACCGCTGGTTTTTGATAGTTTGGGCCCTATTGAATAATGAATGTTTTGAATTTTCTCCAAAAGTAAAGTAGTTGCAAACTCATCCTTTTAGAAACTTGTTTGGGCTGTTGAGAGGAGTAAAAAACCATCAAAAATTTCAATCCTGCATGATTCTACCAAGAAATGTGATTCTTCATTCAAAACGCTGGTTTTTGCTATTGGGCTCTATTGAATAATGAATGTTTTGAATTTTCTCCAAAAGTAAAGTAGTTGCAAACTCATGCTTTTAGAGACTTGTTTGGGCTCATGAGAGGAGTAGAAAAACATCAAAAATTTCAGTCCTGCATGATTCTACTAAGAAATGTGTGTTCATTGAAACCGCTGGTTTTTGATAGTTTGGGCCCTATTGAATAATGAATGTTTTGAATTTTCTCCAAAAGTAAAGTAGTTGCAAACTCATCCTTTTAGAAACTTGTTTGGGCTGTTGAGAGGAGTAAAAAACCATCAAAAATTTCAATCCTGCATGATTTTACCAAGAAATGTGATTCTTCATTCAAAACCTGATTTTTGCTATTGGGCTCTATTGAATAGTGAATGTTTTGAATTTTCTCCAAAAGTAAAGTAGTTGCAAACTCATGCTTTTAGAGACTTGTTTGGGCTCATGAGAGGAGTAGAAAAACATCAAAAATTTCAGTCCTGCATGATTCTACCAAGAAATGTGTGTTCATTGAAACCGCTGGTTTTTGATAGTTTGGGCCCTATTGAATAATGAATGTTTTGAATTTTCTCCAAAAGTAAAGTAGTTGCAAATTCATCCTTTTAGAAACTTGTTTGGGCTGTTGAGAGGAGTAAAAAACCATCAAAAATTTCAATCCTGCATGATTTTACCAAGAAATGTGATTCTTCATTCAAAACCTGATTTTTGCTATTGGGCTCTATTGAATAATGAATGTTTTGAATTTTCTCCAAAAGTAAAGTAGTTGCAAACTCATGCTTTTAGAGACTTGTTTGGGCTCATGAGAGGAGTAGAAAAACATCAAAAATTTCAGTCCTGCATGATTCTACCAAGAAATGTGTGTTCATTGAAACCGCTGGTTTTTGATAGTTTGGGCCCTATTGAATAATGAATGTTTTGAATTTTCTCCAAAAGTAAAGTAGTTGCAAACTCATCCTTTTAGAAACTTGTTTGGGCTGTTGAGAGGAGTAAAAAACCATCAAAAATTTCAATCCTGCATGATTCTACCAAGAAATGTGATTCTTCATTCAAAACCTGATTTTTGCTATTGGGCTCTATTGAATAATGAATGTTTTGAATTTTCTCCAAAAGTAAAGTAGTTGCAAACTCATGCTTTTAGAGACTTGTTTGGGCTCATGAGAGGAGTAGAAAAACATCAAAAATTTCAGTCCTGCATGATTCTACCAAGAAATGTGTGTTCATTGAAACCGCTGGTTTTTGATAGTTTGGGCCCTATTGAATAATGAATGTTTTGAATTTTCTCCAAAAGTAAAGTAGTTGCAAACTCATCCTTTTAGAAACTTGTTTGGGCTGTTGAGAGGAGTAAAAAACCATCAAAAATTTCAATCCTGCATGATTCTACCAAGAAATGTGATTCTTCATTCAAAACGCTGGTTTTTGCTATTGTGCTCATTTGAGTAATGAATGTTTTGAATTTTCTCCAAAAGTAAAGTAGTTGCAAACTCATGCTTTTAGAGACTTGTTTGGTCTCATGAGAGGAGTAGAAAAACATCAAAAATTTCAGTCCTGCATGATTCTACCAAGAAATGTGTGTTCATTGAAACCGCTGGTTTTTGATAGTTTGGGCCCTATTGAATAATGAATGTTTTGAATTTTCTCCAAAAGTAAAGTAGTTGCAAACTCATCCTTTTAGAAACTTGTTTGGGCTGTTGAGAGGAGTAAAAAACCATCAAAAATTTCAATCCTGCATGATTCTACCAAGAAATGTGATTCTTCATTCAAAACGCTGGTTTTTGCTATTGGGCTCTATTGAATAATGAATGTTTTGAATTTTCTCCAAAAGTAAAGTAGTTGCAAACTCATCCTTTTAGTAACTTGTTTGGGCTCATGAGAGGAGTAGAAAAACATCAAAAATTTCAGTCCTGCACGATTCTACCAAGAAATGTGTTTTCATTCAAACCGCTGTTTTTTGATATTTTGGGCCCTATTGAATAATGAATGTTTTGAATTTTCTCCAAAAGTAAAGTAGTTGCAAACTCATCCTTTTAGAAACTTGTTTGGGCTGTTGAGAGGAGTAAAAAACCATCAAAAATTTCAATCCTGCATGATTCTACCAAGAAATGTGATTCTTCATTCAAAACGCTGGTTTTTGCTATTGGGCTCTATTGAATAATGAATGTTTTGAATTTTCTCCAAAAGTAAAGTAGTTGCAAACTCATCCTTTTAGAGACTTGTTTGGGCTCATGAGAGGAGTAGAAAAACATCAAAAATTTCAGTCCTGCACGATTCTACCAAGAAATGTGTGTTCATTGAAACCGCTGTTTTTTGATAGTTTGGGCCCTATTGAATAATGAATGTTTTGAATTTTCTCCAAAAGTAAAGTAGTTGCAAACTCATCCTTTTAGAAACTTGTTTGGGCTGTTGAGAGGAGTAAAAAACCATCAAAAATTTCAATCCTGCATGATTCTACCAAGAAATGTGATTCTTCGTTCAAAACGCTGGTTTTTGCTATTGGGCTCTTTTGAGTAATGAATGTTTTGAATTTTCTCCAAAAGTAAAGTAGTTGCAAACTCATGCTTTTAGGGACTTGTTTGGGCTCATGAGAGGAGTAGAAAAACATCAAAAATTTCAGTCCTGCATGATTCTACCAAGAAATGTGTGTTCATTCAAACCGCTGGTTTTTGATAGTTTGGGCCCTATTGAATAATGAATGTTTTGAATTTTCTCCAAAAGTAAAGTAGTTGCAAACTCATCCTTTTAGAAACTTGTTTGGGCTGTTGAGAGGAGTAAAAAACCATCAAAAATTTCAATCCTGCATGATTCTACCAAGAAATGTGATTCTTCATTCAAAACGCTGGTTTTTGCTATTGGGCTCTATTGAATAATGAATGTTTTGAATTTTCTCCAAAAGTAAAGTAGTTGCAAACTCATCCTTTTAGAGACTTGTTTGGGCTCATGAGAGGAGTAGAAAAACATCAAAAATTTCAGTCCTGCACGATTCTACCAAGAAATGTGTGTTCATTCAAACCGCTGTTTTTTGATATTTTGGGCCCTATTGAATAATGAATGTTTTGAATTTTCTCCAAAAGTAAAGTAGTTGCAAACTTATCCTTTTAGAAACTTGTTTGGGCTGTTGAGAGGAGTAAAAAACCATCAAAAATTTCAATCCTGCATGATTCTACCAAGAAATGTGATTCTTCATTCAAAACGCTGGTTTTTGCTATTGGGCTCTATTGAATAATGAATGTTTTGAATTTTCTCCAAAAGTAAAGTAGTTGCAAACTCATCCTTTTAGAGACTTGTTTGGGCTCATGAGAGGAGTAGAAAAACATCAAAAATTTCAGTCCTGCACGATTCTACCAAGAAATGTGTGTTCATTGAAACCGCTGGTTTTTGATAGTTTGGGCCCTATTGAATAATGAATGTTTTGAATTTTCTCCAAAAGTAAAGTAGTTGCAAACTCATCGTTTTAGAAACTTGTTTAGGCTGTTGAGAGGAGTAAAAAACCATCAAAAATTTCAATCCTGCATGATTTTACCAAGAAATGTGATTCTTCATTCAAAACCTGATTTTTGCTATTGGGCTCTATTGAATAGTGAATGTTTTGAATTTTCTCCAAAAGTAAAGTAGTTGCAAACTCATGCTTTTAGAGACTTGTTTGGGCTCATGAGAGGAGTAGAAAAACATCAAAAATTTCAGTCCTGCATGATTCTACCAAGAAATGTGTGTTCATTCAAACCGCTGGTTTTTGATAGTTTGGGCCCTATTGAATAATGAATGTTTTGAATTTTCTCCAAAAGTAAAGTAGTTGCAAACTCATCCTTTTAGAAACTTGTTTGGGCTGTTGAGAGGAGTAAAAAACCATCAAAAATTTCAATCCTGCATGATTCTACCAAGAAATGTGATTCTTCATTCAAAACCTGATTTTTGCTATTGGTCTCTATTGAATAATGAATGTTTTGAATTTTCTCCAAAAGTAAAGTAGTTGCAAACTCATGCTTTTAGAGACTTGTTTGGGCTCATGAGAGGAGTAGAAAAACATCAAAAATTTCAGTCCTGCATGATTCTACCAAGAAATGTGTGTTCATTGAAACCGCTGGTTTTTGATAGTTTGGGCCCTATTGAATAATGAATGTTTTGAATTTTCTCCAAAAGTAAAGTAGTTGCAAATTCATCCTTTTAGAAACTTGTTTGGGCTGTTGAGAGGAGTAAAAAACCATCAAAAATTTCAATCCTGCATGATTCTACCAAGAAATGTGATTCTTCATTCAAAACGCTGGTTTTTGCTATTGGGCTCTTTTGAGTAATGAATGTTTTGAATTTTCTCCAAAAGTAAAGTAGTTGCAAACTCATGCTTTTAGAGACTTGTTTGGGCTCATGAGAGGAGTAGAAAAACATCAAAAATTTCAGTCCTGCATGATTCTACCAAGAAATGTGTGTTCATTGAAACCGCTGGTTTTTGATAGTTTGGGCCCTATTGAATAATGAATGTTTTGAATTTTCTCCAAAAGTAAAGTAGTTGCAAACTCATCCTTTTAGAAACTTGTTTGGGCTGTTGAGAGGAGTAAAAAACCATCAAAAATTTCAATCCTGCATGATTTTACCAAGAAATGCGATTCTTCATTCAAAACCTGATTTTTGCTATTGGGCTCTATTGAATAATGAATGTTTTGAATTTTCTCCAAAAGTAAAGTAGTTGCAAACTCATGCTTTTAGAGACTTGTTTGGGCTCATGAGAGGAGTAGAAAAACATCAAAAATTTCAGTCCTGCATGATTCTACCAAGAAATGTGTGTTCATTGAAACTGCTGGTTTTTGATAGTTTGGGCCCTATTGAATAATGAATGTTTTGAATTTTCTCCAAAAGTAAAGTAGTTGCAAATTCATCCTTTTAGAAACTTGTTTGGGCTGTTGAGAGGAGTAAAAAACCATCAAAAATTTCAATCCTGCATGATTCTACCAAGAAATGTGATTCTTCATTCAAAACGCTGGTTTTTGCTATTGGGCTCTTTTGAGTAATGAATGTTTTGAATTTTCTCCAAAAGTAAAGTAGTTGCAAACTCATGCTTTTAGAGACTTGTTTGGGCTCATGAGAGGAGTAGAAAAACATCAAAAATTTCAGTCCTGCATGATTCTACCAAGAAATGTGTGTTCATTCAAACCGCTGGTTTTTGATAGTTTGGGCCCTATTGAATAATGAATGTTTTGAATTTTCTCCAAAAGTAAAGTAGTTGCAAACTCATCCTTTTAGAAACTTGTTTGGGCTGTTGAGAGGAGTAAAAAACCATCAAAAATTTCAATCCTGCATGATTTTACCAAGAAATGTGATTCTTCATTCAAAACCTGATTTTTGCTATTGGGCTCTATTGAATAGTGAATGTTTTGAATTTTCTCCAAAAGTAAAGTAGTTGCAAACTCATGCTTTTAGAGACTTGTTTGGGCTCATGAGAGGAGTAGAAAAACATCAAAAATTTCAGTCCTGCATGATTCTACCAAGAAATGTGTGTTCATTGAAACCGCTGGTTTTTGATAGTTTGGGCCCTATTGAATAATGAATGTTTTGAATTTTCTCCAAAAGTAAAGTAGTTGCAAACTCATCCTTTTAGAAACTTGTTTGGGCTGTTGAGAGGAGTAAAACACCATCAAAAATTTCAATCCTGCATGATTCTACCAAGAAATGTGATTCTTCATTCAAAACCTGATTTTTGCTATTGGGCTCTATTGAATAATGAATGTTTTGAATTTTCTCCAAAAGTAAAGTAGTTGCAAACTCATGCTTTTAGAGACTTGTTTGGGCTCATGAGAGGAGTAGAAAAACATCAAAAATTTCAGTCCTGCATGATTCTACCAAGAAATGTGTGTTCATTGAAACCGCTGGTTTTTGATAGTTTGGGCCCTATTGAATAATGAATGTTTTGAATTTTCTCCAAAAGTAAAGTAGTTGCAAACTCATCCTTTTAGAAACTTGTTTGGGCTGTTGAGAGGAGTAAAAAACCATCAAAAATTTCAATCCTGCATGATTCTACCAAGAAATGTGATTCTTCATTCAAAACGCTGGTTTTTGCTATTGGGCTCTATTGAATAATGAATGTTTTGAATTTTCTCCAAAAGTAAAGTAGTTGCAAACTCATCCTTTTAGAGACTTGTTTGGGCTCATGAAAGGAGTAGAAAAACATCAAAAATTTCAGTCCTGCACGATTCTACCAAGAAATGTGTGTTCATTCAAACTGCTGGTTTTTGATATTTTGGGCCCTATTGAATAATGAATGTTTTGAATTTTCTCCAAAAGTAAAGTAGTTGCAAACTCATCCTTTTAGAAACTTGTTTGGGCTGTTGAGAGGAGTAAAAAACCATCAAAAATTTCAATCCTGCATGATTCTACCAAGAAATGTGATTCTTCATTCAAAACGCTGGTTTTTGCTATTGGGCTCTATTGAATAATGAATGTTTTGAATTTTCTCCAAAAGTAAAGTAGTTGCAAACTCATGCTTTTAGAGACTTGTTTGGGCTCATGAGAGGAGTAGAAAAACATCAAAAATTTCAGTCCTGCATGATTCTACTAAGAAATGTGTGTTCATTGAAACCGCTGGTTTTTGATAGTTTGGGCCCTATTGAATAATGAATGTTTTGAATTTTCTCCAAAAGTAAAGTAGTTGCAAACTCATCCTTTTAGAAACTTGTTTGGGCTGTTGAGAGGAGTAAAAAACCATCAAAAATTTGAATCCTGCATGATTTTACCAAGAAATGTGATTCTTCATTCAAAACCTGATTTTTGCTATTGGGCTCTATTGAATAATGAATGTTTTGAATTTTCTCCAAAAGTAAAGTAGTTGCAAACTCATGCTTTTAGAGACTTGTTTGGGCTCATGAGAGGAGTAGAAAAACATCAAAAATTTCAGTCCTGCATGATTCTACCAAGAAATGTGTGTTCATTGAAACCGCTGGTTTTTGATAGTTTGGGCCCTATTGAATAATGAATGTTTTGAATTTTCTCCAAAAGTAAAGTAGTTGCAAACTCATCCTTTTAGAAACTTGTTTGGGCTGTTGAGAGGAGTAAAAAACCATCAAAAATTTCAATCCTGCATGATTCTACCAAGAAATGTGATTCTTCATTCAAAACCTGATTTTTGCTATTGGGCTCTATTGAATAATGAATGTTTTGAATTTTCTCCAAAAGTAAAGTAGTTGCAAACTCATGCTTTTAGAGACTTGTTTGGGCTCATGAGAGGAGTAGAAAAACATCAAAAATTTCAGTCCTGCATGATTCTACCAAGAAATGTGTGTTCATTGAAACCGCTGGTTTTTGATAGTTTGGGCCCTATTGAATAATGAATGTTTTGAATTTTCTCCAAAAGTAAAGTAGTTGCAAACTCATCCTTTTAGAAACTTGTTTGGGCTGTTGAGAGGAGTAAAAAACCATCAAAAATTTCAATCCTGCATGATTCTACCAAGAAATGTGATTCTTCATTCAAAACGCTGGTTTTTGCTATTGGGCTCTTTTGAGTAATGAATGTTTTGAATTTTCTCCAAAAGTAAAGTAGTTGCAAACTCATGCTTTTAGAGACTTGTTTGGGCTCATGAGAGGAGTAGAAAAACATCAAAAATTTCAGTCCTGCATGATTCTACCAAGAAATGTGTGTTCATTCAAACCGCTGTTTTTTGATAGTTTGGGCCCTATTGAATAATGAATGTTTTGAATTTTCTCCAAAAGTAAAGTAGTTGCAAACTCATCCTTTTAGAAACTTGTTTGGGCTGTTGAGAGGAGTAAAAAACCATCAAAAATTTCAATCCTGCATGATTCTACCAAGAAATGTGATTCTTCATTCAAAACGCTGGTTTTTGCTATTGGGCTCTATTGAATAATGAATGTTTTGAATTTTCTCCAAAAGTAAAGTAGTTGCAAACTCATCCTTTTAGTAACTTGTTTGGGCTCATGAGAGGAGTAGAAAAACATCAAAAATTTCAGTCCTGCACGATTCTACCAAGAAATGTGTTTTCATTCAAACCGCTGTTTTTTGATATTTTGGGCCCTATTGAATAATGAATGTTTTGAATTTTCTCCAAAAGTAAAGTAGTTGCAAACTCATCCTTTTAGAAACTTGTTTGGGCTGTTGAGAGGAGTAAAAAACCATCAAAAATTTCAATCCTGCATGATTCTACCAAGAAATGTGATTCTTCATTCAAAACGCTGGTTTTTGCTATTGGGCTCTATTGAATAATGAATGTTTTGAATTTTCTCCAAAAGTAAAGTAGTTGCAAACTCATCCTTTTAGAGACTTGTTTGGGCTCATGAGAGGAGTAGAAAAACATCAAAAATTTCAGTCCTGCACGATTCTACCAAGAAATGTGTGTTCATTGAAACCGCTGTTTTTTGATAGTTTGGGCCCTATTGAATAATGAATGTTTTGAATTTTCTCCAAAAGTAAAGTAGTTGCAAACTCATCCTTTTAGAAACTTGTTTGGGCTGTTGAGAGGAGTAAAAAACCATCAAAAATTTCAATCCTGCATGATTCTACCAAGAAATGTGATTCTTCGTTCAAAACGCTGGTTTTTGCTATTGGGCTCTTTTGAGTAATGAATGTTTTGAATTTTCTCCAAAAGTAAAGTAGTTGCAAACTCATGCTTTTAGGGACTTGTTTGGGCTCATGAGAGGAGTAGAAAAACATCAAAAATTTCAGTCCTGCATGATTCTACCAAGAAATGTGTGTTCATTCAAACCGCTGGTTTTTGATAGTTTGGGCCATATTGAATAATGAATGTTTTGAATTTTCTCCAAAAGTAAAGTAGTTGCAAACTCATCCTTTTAGAAACTTGTTTGGGCTGTTGAGAGGAGTAAAAAACCATCAAAAATTTCAATCCTACATGATTCTACCAAGAAATGTGATTCTTCATTCAAAACGCTGGTTTTTGCTATTGGGCTCTATTGAATAATGAATGTTTTGAATTTTCTACAAAAGTAAAGTAGTTGCAAACTCATCCTTTTAGAGACTTGTTTGGGCTCATGAGAGGAGTAGAAAAACATCAAAAATTTCAGTCCTGCACGATTCTACCAAGAAATGTGTGTTCATTCAAACCGCTGTTTTTTGATATTTTGGGCCCTATTGAATAATGAATGTTTTGAATTTTCTCCAAAAGTAAAGTAGTTGCAAACTTATCCTTTTAGAAACTTGTTTGGGCTGTTGAGAGGAGTAAAAAACCATCAAAAATTTCAATCCTGCATGATTCTACCAAGAAATGTGATTCTTCATTCAAAACGCTGGTTTTTGCTATTGGGCTCTATTGAATAATGAATGTTTTGAATTTTCTCCAAAAGTAAAGTAGTTGCAAACTCATCCTTTTAGAGACTTGTTTGGGCTCATGAGAGGAGTAGAAAAACATCAAAAATTTCAGTCCTGCACGATTCTACCAAGAAATGTGTGTTCATTGAAACCGCTGGTTTTTGATAGTTTGGGCCCTATTGAATAATGAATGTTTTGAATTTTCTCCAAAAGTAAAGTAGTTGCAAACTCATCGTTTTAGAAACTTGTTTGGGCTGTTGAGAGGAGTAAAAAACCATCAAAAATTTCAATCCTGCATGATTTTACCAAGAAATGTGATTCTTCATTCAAAACCTGATTTTTGCTATTGGGCTCTATTGAATAGTGAATGTTTTGAATTTTCTCCAAAAGTAAAGTAGTTGCAAACTCATGCTTTTAGAGACTTGTTTGGGCTCATGAGAGGAGTAGAAAAACATCAAAAATTTCAGTCCTGCATGATTCTACCAAGAAATGTGTGTTCATTCAAACCGCTGGTTTTTGATAGTTTGGGCCCTATTGAATAATGAATGTTTTGAATTTTCTCCAAAAGTAAAGTAGTTGCAAACTCATCCTTTTAGAAACTTGTTTGGGCTGTTGAGAGGAGTAAAAAACCATCAAAAATTTCAATCCTGCATGATTCTACCAAGAAATGTGATTCTTCATTCAAAACGCTGGTTTTTGCTATTGGGCTCTATTGAATAATGAATGTTTTGAATTTTCTTCAAAAGTAAAGTAGTTGCAAACTCATGCTTTTAGAGACTTGTTTGGGCTTATGAGAGGAGTAGAAAAACATCAAAAATTTCAGTCCTGCATGATTCTACCAAGAAATGTGTGTTCATTGAAACCGCTGGTTTTTGATAGTTTGGGCCCTATTGAATAATGAATGTTTTGAATTTTCTCCAAAAGTAAAGTAGTTGCAAACTCATCCTTTTAGAAACTTGTTTGGGCTGTTGAGTGGAGTAAAAAACCATCAAAAATTTCAATCCTGCATGATTCTACCAAGAAATGTGATTCTTCATTCAAAACGCTGGTTTTTGCTATTGGGCTCTATTGAATAATGAATGTTTTGAATTTTCTCCAAAAGTAAAGTAGTTGCAAACTCATCCTTTTAGAGACTTGTTTGGGCTCATGAAAGGAGTAGAAAAACATCAAAAATTTCAGTCCTGCACGATTCTACCAAGAAATGTGTGTTCATTCAAACTGCTGGTTTTTGATATTTTGGGCCCTATTGAATAATGAATGTTTTGAATTTTCTCCAAAAGTAAAGTAGTTGCAAACTCATCCTTTTAGAAACTTGTTTGGGCTGTTGAGAGGAGTAAAAAACCATCAAAAATTTCAATCCTGCATGATTCTACCAAGAAATGTGATTCTTCATTCAAAACCTGATTTTTGCTATTGGGCTCTATTGAATAATGAATGTTTTGAATTTTCTCCAAAAGTAAAGTAGTTGCAAACTCATGCCTTTAGAGACTTGTTTGGGCTCATGAGAGGAGTAGAAAAACATCAAAAATTTCAGTCCTGCATGATTCTACCAAGAAATGTGTGTTCATTGAAACCGCTGGTTTTTGATAGTTTGGGCCCTATTGAATAATGAATGTTTTGAATTTTCTCCAAAAGTAAAGTAGTTGCAAACTCATCCTTTTAGAAACTTGTTTGGGCTGTTGAGAGGAGTAAAAAACCATCAAAAATTTCAATCCTGCATGATTCTACCAAGAAATGTGATTCTTCATTCAAAACGCTGGTTTTTGCTATTGGGCTCTATTGAATAATGAATGTTTTGAATTTTCTCCAAAAGTAAAGTAGTTGCAAACTCATGCTTTTAGAGACTTGTTTGGGCTCATGAGAGGAGTAGAAAAACATCAAAAATTTCAGTCCTGCATGATTCTACTAAGAAATGTGTGTTCATTGAAACCGCTGGTTTTTGATAGTTTGGGCCCTATTGAATAATGAATGTTTTGAATTTTCTCCAAAAGTAAAGTAGTTGCAAACTCATCCTTTTAGAAACTTGTTTGGGCTGTTGAGAGGAGTAAAAAACCATCAAAAATTTCAATCCTGCATGATTTTACCAAGAAATGTGATTCTTCATTCAAAACCTGATTTTTGCTATTGGGCTCTATTGAATAGTGAATGTTTTGAATTTTCTCCAAAAGTAAAGTAGTTGCAAACTCATGCTTTTAGAGACTTGTTTGGGCTCATGAGAGGAGTAGAAAAACATCAAAAATTTCAGTCCTGCATGATTCTACCAAGAAATGTGTGTTCATTGAAACCGCTGGTTTTTGATAGTTTGGGCCCTATTGAATAATGAATGTTTTGAATTTTCTCCAAAAGTAAAGTAGTTGCAAATTCATCCTTTTAGAAACTTGTTTGGGCTGTTGAGAGGAGTAAAAAACCATCAAAAATTTCAATCCTGCATGATTTTACCAAGAAATGTGATTCTTCATTCAAAACCTGATTTTTGCTATTGGGCTCTATTGAATAATGAATGTTTTGAATTTTCTCCAAAAGTAAAGTAGTTGCAAACTCATGCTTTTAGAGACTTGTTTGGGCTCATGAGAGGAGTAGAAAAACATCAAAAATTTCAGTCCTGCATGATTCTACCAAGAAATGTGTGTTCATTGAAACCGCTGGTTTTTGATAGTTTGGGCCCTATTGAATAATGAATGTTTTGAATTTTCTCCAAAAGTAAAGTAGTTGCAAACTCATCCTTTTAGAAACTTGTTTGGGCTGTTGAGAGGAGTAAAAAACCATCAAAAATTTCAATCCTGCATGATTCTACCAAGAAATGTGATTCTTCATTCAAAACCTGATTTTTGCTATTGGGCTCTATTGAATAATGAATGTTTTGAATTTTCTCCAAAAGTAAAGTAGTTGCAAACTCATGCTTTTAGAGACTTGTTTGGGCTCATGAGAGGAGTAGAAAAACATCAAAAATTTCAGTCCTGCATGATTCTACCAAGAAATGTGTGTTCATTGAAACCGCTGGTTTTTGATAGTTTGGGCCCTATTGAATAATGAATGTTTTGAATTTTCTCCAAAAGTAAAGTAGTTGCAAACTCATCCTTTTAGAAACTTGTTTGGGCTGTTGAGAGGAGTAAAAAACCATCAAAAATTTCAATCCTGCATGATTCTACCAAGAAATGTGATTCTTCATTCAAAACGCTGGTTTTTGCTATTGTGCTCATTTGAGTAATGAATGTTTTGAATTTTCTCCAAAAGTAAAGTAGTTGCAAACTCATGCTTTTAGAGACTTGTTTGGTCTCATGAGAGGAGTAGAAAAACATCAAAAATTTCAGTCCTGCATGATTCTACCAAGAAATGTGTGTTCATTGAAACCGCTGGTTTTTGATAGTTTGGGCCCTATTGAATAATGAATGTTTTGAATTTTCTCCAAAAGTAAAGTAGTTGCAAACTCATCCTTTTAGAAACTTGTTTGGGCTGTTGAGAGGAGTAAAAAACCATCAAAAATTTCAATCCTGCATGATTCTACCAAGAAATGTGATTCTTCATTCAAAACGCTGGTTTTTGCTATTGGGCTCTATTGAATAATGAATGTTTTGAATTTTCTCCAAAAGTAAAGTAGTTGCAAACTCATCCTTTTAGTAACTTGTTTGGGCTCATGAGAGGAGTAGAAAAACATCAAAAATTTCAGTCCTGCACGATTCTACCAAGAAATGTGTTTTCATTCAAACCGCTGTTTTTTGATATTTTGGGCCCTATTGAATAATGAATGTTTTGAATTTTCTCCAAAAGTAAAGTAGTTGCAAACTCATCCTTTTAGAAACTTGTTTGGGCTGTTGAGAGGAGTAAAAAACCATCAAAAATTTCAATCCTGCATGATTCTACCAAGAAATGTGATTCTTCATTCAAAACGCTGGTTTTTGCTATTGGGCTCTATTGAATAATGAATGTTTTGAATTTTCTCCAAAAGTAAAGTAGTTGCAAACTCATCCTTTTAGAGACTTGTTTGGGCTCATGAGAGGAGTAGAAAAACATCAAAAATTTCAGTCCTGCACGATTCTACCAAGAAATGTGTGTTCATTGAAACCGCTGTTTTTTGATAGTTTGGGCCCTATTGAATAATGAATGTTTTGAATTTTCTCCAAAAGTAAAGTAGTTGCAAACTCATCCTTTTAGAAACTTGTTTGGGCTGTTGAGAGGAGTAAAAAACCATCAAAAATTTCAATCCTGCATGATTCTACCAAGAAATGTGATTCTTCGTTCAAAACGCTGGTTTTTGCTATTGGGCTCTTTTGAGTAATGAATGTTTTGAATTTTCTCCAAAAGTAAAGTAGTTGCAAACTCATGCTTTTAGGGACATGTTTGGGCTCATGAGAGGAGTAGAAAAACATCAAAAATTTCAGTCCTGCATGATTCTACCAAGAAATGTGTGTTCATTCAAACCGCTGGTTTTTGATAGTTTGGGCCCTATTGAATAATGAATGTTTTGAATTTTCTCCAAAAGTAAAGTAGTTGCAAACTCATCCTTTTAGAAACTTGTTTGGGCTGTTGAGAGGAGTAAAAAACCATCAAAAATTTCAATCCTGCATGATTCTACCAAGAAATGTGATTCTTCATTCAAAACGCTGGTTTTTGCTATTGGGCTCTATTGAATAATGAATGTTTTGAATTTTCTCCAAAAGTAAAGTAGTTGCAAACTCATCCTTTTAGAGACTTGTTTGGGCTCATGAGAGGAGTAGAAAAACATCAAAAATTTCAGTCCTGCACGATTCTACCAAGAAAAGTGTGTTCATTCAAACCGCTGTTTTTTGATATTTTGGGCCCTATTGAATAATGAATGTTTTGAATTTTCTCCAAAAGTAAAGTAGTTGCAAACTTATCCTTTTAGAAACTTGTTTGGGCTGTTGAGAGGAGTAAAAAACCATCAAAAATTTCAATCCTGCATGATTCTACCAAGAAATGTGATTCTTCATTCAAAACGCTGGTTTTTGCTATTGGGCTCTATTGAATAATGAATGTTTTGAATTTTCTCCAAAAGTAAAGTAGTTGCAAACTCATCCTTTTAGAGACTTGTTTGGGCTCATGAGAGGAGTAGAAAAACATCAAAAATTTCAGTCCTGCACGATTCTACCAAGAAATGTGTGTTCATTGAAACCGCTGGTTTTTGATAGTTTGGGCCCTATTGAATAATGAATGTTTTGAATTTTCTCCAAAAGTAAAGTAGTTGCAAACTCATCGTTTTAGAAACTTGTTTGGGCTGTTGAGAGGAGTAAAAAACCATCAAAAATTTCAATCCTGCATGATTTTACCAAGAAATGTGATTCTTCATTCAAAACCTGATTTTTGCTATTGGGCTCTATTGAATAGTGAATGTTTTGAATTTTCTCCAAAAGTAAAGTAGTTGCAAACTCATGCTTTTAGAGACTTGTTTGGGCTCATGAGAGGAGTAGAAAAACATCAAAAATTTCAGTCCTGCATGATTCTACCAAGAAATGTGTGTTCATTCAAACCGCTGGTTTTTGATAGTTTGGGCCCTATTGAATAATGAATGTTTTGAATTTTCTCCAAAAGTAAAGTAGTTGCAAACTCATCCTTTTAGAAACTTGTTTGGGCTGTTGAGAGGAGTAAAAAACCATCAAAAATTTCAATCCTGCATGATTCTACCAAGAAATGTGATTCTTCATTCAAAACCTGATTTTTGCTATTGGTCTCTATTGAATAATGAATGTTTTGAATTTTCTCCAAAAGTAAAGTAGTTGCAAACTCATGCTTTTAGAGACTTGTTTGGGCTCATGAGAGGAGTAGAAAAACATCAAAAATTTCAGTCCTGCATGATTCTACCAAGAAATGTGTGTTCATTGAAACCACTGGTTTTTGATAGTTTGGGCCCTATTGAATAATGAATGTTTTGAATTTTCTCCAAAAGTAAAGTAGTTGCAAATTCATCCTTTTAGAAACTTGTTTGGGCTGTTGAGAGGAGTAAAAAACCATCAAAAATTTCAATCCTGCATGATTCTACCAAGAAATGTGATTCTTCATTCAAAACGCTGGTTTTTGCTATTGGGCTCTTTTGAGTAATGAATGTTTTGAATTTTCTCCAAAAGTAAAGTAGTTGCAAACTCATGCTTTTAGAGACTTGTTTGGGCTCATGAGAGGAGTAGAAAAACATCAAAAATTTCAGTCCTGCATGATTCTACCAAGAAATGTGTGTTCATTGAAACCGCTGGTTTTTGATAGTTTGGGCCCTATTGAATAATGAATGTTTTGAATTTTCTCCAAAAGTAAAGTAGTTGCAAACTCATCCTTTTAGAAACTTGTTTGGGCTGTTGAGAGGAGTAAAAAACCATCAAAAATTTCAATCCTGCATGATTTTACCAAGAAATGCGATTCTTCATTCAAAACCTGATTTTTGCTATTGGGCTCTATTGAATAATGAATGTTTTGAATTTTCTCCAAAAGTAAAGTAGTTGCAAACTCATGCTTTTAGAGACTTGTTTGGGCTCATGAGAGGAGTAGAAAAACATCAAAAATTTCAGTCCTGCATGATTCTACCAAGAAATGTGTGTTCATTGAAACTGCTGGTTTTTGATAGTTTGGGCCCTATTGAATAATGAATGTTTTGAATTTTCTCCAAAAGTAAAGTAGTTGCAAATTCATCCTTTTAGAAACTTGTTTGGGCTGTTGAGAGGAGTAAAAAACCATCAAAAATTTCAATCCTGCATGATTCTACCAAGAAATGTGATTCTTCATTCAAAACGCTGGTTTTTGCTATTGGGCTCTTTTGAGTAATGAATGTTTTGAATTTTCTCCAAAAGTAAAGTAGTTGCAAACTCATGCTTTTAGAGACTTGTTTGGGCTCATGAGAGGAGTAGAAAAACATCAAAAATTTCAGTCCTGCATGATTCTACCAAGAAATGTGTGTTCATTCAAACCGCTGGTTTTTGATAGTTTGGGCCCTATTGAATAATGAATGTTTTGAATTTTCTCCAAAAGTAAAGTAGTTGCAAACTCATCCTTTTAGAAACTTGTTTGGGCTGTTGAGAGGAGTAAAAAACCATCAAAAATTTCAATCCTGCATGATTTTACCAAGAAATGTGATTCTTCATTCAAAACCTGATTTTTGCTATTGGGCTCTATTGAATAGTGAATGTTTTGAATTTTCTCCAAAAGTAAAGTAGTTGCAAACTCATGCTTTTAGAGACTTGTTTGGGCTCATGAGAGGAGTAGAAAAACATCAAAAATTTCAGTTCTGCATGATTCTACCAAGAAATGTGTGTTCATTGAAACCGCTGGTTTTTGATAGTTTGGGCCCTATTGAATAATGAATGTTTTGAATTTTCTCCAAAAGTAAAGTAGTTGCAAACTCATCCTTTTAGAAACTTGTTTGGGCTGTTGAGAGGAGTAAAAAACCATCAAAAATTTCAATCCTGCATGATTCTACCAAGAAATGTGATTCTTCATTCAAAACCTGATTTTTGCTATTGGTCTCTATTGAATAATGAATGTTTTGAATTTTCTCCAAAAGTAAAGTAGTTGCAAACTCATGCTTTTAGAGACTTGTTTGGGCTCATGAGAGGAGTAGAAAAACATCAAAAATTTCAGTCCTGCATGATTCTACCAAGAAATGTGTGTTCATTGAAACCGCTGGTTTTTGATAGTTTGGGCCCTATTGAATAATGAATGTTTTGAATTTTCTCCAAAAGTAAAGTAGTTGCAAATTCATCCTTTTAGAAACTTGTTTGGGCTGTTGAGAGGAGTAAAAAACCATCAAAAATTTCAATCCTGCATGATTCTACCAAGAAATGTGATTCTTCATTCAAAACGCTGGTTTTTGCTATTGGGCTCTTTTGAGTAATGAATGTTTTGAATTTTCTCCAAAAGTAAAGTAGTTGCAAACTCATGCTTTTAGAGACTTGTTTGGGCTCATGAGAGGAGTAGAAAAACATCAAAAATTTCAGTCCTGCATGATTCTACCAAGAAATGTGTGTTCATTGAAACCGCTGGTTTTTGATAGTTTGGGCCCTATTGAATAATGAATGTTTTGAATTTTCTCCAAAAGTAAAGTAGTTGCAAACTCATCCTTTTAGAAACTTGTTTGGGCTGTTGAGAGGAGTAAAAAACCATCAAAAATTTCAATCCTGCATGATTTTACCAAGAAATGCGATTCTTCATTCAAAACCTGATTTTTGCTATTGGGCTCTATTGAATAATGAATGTTTTGAATTTTCTCCAAAAGTAAAGTAGTTGCAAACTCATGCTTTTAGAGACTTGTTTGGGCTCATGAGAGGAGTAGAAAAACATCAAAAATTTCAGTCCTGCATGATTCTACCAAGAAATGTGTGTTCATTGAAACTGCTGGTTTTTGATAGTTTGGGCCCTATTGAATAATGAATGTTTTGAATTTTCTCCAAAAGTAAAGTAGTTGCAAATTCATCCTTTTAGAAACTTGTTTGGGCTGTTGAGAGGAGTAAAAAACCATCAAAAATTTCAATCCTGCATGATTCTACCAAGAAATGTGATTCTTCATTCAAAACGCTGGTTTTTGCTATTGGGCTCTTTTGAGTAATGAATGTTTTGAATTTTCTCCAAAAGTAAAGTAGTTGCAAACTCATGCTTTTAGAGACTTGTTTGGGCTCATGAGAGGAGTAGAAAAACATCAAAAATTTCAGTCCTGCATGATTCTACCAAGAAATGTGTGTTCATTCAAACCGCTGGTTTTTGATAGTTTGGGCCCTATTGAATAATGAATGTTTTGAATTTTCTCCAAAAGTAAAGTAGTTGCAAACTCATCCTTTTAGAAACTTGTTTGGGCTGTTGAGAGGAGTAAAAAACCATCAAAAATTTCAATCCTGCATGATTTTACCAAGAAATGTGATTCTTCATTCAAAACCTGATTTTTGCTATTGGGCTCTATTGAATAGTGAATGTTTTGAATTTTCTCCAAAAGTAAAGTAGTTGCAAACTCATGCTTTTAGAGACTTGTTTGGGCTCATGAGAGGAGTAGAAAAACATCAAAAATTTCAGTTCTGCATGATTCTACCAAGAAATGTGTGTTCATTGAAACCGCTGGTTTTTGATAGTTTGGGCCCTATTGAATAATGAATGTTTTGAATTTTCTCCAAAAGTAAAGTAGTTGCAAACTCATCCTTTTAGAAACTTGTTTGGGCTGTTGAGAGGAGTAAAAAACCATCAAAAATTTCAATCCTGCATGATTCTACCAAGAAATGTGATTCTTCATTCAAAACCTGATTTTTGCTATTGGGCTCTATTGAATAATGAATGTTTTGAATTTTCTCCAAAAGTAAAGTAGTTGCAAACTCATGCTTTTAGAGACTTGTTTGGGCTCATGAGAGGAGTAGAAAAACATCAAAAATTTCAGTCCTGCATGATTCTACCAAGAAATGTGTGTTCATTGAAACCGCTGGTTTTTGATAGTTTGGGCCCTATTGAATAATGAATGTTTTGAATTTTCTCCAAAAGTAAAGTAGTTGCAAACTCATCCTTTTAGAAACTTGTTTGGGCTGTTGAGAGGAGTAAAAAACCATCAAAAATTTCAATCCTGCATGATTCTACCAAGAAATGTGATTCTTCATTCAAAACGCTGGTTTTTGCTATTGGGCTCTTTTGAGTAATGAATGTTTTGAATTTTCTCCAAAAGTAAAGTAGTTGCAAACTCATGCTTTTAGAGACTTGTTTGGGCTCATGAGAGGAGTAGAAAAACATCAAAAATTTCAGTCCTGCATGATTCTACCAAGAAATGTGTGTTCATTCAAACCGCTGTTTTTTGATAGTTTGGGCCCTATTGAATAATGAATGTTTTGAATTTTCTCCAAAAGTAAAGTAGTTGCAAACTCATCCTTTTAGAAACTTGTTTGGGCTGTTGAGAGGAGTAAAAAACCATCAAAAATTTCAATCCTGCATGATTCTACCAAGAAATGTGATTCTTCATTCAAAACGCTGGTTTTTGCTATTGGGCTCTATTGAATAATGAATGTTTTGAATTTTCTCCAAAAGTAAAGTAGTTGCAAACTCATCCTTTTAGTAACTTGTTTGGGCTCATGAGAGGAGTAGAAAAACATCAAAAATTTCAGTCCTGCACGATTCTACCAAGAAATGTGTTTTCATTCAAACCGCTGTTTTTTGATATTTTGGGCCCTATTGAATAATGAATGTTTTGAATTTTCTCCAAAAGTAAAGTAGTTGCAAACTCATCCTTTTAGAAACTTGTTTGGGCTGTTGAGAGGAGTAAAAAACCATCAAAAATTTCAATCCTGCATGATTCTACCAAGAAATGTGATTCTTCATTCAAAACGCTGGTTTTTGCTATTGGGCTCTATTGAATAATGAATGTTTTGAATTTTCTCCAAAAGTAAAGTAGTTGCAAACTCATCCTTTTAGAGACTTGTTTGGGCTCATGAGAGGAGTAGAAAAACATCAAAAATTTCAGTCCTGCACGATTCTACCAAGAAATGTGTGTTCATTGAAACCGCTGTTTTTTGATAGTTTGGGCCCTATTGAATAATGAATGTTTTGAATTTTCTCCAAAAGTAAAGTAGTTGCAAACTCATCCTTTTAGAAACTTGTTTGGGCTGTTGAGAGGAGTAAAAAACCATCAAAAATTTCAATCCTGCATGATTCTACCAAGAAATGTGATTCTTCGTTCAAAACGCTGGTTTTTGCTATTGGGCTCTTTTGAGTAATGAATGTTTTGAATTTTCTCCAAAAGTAAAGTAGTTGCAAACTCATGCTTTTAGGGACTTGTTTGGGCTCATGAGAGGAGTAGAAAAACATCAAAAATTTCAGTCCTGCATGATTCTACCAAGAAATGTGTGTTCATTCAAACCGCTGGTTTTTGATAGTTTGGGCCATATTGAATAATGAATGTTTTGAATTTTCTCCAAAAGTAAAGTAGTTGCAAACTCATCCTTTTAGAAACTTGTTTGGGCTGTTGAGAGGAGTAAAAAACCATCAAAAATTTCAATCCTACATGATTCTACCAAGAAATGTGATTCTTCATTCAAAACGCTGGTTTTTGCTATTGGGCTCTATTGAATAATGAATGTTTTGAATTTTCTACAAAAGTAAAGTAGTTGCAAACTCATCCTTTTAGAGACTTGTTTGGGCTCATGAGAGGAGTAGAAAAACATCAAAAATTTCAGTCCTGCACGATTCTACCAAGAAATGTGTGTTCATTCAAACCGCTGTTTTTTGATATTTTGGGCCCTATTGAATAATGAATGTTTTGAATTTTCTCCAAAAGTAAAGTAGTTGCAAACTTATCCTTTTAGAAACTTGTTTGGGCTGTTGAGAGGAGTAAAAAACCATCAAAAATTTCAATCCTGCATGATTCTACCAAGAAATGTGATTCTTCATTCAAAACGCTGGTTTTTGCTATTGGGCTCTATTGAATAATGAATGTTTTGAATTTTCTCCAAAAGTAAAGTAGTTGCAAACTCATCCTTTTAGAGACTTGTTTGGGCTCATGAGAGGAGTAGAAAAACATCAAAAATTTCAGTCCTGCACGATTCTACCAAGAAATGTGTGTTCATTGAAACCGCTGGTTTTTGATAGTTTGGGCCCTATTGAATAATGAATGTTTTGAATTTTCTCCAAAAGTAAAGTAGTTGCAAACTCATCGTTTTAGAAACTTGTTTGGGCTGTTGAGAGGAGTAAAAAACCATCAAAAATTTCAATCCTGCATGATTTTACCAAGAAATGTGATTCTTCATTCAAAACCTGATTTTTGCTATTGGGCTCTATTGAATAGTGAATGTTTTGAATTTTCTCCAAAAGTAAAGTAGTTGCAAACTCATGCTTTTAGAGACTTGTTTGGGCTCATGAGAGGAGTAGAAAAACATCAAAAATTTCAGTCCTGCATGATTCTACCAAGAAATGTGTGTTCATTCAAACCGCTGGTTTTTGATAGTTTGGGCCCTATTGAATAATGAATGTTTTGAATTTTCTCCAAAAGTAAAGTAGTTGCAAACTCATCCTTTTAGAAACTTGTTTGGGCTGTTGAGAGGAGTAAAAAACCATCAAAAATTTCAATCCTGCATGATTCTACCAAGAAATGTGATTCTTCATTCAAAACGCTGGTTTTTGCTATTGGGCTCTATTGAATAATGAATGTTTTGAATTTTCTTCAAAAGTAAAGTAGTTGCAAACTCATGCTTTTAGAGACTTGTTTGGGCTTATGAGAGGAGTAGAAAAACATCAAAAATTTCAGTCCTGCATGATTCTACCAAGAAATGTGTGTTCATTGAAACCGCTGGTTTTTGATAGTTTGGGCCCTATTGAATAATGAATGTTTTGAATTTTCTCCAAAAGTAAAGTAGTTGCAAACTCATCCTTTTAGAAACTTGTTTGGGCTGTTGAGTGGAGTAAAAAACCATCAAAAATTTCAATCCTGCATGATTCTACCAAGAAATGTGATTCTTCATTCAAAACGCTGGTTTTTGCTATTGGGCTCTATTGAATAATGAATGTTTTGAATTTTCTCCAAAAGTAAAGTAGTTGCAAACTCATCCTTTTAGAGACTTGTTTGGGCTCATGAAAGGAGTAGAAAAACATCAAAAATTTCAGTCCTGCACGATTCTACCAAGAAATGTGTGTTCATTCAAACTGCTGGTTTTTGATATTTTGGGCCCTATTGAATAATGAATGTTTTGAATTTTCTCCAAAAGTAAAGTAGTTGCAAACTCATCCTTTTAGAAACTTGTTTGGGCTGTTGAGAGGAGTAAAAAACCATCAAAAATTTCAATCCTGCATGATTCTACCAAGAAATGTGATTCTTCATTCAAAACCTGATTTTTGCTATTGGGCTCTATTGAATAATGAATGTTTTGAATTTTCTCCAAAAGTAAAGTAGTTGCAAACTCATGCCTTTAGAGACTTGTTTGGGCTCATGAGAGGAGTAGAAAAACATCAAAAATTTCAGTCCTGCATGATTCTACCAAGAAATGTGTGTTCATTGAAACCGCTGGTTTTTGATAGTTTGGGCCCTATTGAATAATGAATGTTTTGAATTTTCTCCAAAAGTAAAGTAGTTGCAAACTCATCCTTTTAGAAACTTGTTTGGGCTGTTGAGAGGAGTAAAAAACCATCAAAAATTTCAATCCTGCATGATTCTACCAAGAAATGTGATTCTTCATTCAAAACGCTGGTTTTTGCTATTGGGCTCTATTGAATAATGAATGTTTTGAATTTTCTCCAAAAGTAAAGTAGTTGCAAACTCATGCTTTTAGAGACTTGTTTGGGCTCATGAGAGGAGTAGAAAAACATCAAAAATTTCAGTCCTGCATGATTCTACTAAGAAATGTGTGTTCATTGAAACCGCTGGTTTTTGATAGTTTGGGCCCTATTGAATAATGAATGTTTTGAATTTTCTCCAAAAGTAAAGTAGTTGCAAACTCATCCTTTTAGAAACTTGTTTGGGCTGTTGAGAGGAGTAAAAAACCATCAAAAATTTCAATCCTGCATGATTTTACCAAGAAATGTGATTCTTCATTCAAAACCTGATTTTTGCTATTGGGCTCTATTGAATAGTGAATGTTTTGAATTTTCTCCAAAAGTAAAGTAGTTGCAAACTCATGCTTTTAGAGACTTGTTTGGGCTCATGAGAGGAGTAGAAAAACATCAAAAATTTCAGTCCTGCATGATTCTACCAAGAAATGTGTGTTCATTGAAACCGCTGGTTTTTGATAGTTTGGGCCCTATTGAATAATGAATGTTTTGAATTTTCTCCAAAAGTAAAGTAGTTGCAAATTCATCCTTTTAGAAACTTGTTTGGGCTGTTGAGAGGAGTAAAAAACCATCAAAAATTTCAATCCTGCATGATTTTACCAAGAAATGTGATTCTTCATTCAAAACCTGATTTTTGCTATTGGGCTCTATTGAATAATGAATGTTTTGAATTTTCTCCAAAAGTAAAGTAGTTGCAAACTCATGCTTTTAGAGACTTGTTTGGGCTCATGAGAGGAGTAGAAAAACATCAAAAATTTCAGTCCTGCATGATTCTACCAAGAAATGTGTGTTCATTGAAACCGCTGGTTTTTGATAGTTTGGGCCCTATTGAATAATGAATGTTTTGAATTTTCTCCAAAAGTAAAGTAGTTGCAAACTCATCCTTTTAGAAACTTGTTTGGGCTGTTGAGAGGAGTAAAAAACCATCAAAAATTTCAATCCTGCATGATTCTACCAAGAAATGTGATTCTTCATTCAAAACCTGATTTTTGCTATTGGGCTCTATTGAATAATGAATGTTTTGAATTTTCTCCAAAAGTAAAGTAGTTGCAAACTCATGCTTTTAGAGACTTGTTTGGGCTCATGAGAGGAGTAGAAAAACATCAAAAATTTCAGTCCTGCATGATTCTACCAAGAAATGTGTGTTCATTGAAACCGCTGGTTTTTGATAGTTTGGGCCCTATTGAATAATGAATGTTTTGAATTTTCTCCAAAAGTAAAGTAGTTGCAAACTCATCCTTTTAGAAACTTGTTTGGGCTGTTGAGAGGAGTAAAAAACCATCAAAAATTTCAATCCTGCATGATTCTACCAAGAAATGTGATTCTTCATTCAAAACGCTGGTTTTTGCTATTGTGCTCATTTGAGTAATGAATGTTTTGAATTTTCTCCAAAAGTAAAGTAGTTGCAAACTCATGCTTTTAGAGACTTGTTTGGTCTCATGAGAGGAGTAGAAAAACATCAAAAATTTCAGTCCTGCATGATTCTACCAAGAAATGTGTGTTCATTGAAACCGCTGGTTTTTGATAGTTTGGGCCCTATTGAATAATGAATGTTTTGAATTTTCTCCAAAAGTAAAGTAGTTGCAAACTCATCCTTTTAGAAACTTGTTTGGGCTGTTGAGAGGAGTAAAAAACCATCAAAAATTTCAATCCTGCATGATTCTACCAAGAAATGTGATTCTTCATTCAAAACGCTGGTTTTTGCTATTGGGCTCTATTGAATAATGAATGTTTTGAATTTTCTCCAAAAGTAAAGTAGTTGCAAACTCATCCTTTTAGTAACTTGTTTGGGCTCATGAGAGGAGTAGAAAAACATCAAAAATTTCAGTCCTGCACGATTCTACCAAGAAATGTGTTTTCATTCAAACCGCTGTTTTTTGATATTTTGGGCCCTATTGAATAATGAATGTTTTGAATTTTCTCCAAAAGTAAAGTAGTTGCAAACTCATCCTTTTAGAAACTTGTTTGGGCTGTTGAGAGGAGTAAAAAACCATCAAAAATTTCAATCCTGCATGATTCTACCAAGAAATGTGATTCTTCATTCAAAACGCTGGTTTTTGCTATTGGGCTCTATTGAATAATGAATGTTTTGAATTTTCTCCAAAAGTAAAGTAGTTGCAAACTCATCCTTTTAGAGACTTGTTTGGGCTCATGAGAGGAGTAGAAAAACATCAAAAATTTCAGTCCTGCACGATTCTACCAAGAAATGTGTGTTCATTGAAACCGCTGTTTTTTGATAGTTTGGGCCCTATTGAATAATGAATGTTTTGAATTTTCTCCAAAAGTAAAGTAGTTGCAAACTCATCCTTTTAGAAACTTGTTTGGGCTGTTGAGAGGAGTAAAAAACCATCAAAAATTTCAATCCTGCATGATTCTACCAAGAAATGTGATTCTTCGTTCAAAACGCTGGTTTTTGCTATTGGGCTCTTTTGAGTAATGAATGTTTTGAATTTTCTCCAAAAGTAAAGTAGTTGCAAACTCATGCTTTTAGGGACTTGTTTGGGCTCATGAGAGGAGTAGAAAAACATCAAAAATTTCAGTCCTGCATGATTCTACCAAGAAATGTGTGTTCATTCAAACCGCTGGTTTTTGATAGTTTGGGCCCTATTGAATAATGAATGTTTTGAATTTTCTCCAAAAGTAAAGTAGTTGCAAACTCATCCTTTTAGAAACTTGTTTGGGCTGTTGAGAGGAGTAAAAAACCATCAAAAATTTCAATCCTGCATGATTCTACCAAGAAATGTGATTCTTCATTCAAAACGCTGGTTTTTGCTATTGGGCTCTATTGAATAATGAATGTTTTGAATTTTCTCCAAAAGTAAAGTAGTTGCAAACTCATCCTTTTAGAGACTTGTTTGGGCTCATGAGAGGAGTAGAAAAACATCAAAAATTTCAGTCCTGCACGATTCTACCAAGAAATGTGTGTTCATTCAAACCGCTGTTTTTTGATATTTTGGGCCCTATTGAATAATGAATGTTTTGAATTTTCTCCAAAAGTAAAGTAGTTGCAAACTTATCCTTTTAGAAACTTGTTTGGGCTGTTGAGAGGAGTAAAAAACCATCAAAAATTTCAATCCTGCATGATTCTACCAAGAAATGTGATTCTTCATTCAAAACGCTGGTTTTTGCTATTGGGCTCTATTGAATAATGAATGTTTTGAATTTTCTCCAAAAGTAAAGTAGTTGCAAACTCATCCTTTTAGAGACTTGTTTGGGCTCATGAGAGGAGTAGAAAAACATCAAAAATTTCAGTCCTGCACGATTCTACCAAGAAATGTGTGTTCATTGAAACCGCTGGTTTTTGATAGTTTGGGCCCTATTGAATAATGAATGTTTTGAATTTTCTCCAAAAGTAAAGTAGTTGCAAACTCATCGTTTTAGAAACTTGTTTGGGCTGTTGAGAGGAGTAAAAAACCATCAAAAATTTCAATCCTGCATGATTTTACCAAGAAATGTGATTCTTCATTCAAAACCTGATTTTTGCTATTGGGCTCTATTGAATAGTGAATGTTTTGAATTTTCTCCAAAAGTAAAGTAGTTGCAAACTCATGCTTTTAGAGACTTGTTTGGGCTCATGAGAGGAGTAGAAAAACATCAAAAATTTCAGTCCTGCATGATTCTACCAAGAAATGTGTGTTCATTCAAACCGCTGGTTTTTGATAGTTTGGGCCCTATTGAATAATGAATGTTTTGAATTTTCTCCAAAAGTAAAGTAGTTGCAAACTCATCCTTTTAGAAACTTGTTTGGGCTGTTGAGAGGAGTAAAAAACCATCAAAAATTTCAATCCTGCATGATTCTACCAAGAAATGTGATTCTTCATTCAAAACCTGATTTTTGCTATTGGTCTCTATTGAATAATGAATGTTTTGAATTTTCTCCAAAAGTAAAGTAGTTGCAAACTCATGCTTTTAGAGACTTGTTTGGGCTCATGAGAGGAGTAGAAAAACATCAAAAATTTCAGTCCTGCATGATTCTACCAAGAAATGTGTGTTCATTGAAACCGCTGGTTTTTGATAGTTTGGGCCCTATTGAATAATGAATGTTTTGAATTTTCTCCAAAAGTAAAGTAGTTGCAAATTCATCCTTTTAGAAACTTGTTTGGGCTGTTGAGAGGAGTAAAAAACCATCAAAAATTTCAATCCTGCATGATTCTACCAAGAAATGTGATTCTTCATTCAAAACGCTGGTTTTTGCTATTGGGCTCTTTTGAGTAATGAATGTTTTGAATTTTCTCCAAAAGTAAAGTAGTTGCAAACTCATGCTTTTAGAGACTTGTTTGGGCTCATGAGAGGAGTAGAAAAACATCAAAAATTTCAGTCCTGCATGATTCTACCAAGAAATGTGTGTTCATTGAAACCGCTGGTTTTTGATAGTTTGGGCCCTATTGAATAATGAATGTTTTGAATTTTCTCCAAAAGTAAAGTAGTTGCAAACTCATCCTTTTAGAAACTTGTTTGGGCTGTTGAGAGGAGTAAAAAACCATCAAAAATTTCAATCCTGCATGATTTTACCAAGAAATGCGATTCTTCATTCAAAACCTGATTTTTGCTATTGGGCTCTATTGAATAATGAATGTTTTGAATTTTCTCCAAAAGTAAAGTAGTTGCAAACTCATGCTTTTAGAGACTTGTTTGGGCTCATGAGAGGAGTAGAAAAACATCAAAAATTTCAGTCCTGCATGATTCTACCAAGAAATGTGTGTTCATTGAAACTGCTGGTTTTTGATAGTTTGGGCCCTATTGAATAATGAATGTTTTGAATTTTCTCCAAAAGTAAAGTAGTTGCAAATTCATCCTTTTAGAAACTTGTTTGGGCTGTTGAGAGGAGTAAAAAACCATCAAAAATTTCAATCCTGCATGATTCTACCAAGAAATGTGATTCTTCATTCAAAACGCTGGTTTTTGCTATTGGGCTCTTTTGAGTAATGAATGTTTTGAATTTTCTCCAAAAGTAAAGTAGTTGCAAACTCATGCTTTTAGAGACTTGTTTGGGCTCATGAGAGGAGTAGAAAAACATCAAAAATTTCAGTCCTGCATGATTCTACCAAGAAATGTGTGTTCATTCAAACCGCTGGTTTTTGATAGTTTGGGCCCTATTGAATAATGAATGTTTTGAATTTTCTCCAAAAGTAAAGTAGTTGCAAACTCATCCTTTTAGAAACTTGTTTGGGCTGTTGAGAGGAGTAAAAAACCATCAAAAATTTCAATCCTGCATGATTTTACCAAGAAATGTGATTCTTCATTCAAAACCTGATTTTTGCTATTGGGCTCTATTGAATAGTGAATGTTTTGAATTTTCTCCAAAAGTAAAGTAGTTGCAAACTCATGCTTTTAGAGACTTGTTTGGGCTCATGAGAGGAGTAGAAAAACATCAAAAATTTCAGTTCTGCATGATTCTACCAAGAAATGTGTGTTCATTGAAACCGCTGGTTTTTGATAGTTTGGGCCCTATTGAATAATGAATGTTTTGAATTTTCTCCAAAAGTAAAGTAGTTGCAAACTCATCCTTTTAGAAACTTGTTTGGGCTGTTGAGAGGAGTAAAAAACCATCAAAAATTTCAATCCTGCATGATTCTACCAAGAAATGTGATTCTTCATTCAAAACCTGATTTTTGCTATTGGTCTCTATTGAATAATGAATGTTTTGAATTTTCTCCAAAAGTAAAGTAGTTGCAAACTCATGCTTTTAGAGACTTGTTTGGGCTCATGAGAGGAGTAGAAAAACATCAAAAATTTCAGTCCTGCATGATTCTACCAAGAAATGTGTGTTCATTGAAACCGCTGGTTTTTGATAGTTTGGGCCCTATTGAATAATGAATGTTTTGAATTTTCTCCAAAAGTAAAGTAGTTGCAAATTCATCCTTTTAGAAACTTGTTTGGGCTGTTGAGAGGAGTAAAAAACCATCAAAAATTTCAATCCTGCATGATTCTACCAAGAAATGTGATTCTTCATTCAAAACGCTGGTTTTTGCTATTGGGCTCTTTTGAGTAATGAATGTTTTGAATTTTCTCCAAAAGTAAAGTAGTTGCAAACTCATGCTTTTAGAGACTTGTTTGGGCTCATGAGAGGAGTAGAAAAACATCAAAAATTTCAGTCCTGCATGATTCTACCAAGAAATGTGTGTTCATTGAAACCGCTGGTTTTTGATAGTTTGGGCCCTATTGAATAATGAATGTTTTGAATTTTCTCCAAAAGTAAAGTAGTTGCAAACTCATCCTTTTAGAAACTTGTTTGGGCTGTTGAGAGGAGTAAAAAACCATCAAAAATTTCAATCCTGCATGATTTTACCAAGAAATGCGATTCTTCATTCAAAACCTGATTTTTGCTATTGGGCTCTATTGAATAATGAATGTTTTGAATTTTCTCCAAAAGTAAAGTAGTTGCAAACTCATGCTTTTAGAGACTTGTTTGGGCTCATGAGAGGAGTAGAAAAACATCAAAAATTTCAGTCCTGCATGATTCTACCAAGAAATGTGTGTTCATTGAAACTGCTGGTTTTTGATAGTTTGGGCCCTATTGAATAATGAATGTTTTGAATTTTCTCCAAAAGTAAAGTAGTTGCAAATTCATCCTTTTAGAAACTTGTTTGGGCTGTTGAGAGGAGTAAAAAACCATCAAAAATTTCAATCCTGCATGATTCTACCAAGAAATGTGATTCTTCATTCAAAACGCTGGTTTTTGCTATTGGGCTCTTTTGAGTAATGAATGTTTTGAATTTTCTCCAAAAGTAAAGTAGTTGCAAACTCATGCTTTTAGAGACTTGTTTGGGCTCATGAGAGGAGTAGAAAAACATCAAAAATTTCAGTCCTGCATGATTCTACCAAGAAATGTGTGTTCATTCAAACCGCTGGTTTTTGATAGTTTGGGCCCTATTGAATAATGAATGTTTTGAATTTTCTCCAAAAGTAAAGTAGTTGCAAACTCATCCTTTTAGAAACTTGTTTGGGCTGTTGAGAGGAGTAAAAAACCATCAAAAATTTCAATCCTGCATGATTTTACCAAGAAATGTGATTCTTCATTCAAAACCTGATTTTTGCTATTGGGCTCTATTGAATAGTGAATGTTTTGAATTTTCTCCAAAAGTAAAGTAGTTGCAAACTCATGCTTTTAGAGACTTGTTTGGGCTCATGAGAGGAGTAGAAAAACATCAAAAATTTCAGTTCTGCATGATTCTACCAAGAAATGTGTGTTCATTGAAACCGCTGGTTTTTGATAGTTTGGGCCCTATTGAATAATGAATGTTTTGAATTTTCTCCAAAAGTAAAGTAGTTGCAAACTCATCCTTTTAGAAACTTGTTTGGGCTGTTGAGAGGAGTAAAAAACCATCAAAAATTTCAATCCTGCATGATTCTACCAAGAAATGTGATTCTTCATTCAAAACCTGATTTTTGCTATTGGGCTCTATTGAATAATGAATGTTTTGAATTTTCTCCAAAAGTAAAGTAGTTGCAAACTCATGCTTTTAGAGACTTGTTTGGGCTCATGAGAGGAGTAGAAAAACATCAAAAATTTCAGTCCTGCATGATTCTACCAAGAAATGTGTGTTCATTGAAACCGCTGGTTTTTGATAGTTTGGGCCCTATTGAATAATGAATGTTTTGAATTTTCTCCAAAAGTAAAGTAGTTGCAAACTCATCCTTTTAGAAACTTGTTTGGGCTGTTGAGAGGAGTAAAAAACCATCAAAAATTTCAATCCTGCATGATTCTACCAAGAAATGTGATTCTTCATTCAAAACGCTGGTTTTTGCTATTGGGCTCTTTTGAGTAATGAATGTTTTGAATTTTCTCCAAAAGTAAAGTAGTTGCAAACTCATGCTTTTAGAGACTTGTTTGGGCTCATGAGAGGAGTAGAAAAACATCAAAAATTTCAGTCCTGCATGATTCTACCAAGAAATGTGTGTTCATTCTAACCGCTGGTTTTTGATAGTTTGGGCCCTATTGAATAATGAATGTTTTGAATTTTCTCCAAAAGTAAAGTAGTTGCAAACTCATCCTTTTAGAAACTTGTTTGGGCTGTTGAGAGGAGTAAAAAACCATCAAAAATTTCAATCCTGCATGATTCTACCAAGAAATGTGATTCTTCATTCAAAACGCTGGTTTTTGCTATTGGGCTCTATTGAATAATGAATGTTTTGAATTTTCTCCAAAAGTAAAGTAGTTGCAAACTCATCCTTTTAGAGACTTGTTTGGGCTCATGAGAGGAGTAGAAAAACATCAAAAATTTCAGTCCTGCACGATTCTACCAAGAAATGTGTGTTCATTCAAACCGCTGTTTTTTGATATTTTGGGCCCTATTGAATAATGAATGTTTTGAATTTTCTCCAAAAGTAAAGTAGTTGCAAACTCATCCTTTTAGAAACTTGTTTGGGCTGTTGAGAGGAGTAAAAAACCATCAAAAATTTCAATCCTGCATGATTTTACCAAGAAATGTGATTCTTCATTCAAAACCTGATTTTTGCTATTGGGCTCTATTGAATAGTGAATGTTTTGAATTTTCTCCAAAAGTAAAGTAGTTGCAAACTCATGCTTTTAGAGACTTGTTTGGGCTCATGAGAGGAGTAGAAAAACATCAAAAATTTCAGTTCTGCATGATTCTACCAAGAAATGTGTGTTCATTGAAACCGCTGGTTTTTGATAGTTTGGGCCCTATTGAATAATGAATGTTTTGAATTTTCTCCAAAAGTAAAGTAGTTGCAAACTCATCCTTTTAGAAACTTGTTTGGGCTGTTGAGAGGAGTAAAAAACCATCAAAAATTTCAATCCTGCATGATTCTACCAAGAAATGTGATTCTTCATTCAAAACCTGATTTTTGCTATTGGGCTCTATTGAATAATGAATGTTTTGAATTTTCTCCAAAAGTAAAGTAGTTGCAAACTCATGCTTTTAGAGACTTGTTTGGGCTCATGAGAGGAGTAGAAAAACATCAAAAATTTCAGTCCTGCATGATTCTACCAAGAAATGTGTGTTCATTGAAACCGCTGGTTTTTGATAGTTTGGGCCCTATTGAATAATGAATGTTTTGAATTTTCTCCAAAAGTAAAGTAGTTGCAAACTCATCCTTTTAGAAACTTGTTTGGGCTGTTGAGAGGAGTAAAAAACCATCAAAAATTTCAATCCTGCATGATTCTACCAAGAAATGTGATTCTTCATTCAAAACCTGATTTTTGCTATTGGGCTCTATTGAATAATGAATGTTTTGAATTTTCTCCAAAAGTAAAGTAGTTGCAAACTCATGCTTTTAGAGACTTGTTTGGGCTCATGAGAGGAGTAGAAAAACATCAAAAATTTCAGTCCTGCATGATTCTACCAAGAAATGTGTGTTCATTGAAACCGCTGGTTTTTGATAGTTTGGGCCCTATTGAATAATGAATGTTTTGAATTTTCTCCAAAAGTAAAGTAGTTGCAAACTCATCCTTTTAGAAACTTGTTTGGGCTGTTGAGAGGAGTAAAAAACCATCAAAAATTTCAATCCTGCATGATTCTACCAAGAAATGTGATTCTTCATTCAAAACGCTGGTTTTTGCTATTGGGCTCTTTTGAGTAATGAATGTTTTGAATTTTCTCCAAAAGTAAAGTAGTTGCAAACTCATGCTTTTAGAGACTTGTTTGGGCTCATGAGAGGAGTAGAAAAACATCAAAAATTTCAGTCCTGCATGATTCTACCAAGAAATGTGTGTTCATTCTAACCGCTGGTTTTTGATAGTTTGGGCCCTATTGAATAATGAATGTTTTGAATTTTCTCCAAAAGTAAAGTAGTTGCAAACTCATCCTTTTAGAAACTTGTTTGGGCTGTTGAGAGGAGTAAAAAACCATCAAAAATTTCAATCCTGCATGATTCTACCAAGAAATGTGATTCTTCATTCAAAACGCTGGTTTTTGCTATTGGGCTCTATTGAATAATGAATGTTTTGAATTTTCTCCAAAAGTAAAGTAGTTGCAAACTCATCCTTTTAGAGACTTGTTTGGGCTCATGAGAGGAGTAGAAAAACATCAAAAATTTCAGTCCTGCACGATTCTACCAAGAAATGTGTGTTCATTCAAACCGCTGTTTTTTGATATTTTGGGCCCTATTGAATAATGAATGTTTTGAATTTTCTCCAAAAGTAAAGTAGTTGCAAACTCATCCTTTTAGAAACTTGTTTGGGCTGTTGAGAGGAGTAAAAAACCATCAAAAATTTCAATCCTGCATGATTTTACCAAGAAATGTGATTCTTCATTCAAAACCTGATTTTTGCTATTGGGCTCTATTGAATAATGAATGTTTTGAATTTTCTCCAAAAGTAAAGTAGTTGCAAACTCATGCTTTTAGAGACTTGTTTGGGCTCATGAGTGGAGTAGAAAAACATCAAAAATTTCAGTCCTGCATGATTCTACCAAGAAATGTGTGTTCATTCAAACCGCTGGTTTTTGATAGTTTGGGCCCTATTGAATAATGAATGTTTTGAATTTTCTCCAAAAGTAAAGTAGTTGCAAACTCATCCTTTTAGAAACTTGTTTGGGCTGTTGAGAGGAGTAAAAAAACCATCAAAAATTTCAATCCTGCATGATTCTACCAAGAAATGTGATTCTTCATTCAAAACCTGATTTTTGCTATTGGGCTCTATTGAATAATGAATGTTTTGAATTTTCTCCAAAAGTAAAGTAGTTGCAAACTCATGCTTTTAGAGACTTGTTTGGGCTCATGAGAGGAGTAGAAAAACATCAAAAATTTCAGTCCTGCATGATTCTACCAAGAAATGTGTGTTCATTGAAACCGCTGGTTTTTGATAGTTTGGGCCCTATTGAATAATGAATGTTTTGAATTTTCTCCAAAAGTAAAGTAGTTGCAAACTCATCCTTTTAGAAACTTGTTTGGGCTGTTGAGAGGAGTAAAAAACCATCAAAAATTTCAATCCTGCATGATTCTACCAAGAAATGTGATTCTTCATTCAAAACGCTGTTTTTTGCTATTGGGCTCTATTGAATAATGAATGTTTTGAATTTTCTCCAAAAGTAAAGTAGTTGCAAACTCATCCTTTTAGAGACTTGTTTGGGCTCATGAGAGGAGTAGAAAAACATCAAAAATTTCAGTCCTGCACGATTCTACCAAGAAATGTGTGTTCATTCAAACCGCTGGTTTTTGATATTTTGGGCCCTATTGAATAATGAATGTTTTGAATTTTCTCCAAAAGTAAAGTAGTTGCAAACTCATCCTTTTAGAAACTTGTTTGGGCTGTTGAGAGGAGTAAAAAACCATCAAAAATTTCAATCCTGCATGATTCTACCAAGAAATGTGATTCTTCATTCAAAACCTGATTTTTGCTATTGGGCTCTATTGAATAATGAATGTTTTGAATTTTCTCCAAAAGTAAAGTAGTTGCAAACTCATGCTTTTAGAGACTTGTTTGGGCTCATGAGAGGAGTAGAAAAACATCAAAAATTTCAGTCCTGCATGATTCTACCAAGAAATGTGTGTTCATTGAAACCGCTGGTTTTTGATAGTTTGGGCCCTATTGAATTATTATTATTATTATTTATTGTTATAGCGCCATTTATTCCATGGCGCTTTACATGTGAGGGGGGTATACATAAAAACAAGTACAATAATCTTAAACAATACAAGTCATAACTGGTACAGGAGGAGAGAGGACCCTGCCCGCGAAGGCTCACAATCTACAGCGGGATGGGTGATAATACAGTAGGCGAGGGTAGAGCTGGTCGTGCAGCGGTTTGGTCGATCAGTGGTTACTGCAGGTTATAGGCTTGTCGGAAGAGGTGGGTCTTCAGGCTCTTTTTGAAGGTTTCGATGGTAGGCGAGAGTCTGATATGTTGTGGTAGAGAGTTCCAGAGTAGGGGTGATGCGCGAGAGAAATCTTGTATGCGATTGTGGGAAGAGGAGATAAGAGGGGAGTAGAGAAGGAGATCTTGTGAGGATCGGAGGTTGCGTGCAGGAAAGTACCGGGAGACGAGGTCACAGATGTATGGAGGAGACAAGTTGTGGATGGCTTTGTATGTCATGGTTAGGGTTTTGTAATGGAGTCTCTGGGCAATTGGGAGCCAGTGAAGGGATTGACAGAGGGGAGAAGCTGGGGAATAGCGGGGGGACAGGTGGATTAGTCGGGCAGCAGAGTTTAGAATAGATTGGAGGGGTGCGAGAGTGTTTGAGGGGAGGCCACAGAGCATGAGGTTGCAGTAGTCAAGGCGAGAGATGATGAGGGCATGGACTAGGGTTTTTGCAGATTCTTGGGTGAGGAATGAACGGATGCGTGAAATATTTTTGAGTTGAAGTCGGCAGGAAGTGGAAAGGGTTTGGATATGTGGTTTGAAGGAGAGATCAGCATCAAGGATTACTCCGAGGCAGCGAGCTTGTGGGACTGGGGAGAGTGGGCAGTCATTTACTGTAATTGATAGGTTCGTAGGGGGGGTCACGTGAGATGGGGGAAAGATGATGAATTCTGTTTTGTCCATGTTGAGTTTCAGATATCTAGTGGAGAAGAAGGATGAAATAGTGGACAGACATTGAGGGATTCTGGTTAGTAGGGAGGTGATATCTGGTCCAGAGATGTAGATCTGTGTGTCATCAGCATAAAGATGATACTGAAAGCCATGAGATTCTATGAGCTGTCCCAGGCCAAAGGTGTAAATAGAGAACAGCAGGGGCCCTAGGACTGAACCTTGTGGGACTCCGACAGATAGGGGGCGAGGTGAGGAGGTGGTGTGTGAGTGGGAGACGCTGAATGTCCGGTCTGTTAGGTATGATGAGATCCAGGAGAGGGCCAAGTCTGTGATGCCGAGGGATGAGAGGGTCTGTAATAATAGGGAATGGTCCACTGTGTCAAAGGCAGCCGACAGGTCCAGGAGGAGGAGGACGGAGTAGTGTCGCTTGCTCTTGGCAGTTAAGAGGTCATTGGTGACCTTAGTAAGGGCAGTTTCAGTGGAGTGGTGTGACCGGAAGCCAGATTGTAAGCGGTCGAAGAGGGAGCAAGAAGAGAGATGGGAGGACAGTTCAAGGTAGACGTGTTGTTCCAGTAGCTTGGAGGCGTATGGGAGAAGTGATATAGGGCGATAGCTAGATACAGAGGATGGGTCAAGAGAGGGCTTTTTGAGGATAGGTGTGATGGAGGCATGTTTAAAGCTTGAGGGGAAAACACCAGTTGTTAGTGATAGGTTGAAGAGATGGGTTAGGGTTGGGATGAAGACTGTGGTGAGGTTTGGGATGAAGTGGGATGGGATCGGGTCGAGTGCACAGGTGGTGAGATGTGATCTTGAGAGTAGAGTGGAGAGTCGATCTTCTGTAATGGTGGAGAAGTTGGTTTTGAAGGTGGAGGGCTGGGAAGTCGGGAGGAAGGGCTCTGGGGGTTGTTGACCAAAACTGTCCCTGATGTTATCAATTTTCTGCTTGAAAAATGAGGCAAAGTCTTCAGCTGAGATGAGTGGGGAGGGAGGAGGTGCTGGGGGGCGGAGGAGAGAATTGAAGGTGTTGAATAACTGTTTAGGGTTGTGAGACAGGGAGGATATGAGAGATGAGAAGTAGGTTTGTTTAGCTGTGGCGAGTGTGGTCTTGAAAGTAGTGAGGGACTGTTTGAATGCGATGAAATGCTCATTGGAGTGGGATCTTTTCCATCTGCGCTCAGCAGCCCTGGAAGCTCGCCTCAGCTCTTTGGTCAGGCTGGTGTGCCAGGGCTGTCTGTTAATTTTGCGAGTTTTGGTATGTGTAAGTGGGGCAGCGGATTCCAAAGCTACAGCTATTGAATAATGAATGTTTTGAATTTTCTCCAAAAGTAAAGTAGTTGCAAACTCATCCTTTTAGAAACGTGTTTGGGCTGGTGAGAGGAGTAAAAAAACATCAAAGATTTCAATCCTGCATGATTCTACCAAGAAATGTGATTCTTCATTCAAAACGCTGGTTTTTGCTATTGGGCTCTATTGAATAATGAATGTTTTGAATTTTCTCCAAAAGTAAAGTAGTTGCAAACTCATCCTTTTAGAGACTTGTTTGGGCTCATGAGAGGAGTAGAAAAACATCAAAAATTTCAGTCCTGCACGATTCTACCAAGAAATGTGTGTTCATTCAAACCGCTGTTTTTTGATATTTTGGGCCCTATTGAATAATGAATGTTTTGAATTTTCTCCAAAAGTAAAGTAGTTGCAAACTCATCCTTTTAGAAACTTGTTTGGGCTGTTGAGAGGAGTAAAAAACCATCAAAAATTTCAATCCTGCATGATTTTACCAAGAAATGTGATTCTTCATTCAAAACCTGATTTTTGCTATTGGGCTCTATTGAATAATGAATGTTTTGAATTTTCTCCAAAAGTAAAGTAGTTGCAAACTCATGCTTTTAGAGACTTGTTTGGGCTCATGAGTGGAGTAGAAAAACATCAAAAATTTCAGTCCTGCATGATTCTACCAAGAAATGTGTGTTCATTCAAACCGCTGGTTTTTGATAGTTTGGGCCCTATTGAATAATGAATGTTTTGAATTTTCTCCAAAAGTAAAGTAGTTGCAAACTCATCCTTTTAGAAACTTGTTTGGGCTGTTGAGAGGAGTAAAAAAACCATCAAAAATTTCAATCCTGCATGATTCTACCAAGAAATGTGATTCTTCATTCAAAACCTGATTTTTGCTATTGGGCTCTATTGAATAATGAATGTTTTGAATTTTCTCCAAAAGTAAAGTAGTTGCAAACTCATGCTTTTAGAGACTTGTTTGGGCTCATGAGAGGAGTAGAAAAACATCAAAAATTTCAGTCCTGCATGATTCTACCAAGAAATGTGTGTTCATTGAAACCGCTGGTTTTTGATAGTTTGGGCCCTATTGAATAATGAATGTTTTGAATTTTCTCCAAAAGTAAAGTAGTTGCAAACTCATCCTTTTAGAAACTTGTTTGGGCTGTTGAGAGGAGTAAAAAACCATCAAAAATTTCAATCCTGCATGATTCTACCAAGAAATGTGATTCTTCATTCAAAACGCTGTTTTTTGCTATTGGGCTCTATTGAATAATGAATGTTTTGAATTTTCTCCAAAAGTAAAGTAGTTGCAAACTCATCCTTTTAGAGACTTGTTTGGGCTCATGAGAGGAGTAGAAAAACATCAAAAATTTCAGTCCTGCACGATTCTACCAAGAAATGTGTGTTCATTCAAACCGCTGGTTTTTGATATTTTGGGCCCTATTGAATAATGAATGTTTTGAATTTTCTCCAAAAGTAAAGTAGTTGCAAACTCATCCTTTTAGAAACTTGTTTGGGCTGTTGAGAGGAGTAAAAAACCATCAAAAATTTCAATCCTGCATGATTCTACCAAGAAATGTGATTCTTCATTCAAAACCTGATTTTTGCTATTGGGCTCTATTGAATAATGAATGTTTTGAATTTTCTCCAAAAGTAAAGTAGTTGCAAACTCATGCTTTTAGAGACTTGTTTGGGCTCATGAGAGGAGTAGAAAAACATCAAAAATTTCAGTCCTGCATGATTCTACCAAGAAATGTGTGTTCATTGAAACCGCTGGTTTTTGATAGTTTGGGCCCTATTGAATTATTATTATTATTATTTATTGTTATAGCGCCATTTATTCCATGGCGCTTTACATGTGAGGGGGGTATACATAAAAACAAGTACAATAATCTTAAACAATACAAGTCATAACTGGTACAGGAGGAGAGAGGACCCTGCCCGCGAAGGCTCACAATCTACAGCGGGATGGGTGATAATACAGTAGGCGAGGGTAGAGCTGGTCGTGCAGCGGTTTGGTCGATCAGTGGTTACTGCAGGTTATAGGCTTGTCGGAAGAGGTGGGTCTTCAGGCTCTTTTTGAAGGTTTCGATGGTAGGCGAGAGTCTGATATGTTGTGGTAGAGAGTTCCAGAGTAGGGGTGATGCGCGAGAGAAATCTTGTATGCGATTGTGGGAAGAGGAGATAAGAGGGGAGTAGAGAAGGAGATCTTGTGAGGATCGGAGGTTGCGTGCAGGAAAGTACCGGGAGACGAGGTCACAGATGTATGGAGGAGACAAGTTGTGGATGGCTTTGTATGTCATGGTTAGGGTTTTGTAATGGAGTCTCTGGGCAATTGGGAGCCAGTGAAGGGATTGACAGAGGGGAGAAGCTGGGGAATAGCGGGGGGACAGGTGGATTAGTCGGGCAGCAGAGTTTAGAATAGATTGGAGGGGTGCGAGAGTGTTTGAGGGGAGGCCACAGAGCATGAGGTTGCAGTAGTCAAGGCGAGAGATGATGAGGGCATGGACTAGGGTTTTTGCAGATTCTTGGGTGAGGAATGAACGGATGCGTGAAATATTTTTGAGTTGAAGTCGGCAGGAAGTGGAAAGGGTTTGGATATGTGGTTTGAAGGAGAGATCAGCATCAAGGATTACTCCGAGGCAGCGAGCTTGTGGGACTGGGGAGAGTGGGCAGTCATTTACTGTAATTGATAGGTTCGTAGGGGGGGTCACGTGAGATGGGGGAAAGATGATGAATTCTGTTTTGTCCATGTTGAGTTTCAGATATCTAGTGGAGAAGAAGGATGAAATAGTGGACAGACATTGAGGGATTCTGGTTAGTAGGGAGGTGATATCTGGTCCAGAGATGTAGATCTGTGTGTCATCAGCATAAAGATGATACTGAAAGCCATGAGATTCTATGAGCTGTCCCAGGCCAAAGGTGTAAATAGAGAACAGCAGGGGCCCTAGGACTGAACCTTGTGGGACTCCGACAGATAGGGGGCGAGGTGAGGAGGTGGTGTGTGAGTGGGAGACGCTGAATGTCCGGTCTGTTAGGTATGATGAGATCCAGGAGAGGGCCAAGTCTGTGATGCCGAGGGATGAGAGGGTCTGTAATAATAGGGAATGGTCCACTGTGTCAAAGGCAGCCGACAGGTCCAGGAGGAGGAGGACGGAGTAGTGTCGCTTGCTCTTGGCAGTTAAGAGGTCATTGGTGACCTTAGTAAGGGCAGTTTCAGTGGAGTGGTGTGACCGGAAGCCAGATTGTAAGCGGTCGAAGAGGGAGCAAGAAGAGAGATGGGAGGACAGTTCAAGGTAGACGTGTTGTTCCAGTAGCTTGGAGGCGTATGGGAGAAGTGATATAGGGCGATAGCTAGATACAGAGGATGGGTCAAGAGAGGGCTTTTTGAGGATAGGTGTGATGGAGGCATGTTTAAAGCTTGAGGGGAAAACACCAGTTGTTAGTGATAGGTTGAAGAGATGGGTTAGGGTTGGGATGAAGACTGTGGTGAGGTTTGGGATGAAGTGGGATGGGATCGGGTCGAGTGCACAGGTGGTGAGATGTGATCTTGAGAGTAGAGTGGAGAGTCGATCTTCTGTAATGGTGGAGAAGTTGGTTTTGAAGGTGGAGGGCTGGGAAGTCGGGAGGAAGGGCTCTGGGGGTTGTTGACCAAAACTGTCCCTGATGTTATCAATTTTCTGCTTGAAAAATGAGGCAAAGTCTTCAGCTGAGATGAGTGGGGAGGGAGGAGGTGCTGGGGGGCGGAGGAGAGAATTGAAGGTGTTGAATAACTGTTTAGGGTTGTGAGACAGGGAGGATATGAGAGATGAGAAGTAGGTTTGTTTAGCTGTGGCGAGTGTGGTCTTGAAAGTAGTGAGGGACTGTTTGAATGCGATGAAATGCTCATTGGAGTGGGATCTTTTCCATCTGCGCTCAGCAGCCCTGGAAGCTCGCCTCAGCTCTTTGGTCAGGCTGGTGTGCCAGGGCTGTCTGTTAATTTTGCGAGTTTTGGTATGTGTAAGTGGGGCAGCGGATTCCAAAGCTACAGCTATTGAATAATGAATGTTTTGAATTTTCTCCAAAAGTAAAGTAGTTGCAAACTCATCCTTTTAGAAACTTGTTTGGGCTGGTGAGAGGAGTAAAAAAACATCAAAGATTTCAATCCTGCATGATTCTACCAAGAAATGTGATTCTTCATTCAAAACGCTGGTTTTTGCTATTGGGCTCTATTGAATAATGAATGTTTTGAATTTTCTCCAAAAGAAAAGTAGTTGCAAACTCATCCTTTTAGAGACTTGTTTGGGCTCATGAGAGGAGTAGAAAAACATCCAAAATTTCAGTCCTGCACGATTCTACCAAGAAATGTGTGTTCATTCAAACCGCTGGTTTTTGATATTTTGGGCCCTATTGAATAATGAATGTTTTGAATTTTCTCCAAAAGTAAAGTAGTTGCAAACTCATCCTTTTAGAAACTTGTTTGGGCTGTTGAGAGGAGTAAAAAACCATCAAAAATTTCAATCCTGCATGATTCTACCAAGAAATGTGATTCTTCATTCAAAACCTGATTTTTGCTATTGGGCTCTATTGAATAATGAATGTTTTGAATCTTCTCCAAAAGTAAAGTAGTTGCAAACTCATGCTTTTAGAGACTTGTTTGGGCTCATGAGAGGAGTAGAAAAACATCAAAAATTTCAGTCCTGCATGATTCTACCAAGAAATGTGTGTTCATTGAAACCGCTGGTTTTTGATATTTTGGGCCCAATTGAATAATGAATGTTTTGAATTTTCTCCAAAAGTAAAGTAGTTGCAAACTCATCCTTTTAGAAACTTGTTTGGGCTGTTGAGAGGAGTAAAAAACCATCAAAAATTTCAATCCTGCATGATTCTACCAAGAAATGTGATTCTTCATTCAAAACGCTGGTTTTTCCTATTGGGCTCTATTGAATAATGAATGTTTTGAATTTTCTCCAAAAGTAAAGTAGTTGCAAACTCATCCTTTTAGAGACTTGTTTGGGCTGATGAGAGGAGTAGAAAAACATCAAAAATTTCAGTCCTGCACGATTCTACCAAAAAATGTGTGTTCATTCAAACCGCTGGTTTTTGATATTTTGGGCCCTAATGAATAATGAATGTTTTGAATTTTCTCCAAAAGTAAAGTAGTTGCAAACTCATCCTTTTAGAAACTTGTTTGGGCTGTTGAGAGGAGTAAAAAACCATCAAAAATTTCAATCCTGCATGATTCTACCAAGAAATGTGATTCTTCATTCAAAACCTGATTTTTGCTATTGGGCTCTATTGAATAATGAATGTTTTGAATTTTCTCCAAAAGTAAAGTAGTTGCAAACTCATGCTTTTAGAGACTTGTTTGGGCTCATGAGAGGAGTAGAAAAACATCAAAAATTTCAGTCCTGCATGATTCTACCAAGAAATGTGTGTTCATTGAAACCGCTGGTTTTTGATAGTTTGGGCCCTATTGAATAATGAATGTTTTGAATTTTCTCCAAAAGTAAAGTAGTTGCAAACTCATCCTTTTAGAAACTTGTTTGGGCTGTTGAGAGGAGTAAAAAACCGTCAAAAATTTCAATCCTGCATGATTCTACCAAGAAATGTGATTCTTCATTCAAAACGCTGGTTTTTGCTATTGGGCTCTATTGAATAATGAATGTTTTGAATTTTCTCCAAAAGTAAAGTAGTTGCAAACTCATGCTTTTAGAGACTTGTTTGGGCTCATGAGAGGAGTAGAAAAACATCAAAAATTTCAGTCCTGCATGATTCTACCAAGAAATGTGTGTTCATTGAAACCGCTGGTTTTTGATAGTTTGGGCCCTATTGAATAATGAATGTTTTGAATTTTCTCCAAAAGTAAAGTAGTTGCAAACTCATCCTTTTAGAAACTTGTTTGGGCTGTTGAGAGGAGTAAAAAACCATCAAAAATTTCAATCCTGCATGATTTTACCAAGAAATGTGATTCTTCATTCAAAACCTGATTTTTGCTATTGGGCTCTATTGAATAGTGAATGTTTTGAATTTTCTCAAAAAGTAAAGTAGTTGCAAACTCATGCTTTTAGAGACTTGTTTGGGCTCATGAGAGGAGTAGAAAAACATCAAAAATTTCAGTCCTGCATGATTCTACCAAGAAATGTGTGTTCATTGAAACCGCTGGTTTTTGATCGTTTGGGCCCTATTGAATAATGAATGTTTTGAATTTTCTCCAAAAGTAAAGTAGTTGCAAACTCATCCTTTTAGAAACTTGTTTGGGCTGTTGAGAGGAGTAAAAAAACATCAAAAATTTCAATCCTGCATGATTTTACCAAGAAATGTGATTCTTCATTCAAAACCTGATTTTTGCTATTGGGCTCTATTGAATAATGAATGTTTTGAATTTTCTCCAAAAGTAAAGTAGTTGCAAACTCATGCTTTTAGAGACTTGTTTGGGCTCATGAGAGGAGTAGAAAAACATCAAAAATTTCAGTCCTGCATGATTCTACCAAGAAATGTGTGTTCATTCAAACCGCTGGTTTTTGATAGTTTGGGCCCTATTGAATAATGAATGTTTTGAATTTTCTCCAAAAGTAAAGTAGTTGCAAACTCATCCTTTTAGAAACTTGTTTGGGCTGTTGAGAGGAGTAAAAAACCATCAAAAATTTCAATCCTGCATGATTCTACCAAGAAATGTGATTCTTCATTCAAAACCTGATTTTTGCTATTGGGCTCTATTGAATAATGAATGTTTTGAATTTTCTCCAAAAGTAAAGTAGTTGCAAACTCATGCTTTTAGAGACTTGTTTGGGCTCATGAGAGGAGTAGAAAAACATCAAAAATTTCAGTCCTGCATGATTCTACCAAGAAATGTGTGTTCATTGAAACCGCTGGTTTTTGATAGTTTGGGCCCTATTGAATAATGAATGTTTTGAATTTTCTCCAAAAGTAAAGTAGTTGCAAACTCATCCTTTTAGAAACTTGTTTGGGCTGTTGAGAGGAGTAAAAAACCATCAAAAATTTCAATCCTGCATGATTCTACCAAGAAATGTGATTCTTCATTCAAAACGCTGGTTTTTGCTATTGGGCTCTTTTGAGTAATGAATGTTTTGAATTTTCTCCAAAAGTAAAGTAGTTGCAAACTCATGCTTTTAGAGACTTGTTTGGGCTCATGAGAGGAGTAGAAAAACATCAAAAATTTCAGTCCTGCATGATTCTACCAAGAAATGTGTGTTCATTCAAACCGCTGGTTTTTGATAGTTTGGGCCCTATTGAATAATGAATGTTTTGAATTTTCTCCAAAAGTAAAGTAGTTGCAAACTCATCCTTTTAGAAACTTGTTTGGGCTGTTGAGAGGAGTAAAAAACAATCAAAAATTTCAATCCTGCATGATTCTACCAAGAAATGTGATTCTTCATTCAAAACCTGATTTTTGCTATTGGGCTCTATTGAATAATGAATGTTTTGAATTTTCTCCAAAAGTAAAGTAGTTGCAAACTCATGCTTTTAGAGACTTGTTTGGGCTCATGAGAGGAGTAGAAAAACATCAAAAATTTCAGTCCTGCATGATTCTACCAAGAAATGTGTGTTCATTGAAACCGCTGGTTTTTGATAGTTTGGGCCCTGTTGAATAATGAATGTTTTGAATTTTCTCCAAAAGTAAAGTAGTTGCAAACTCATCCTTTTAGAAACTTGTTTGGGCTGTTGAGAGGAGTAAAAAACCATCAAAAATTTCAATCCTGCATGATTCTACCAAGAAATGTGATTCTTCATTCAAAACGCTGGTTTTTGCTATTGGGCTCTATTGAATAATGAATGTTTTGAATTTTCTCCAAAAGTAAAGTAGTTGCAAACTCATCCTTTTAGAGACTTGTTTGGGCTCATGAGAGGAGTAGAAAAACATCAAAAATTTCAGTCCTGCACGATTCTACCAAGAAATGTGTGTTCATTGAAACCGCTGGTTTTTGATAGTTTGGGCCCTATTGAATAATGAATGTTTTGAATTTTCTCCAAAAGTAAAGTAGTTGCAAACTCATCCTTTTAGAAACTTGTTTGGGCTGTTGAGAGGAGTAAAAAACCATCAAAAATTTCAATCCTGCATGATTCTACCAAGAAATGTGATTCTTCATTCAAAACGCTGGTTTTTGCTATTGGGCTCTATTGAATAATGAATGTTTTGAATTTTCTCCAAAAGTAAAGTAGTTGCAAACTCATGCTTTTAGAGACTTGTTTGGGCTGATGAGAGGAGTAGAAAAACATCAAAAATTTCAGTCCTGCACGATTCTACCAAGAAATGTGTGTTCATTCAAACCGCTGTTTTTTGATATTTTGGGCCCTATTGAATAATGAATGTTTTGAATTTTCTCCAAAAGTAAAGTAGCTGCAAACTCATCCTTTTAGAAACTTTTTTGGGCTGTTGAGAGGAGTAAAAAACCATCAAAAATTTCAATCCTGCATGATTCTACCAAGAAATGTGATTCTTCATTCAAAACGCTGGTTTTTGCTATTGGGCTCTATTGAATAATGAATGTTTTGAATTTTCTCCAAAAGTAAAGTAGTTGCAAACTCATCCTTTTAGAGACTTGTTTGGGCTCATGAGAGGAGTAGAAAAACATCAAAAATTTCAGTCCTGTACGATTCTACCAAGAAATGTGTGTTCATTCAAACCGCTGGTTTTTGATATTTTGGGCCCTATTGAATAATGAATGTTTTGAATTTTCTCCAAAAGTAAAGTAGTTGCAAACTCATCCTTTTAGAAACTTGTTTGGGCTGTTGAGAGGAGTAAAAAACCATCAAAAATTTCAATCCTGCATGATTCTACCAAGAAATGTGATTCTTCATTCAAAACGCTGGTTTTTGCTATTGGGCTCTATTGAATAATGAATGTTTTGAATTTTCTCCAAAAGTAAAGTAGTTGCAAACTCATGCTTTTAGAGACTTGTTTGGGCTCATGAGAGGAGTAGAAAAACATCAAAAATTTCAGTCCTGCATGATTCTACCAAGAAATGTGTGTTCATTGAAACCGCTGGTTTTTGATAGTTTGGGCCCTATTGAATAATGAATGTTTTGAATTTTCTCCAAAAGTAAAGTAGTTGCAAATTCATCCTTTTAGAAACTTGTTTGGGCTGTTGAGAGGAGTAAAAAACCATCAAAAATTTCAATCCTGCATGATTCTACCAAGAAATGTGATTCTTCATTCAAAACGCTGGTTTTTGCTATTGGGCTCTTTTGAGTAATGAATGTTTTGAATTTTCTCCAAAAGTAAAGTAGTTGCAAACTCATGCTTTTAGAGACTTGTTTGGGCTCATGAGAGGAGTAGAAAAACATCAAAAATTTCAGTCCTGCATGATTCTACCAAGAAATGTGTGTTCATTCAAACCGCTGGTTTTTGATAGTTTGGGCCCTATTGAATAATGAATGTTTTGAATTTTCTCCAAAAGTAAAGTAGTTGCAAACTCATCCTTTTAGAAACTTGTTTGGGCTGTTGAGAGGAGTAAAAAACCATCAAAAATTTCAATCCTGCATGATTTTACCAAGAAATGTGATTCTTCATTCAAAACCTGATTTTTGCTATTGGGCTCTATTGAATAGTGAATGTTTTGAATTTTCTCCAAAAGTAAAGTAGTTGCAAACTCATGCTTTTAGAGACTTGTTTGGGCTCATGAGAGGAGTAGAAAAACATCAAAAATTTCAGTTCTGCATGATTCTACCAAGAAATGTGTGTTCATTGAAACCGCTGGTTTTTGATAGTTTGGGCCCTATTGAATAATGAATGTTTTGAATTTTCTCCAAAAGTAAAGTAGTTGCAAACTCATCCTTTTAGAAACTTGTTTGGGCTGTTGAGAGGAGTAAAAAACCATAAAAAATTTCAATCCTGCATGATTCTACCAAGAAATGTGATTCTTCATTCAAAACCTGATTTTTGCTATTGGGCTCTATTGAATAATGAATGTTTTGAATTTTCTCCAAAAGTAAAGTAGTTGCAAACTCATGCTTTTAGAGACTTGTTTTTCTACTCCTCTCATGAGCCCAAACATCAAAAATTTCAGTCCTGCATGATTCTACCAAGAAATGTGTGTTCATTGAAACCGCTGGTTTTTGATAGTTTGGGCCCTATTGAATAATGAATGTTTTGAATTTTCTCCAAAAGTAAAGTAGTTGCAAACTCATCCTTTTAGAAACTTGTTTGGGCTGTTGAGAGGAGTAAAAAACCATCAAAAATTTCAATCCTGCATGATTCTACCAAGAAATTTTTGATGTTTTTCTACTCCTCTCATGAGCCCAAACATCAAAAATTTCAGTCCTGCATGATTCTACCAAGAAATGTGTGTTCATTGAAACCGCTGGTTTTTGATAGTTTGGGCCCTATTGAATAATGAATGTTTTGAATTTTCTCCAAAAGTAAAGTAGTTGCAAACTCATCCTTTTAGAAACTTGTTTGGGCTGTTGAGAGGAGTAAAAAACCATCAAAAATTTCAATCCTGCATGATTCTACCAAGAAATGTGATTCTTCATTCAAAACGCTGGTTTTTGCTATTGGGCTCTTTTGAGTAATGAATGTTTTGAATTTTCTCCAAAAGTAAAGTAGTTGCAAACTCATGCTTTTAGAGACTTGTTTGGGCTCATGAGAGGAGTAGAAAAACATCAAAAATTTCAGTCCTGCATGATTCTACCAAGAAATGTGTGTTCATTCTAACCGCTGGTTTTTGATAGTTTGGGCCCTATTGAATAATGAATGTTTTGAATTTTCTCCAAAAGTAAAGTAGTTGCAAACTCATCCTTTTAGAAACTTGTTTGGGCTGTTGAGAGGAGTAAAAAACCATCAAAAATTTCAATCCTGCATGATTCTACCAAGAAATGTGATTCTTCATTCAAAACGCTGGTTTTTGCTATTGGGCTCTATTGAATAATGAATGTTTTGAATTTTCTCCAAAAGTAAAGTAGTTGCAAACTCATCCTTTTAGAGACTTGTTTGGGCTCATGAGAGGAGTAGAAAAACATCAAAAATTTCTGTCCTGCACGATTCTACCAAGAAATGTGTGTTCATTCAAACCGCTGTTTTTTGATATTTTGGGCCCTATTGAATAATGAATGTTTTGAATTTTCTCCAAAAGTAAAGTAGTTGCAAACTCATCCTTTTAGAAACTTGTTTGGTCTGTTGAGAGGAGTAAAAAACCATCAAAAATTTCAATCCTGCATGATTTTACCAAGAAATGTGATTCTTCATTCAAAACCTGATTTTTGCTATTGGGCTCTATTGAATAGTGAATGTTTTGAATTTTCTCCAAAAGTAAAGTAGTTGCAAACTCATGCTTTTAGAGACTTGTTTGGGCTCATGAGAGGAATAGAAAAACATCAAAAATTTCAGTTCTGCATGATTCTACCAAGAAATGTGTGTTCATTGAAACCGCTGGTTTTTGATAGTTTGGGCCCTATTGAATAATGAATGTTTTGAATTTTCTCCAAAAGTAAAGTAGTTGCAAACTCATCCTTTTAGAAACTTGTTTGGGCTGTTGAGAGGAGTAAAAAACCATCAAAAATTTCAATCCTGCATGATTCTACCAAGAAATGTGATTCTTCATTCAAAACCTGATTTTTGCTATTGGGCTCTATTGAATAATGAATGTTTTGAATTTTCTCCAAAAGTAAAGTAGTTGCAAACTCATGCTTTTAGAGACTTGTTTGGGCTCATGAGAGGAGTAGAAAAACATCAAAAATTTCAGTCCTGCATGATTCTACCAAGAAATGTGTGTTCATTGAAACCGCTGGTTTTTGATAGTTTGGGCCCTATTGAATAATGAATGTTTTGAATTTTCTCCAAAAGTAAAGTAGTTGCAAACTCATCCTTTTAGAAACTTGTTTGGGCTGTTGAGAGGAGTAAAAAACCATCAAAAATTTCAATCCTGCATGATTCTACCAAGAAATGTGATTCTTCATTCAAAACGCTGGTTTTTGCTATTGGGCTCTTTTGAGTAATGAATGTTTTGAATTTTCTCCAAAAGTAAAGTAGTTGCAAACTCATGCTTTTAGAGACTTGTTTGGGCTCATGAGAGGAGTAGAAAAACATCAAAAATTTCAGTCCTGCATGATTCTACCAAGAAATGTGTGTTCATTCTAACCGCTGGTTTTTGATAGTTTGGGCCCTATTGAATAATGAATGTTTTGAATTTTCTCCAAAAGTAAAGTAGTTGCAAACTCATCCTTTTAGAAACTTGTTTGGGCTGTTAAGAGGAGTAAAAAACCATCAAAAATTTCAATCCTGCATGATTCTACCAAGAAATGTGATTCTTCATTCAAAACGCTGGTTTTTGCTATTGGGCTCTATTGAATAATGAATGTTTTGAATTTTCTCCAAAAGTAAAGTAGTTGCAAACTCATCCTTTTAGAGACTTGTTTGGGCTCATGAGAGGAGTAGAAAAACATCAAAAATTTCAGTCCTGCACGATTCTACCAAGAAATGTGTGTTCATTCAAACCGCTGTTTTTTGATATTTTGGGCCCTATTGAATAATGAATGTTTTGAATTTTCTCCAAAAGTAAAGTAGTTGCAAACTCATCCTTTTAGAAACTTGTTTGGGCTGTTGAGAGGAGTAAAAAACCATCAAAAATTTCAATCCTGCATGATTTTACCAAGAAATGTGATTCTTCATTCAAAACCTGATTTTTGCTATTGGGCTCTATTGAATAATGAATGTTTTGAATTTTCTCCAAAAGTAAAGTAGTTGCAAACTCATGCTTTTAGAGACTTGTTTGGGCTCATGAGTGGAGTAGAAAAACATCAAAAATTTCAGTCCTGCATGATTCTACCAAGAAATGTGTGTTCATTCAAACCGCTGGTTTTTGATAGTTTGGGCCCTATTGAATAATGAATGTTTTGAATTTTCTCCAAAAGTAAAGTAGTTGCAAACTCATCCTTTTAGAAACTTGTTTGGGCTGTTGAGAGGAGTAAAAAAACCATCAAATATTTCAATCCTGCATGATTCTACCAAGAAATGTGATTCTTCATTCAAAACCTGATTTTTGCTATTGGGCTCTATTGAATAATGAATGTTTTGAATTTTCTCCAAAAGTAAAGTAGTTGCAAACTCATGCTTTTAGAGACTTGTTTGGGCTCATGAGAGGAGTAGAAAAACATCAAAAATTTCAGTCCTGCATGATTCTACCAAGAAATGTGTGTTCATTGAAACCGCTGGTTTTTGATAGTTTGGGCCCTATTGAATAATGAATGTTTTGAATTTTCTCCAAAAGTAAAGTAGTTGCAAACTCATCCTTTTAGAAACTTGTTTGGGCTGTTGAGAGGAGTAAAAAACCATCAAAAATTTCAATCCTGCATGATTCTACCAAGAAATGTGATTCTTCATTCAAAACGCTGTTTTTTGCTATTGGGCTCTATTGAATAATGAATGTTTTGAATTTTCTCCAAAAGTAAAGTAGTTGCAAACTCATCCTTTTAGAGACTTGTTTGGGCTCATGAGAGGAGTAGAAAAACATCAAAAATTTCAGTCCTGCACGATTCTACCAAGAAATGTGTGTTCATTCAAACCGCTGGTTTTTGATATTTTGGGCCCTATTGAATAATGAATGTTTTGAATTTTCTCCAAAAGTAAAGTAGTTGCAAACTCATCCTTTTAGAAACTTGTTTGGGCTGTTGAGAGGAGTAAAAAACCATCAAAAATTTCAATCCTGCATGATTCTACCAAGAAATGTGATTCTTCATTCAAAACCTGATTTTTGCTATTGGGCTCTATTGAATAATGAATGTTTTGAATTTTCTCCAAAAGTAAAGTAGTTGCAAACTCATGCTTTTAGAGACTTGTTTGGGCTCATGAGAGGAGTAGAAAAACATCAAAAATTTCAGTCCTGCATGATTCTACCAAGAAATGTGTGTTCATTGAAACCGCTGGTTTTTGATAGTTTGGGCCCTATTGAATTATTATTATTATTATTTATTGTTATAGCGCCATTTATTCCATGGCGCTTTACATGTGAGGGGGGTATACATAAAAACAAGTACAATAATCTTAAACAATACAAGTCATAACTGGTACAGGAGGAGAGAGGACCCTGCCCGCGAAGGCTCACAATCTACAGCGGGATGGGTGATAATACAGTAGGCGAGGGTAGAGCTGGTCGTGCAGCGGTTTGGTCGATCAGTGGTTACTGCAGGTTATAGGCTTGTCGGAAGAGGTGGGTCTTCAGGCTCTTTTTGAAGGTTTCGATGGTAGGCGAGAGTCTGATATGTTGTGGTAGAGAGTTCCAGAGTAGGGGTGATGCGCGAGAGAAATCTTGTATGCGATTGTGGGAAGAGGAGATAAGAGGGGAGTAGAGAAGGAGATCTTGTGAGGATCGGAGGTTGCGTGCAGGAAAGTACCGGGAGACGAGGTCACAGATGTATGGAGGAGACAAGTTGTGGATGGCTTTGTATGTCATGGTTAGGGTTTTGTAATGGAGTCTCTGGGCAATTGGGAGCCAGTGAAGGGATTGACAGAGGGGAGAAGCTGGGGAATAGCGGGGGGACAGGTGGATTAGTCGGGCAGCAGAGTTTAGAATAGATTGGAGGGGTGCGAGAGTGTTTGAGGGGAGGCCACAGAGCATGAGGTTGCAGTAGTCAAGGCGAGAGATGATGAGGGCATGGACTAGGGTTTTTGCAGATTCTTGGGTGAGGAATGAACGGATGCGTGAAATATTTTTGAGTTGAAGTCGGCAGGAAGTGGAAAGGGTTTGGATATGTGGTTTGAAGGAGAGATCAGCATCAAGGATTACTCCGAGGCAGCGAGCTTGTGGGACTGGGGAGAGTGGGCAGTCATTTACTGTAATTGATAGGTTCGTAGGGGGGGTCACGTGAGATGGGGGAAAGATGATGAATTCTGTTTTGTCCATGTTGAGTTTCAGATATCTAGTGGAGAAGAAGGATGAAATAGTGGACAGACATTGAGGGATTCTGGTTAGTAGGGAGGTGATATCTGGTCCAGAGATGTAGATCTCTGTGTCATCAGCATAAAGATGATACTGAAAGCCATGAGATTCTATGAGCTGTCCCAGGCCAAAGGTGTAAATAGAGAACAGCAGGGGCCCTAGGACTGAACCTTGTGGGACTCCGACAGATAGGGGGCGAGGTGAGGAGGTGGTGTGTGAGTGGGAGACGCTGAATGTCCGGTCTGTTAGGTATGATGAGATCCAGGAGAGGGCCAAGTCTGTGATGCCGAGGGATGAGAGGGTCTGTAATAATAGGGAATGGTCCACTGTGTCAAAGGCAGCCGACAGGTCCAGGAGGAGGAGGACGGAGTAGTGTCGCTTGCTCTTGGCAGTTAAGAGGTCATTGGTGACCTTAGTAAGGGCAGTTTCAGTGGAGTGGTGTGACCGGAAGCCAGATTGTAAGCGGTCGAAGAGGGAGCAAGAAGAGAGATGGGAGGACAGTTCAAGGTAGACGTGTTGTTCCAGTAGCTTGGAGGCGTATGGGAGAAGTGATATAGGGCGATAGCTAGATACAGAGGATGGGTCAAGAGAGGGCTTTTTGAGGATAGGTGTGATGGAGGCATGTTTAAAGCTTGAGGGGAAAACACCAGTTGTTAGTGATAGGTTGAAGAGATGGGTTAGGGTTGGGATGAAGACTGTGGTGAGGTTTGGGATGAAGTGGGATGGGATCGGGTCGAGTGCACAGGTGGTGAGATGTGATCTTGAGAGTAGAGTGGAGAGTCGATCTTCTGTAATGGTGGAGAAGTTGGTTTTGAAGGTGGAGGGCTGGGAAGTCGGGAGGAAGGGCTCTGGGGGTTGTTGACCAAAACTGTCCCTGATGTTATCAATTTTCTGCTTGAAAAATGAGGCAAAGTCTTCAGCTGAGATGAGTGGGGAGGGAGGAGGTGCTGGGGGGCGGAGGAGAGAATTGAAGGTGTTGAATAACTGTTTAGGGTTGTGAGACAGGGAGGATATGAGAGATGAGAAGTAGGTTTGTTTAGCTGTGGCGAGTGTGGTCTTGAAAGTAGTGAGGGACTGTTTGAATGCGATGAAATGCTCATTGGAGTGGGATCTTTTCCATCTGCGCTCAGCAGCCCTGGAAGCTCGCCTCAGCTCTTTGGTCAGGCTGGTGTGCCAGGGCTGTCTGTTAATTTTGCGAGTTTTGGTATGTGTAAGTGGGGCAGCGGATTCCAAAGCTACAGCTATTGAATAATGAATGTTTTGAATTTTCTCCAAAAGTAAAGTAGTTGCAAACTCATCCTTTTAGAAACTTGTTTGGGCTGTTGAGAGGAGTAAAAAAACATCAAAGATTTCAATCCTGCATGATTCTACCAAGAAATGTGATTCTTCATTCAAAACGCTGGTTTTTGCTATTGGGCTCTATTGAATAATGAATGTTTTGAATTTTCTCCAAAAGTAAAGTAGTTGCAAACTCATCCTTTTAGAGACTTGTTTGGGCTCATGAGAGGAGTAGAAAAACATCCAAAATTTCAGTCCTGCACGATTCTACCAAGAAATGTGTGTTCATTCAAACCGCTGGTTTTTGATATTTTGGGCCCTATTGAATAATGAATGTTTTGAATTTTCTCCAAAAGTAAAGTAGTTGCAAACTCATCCTTTTAGAAACTTGTTTGGGCTGTTGAGAGGAGTAAAAAACCATCAAAAATTTCAATCCTGCATGATTCTACCAAGAAATGTGATTCTTCATTCAAAACCTGATTTTTGCTATTGGGCTCTATTGAATAATGAATGTTTTGAATCTTCTCCAAAAGTAAAGTAGTTGCAAACTCATGCTTTTAGAGACTTGTTTGGGCTCATGAGAGGAGTAGAAAAACATCAAAAATTTCAGTCCTGCATGATTCTACCAAGAAATGTGTGTTCATTGAAACCGCTGGTTTTTGATATTTTGGGCCCAATTGAATAATGAATGTTTTGAATTTTCTCCAAAAGTAAAGTAGTTGCAAACTCATCCTTTTAGAAACTTGTTTGGGCTGTTGAGAGGAGTAAAAAACCATCAAAAATTTCAATCCTGCATGATTCTACCAAGAAATGTGATTCTTCATTCAAAACGCTGGTTTTTCCTATTGGGCTCTATTGAATAATGAATGTTTTGAATTTTCTCCAAAAGTAAAGTAGTTGCAAACTCATCCTTTTAGAGACTTGTTTGGGCTGATGAGAGGAGTAGAAAAACATCAAAAATTTCAGTCCTGCACGATTCTACCAAAAAATGTGTGTTCATTCAAACCGCTGGTTTTTGATATTTTGGGCCCTAATGAATAATGAATGTTTTGAATTTTCTCCAAAAGTAAAGTAGTTGCAAACTCATCCTTTTAGAAACTTGTTTGGGCTGTTGAGAGGAGTAAAAAACCATCAAAAATTTCAATCCTGCATGATTCTACCAAGAAATGTGATTCTTCATTCAAAACCTGATTTTTGCTATTGGGCTCTATTGAATAATGAATGTTTTGAATTTTCTCCAAAAGTAAAGTAGTTGCAAACTCATGCTTTTAGAGACTTGTTTGGGCTCATGAGAGGAGTAGAAAAACATCAAAAATTTCAGTCCTGCATGATTCTACCAAGAAATGTGTGTTCATTGAAACCGCTGGTTTTTGATAGTTTGGGCCCTATTGAATAATGAATGTTTTGAATTTTCTCCAAAAGTAAAGTAGTTGCAAACTCATCCTTTTAGAAACTTGTTTGGGCTGTTGAGAGGAGTAAAAAACCGTCAAAAATTTCAATCCTGCATGATTCTACCAAGAAATGTGATTCTTCATTCAAAACGCTGGTTTTTGCTATTGGGCTCTATTGAATAATGAATGTTTTGAATTTTCTCCAAAAGTAAAGTAGTTGCAAACTCATGCTTTTAGAGACTTGTTTGGGCTCATGAGAGGAGTAGAAAAACATCCAAAATTTCAGTCCTGCACGATTCTACCAAGAAATGTGTGTTCATTCAAACCGCTGGTTTTTGATATTTTGGGCCCTATTGAATAATGAATGTTTTGAATTTTCTCCAAAAGTAAAGTAGTTGCAAACTCATCCTTTTAGAAACTTGTTTGGGCTGTTGAGAGGAGTAAAAAACCATCAAAAATTTCAATCCTGCATGATTCTACCAAGAAATGTGATTCTTCATTCAAAACCTGATTTTTGCTATTGGGCTCTATTGAATAATGAATGTTTTGAATCTTCTCCAAAAGTAAAGTAGTTGCAAACTCATGCTTTTAGAGACTTGTTTGGGCTCATGAGAGGAGTAGAAAAACATCAAAAATTTCAGTCCTGCATGATTCTACCAAGAAATGTGTGTTCATTGAAACCGCTGGTTTTTGATATTTTGGGCCCAATTGAATAATGAATGTTTTGAATTTTCTCCAAAAGTAAAGTAGTTGCAAACTCATCCTTTTAGAAACTTGTTTGGGCTGTTGAGAGGAGTAAAAAACCATCAAAAATTTCAATCCTGCATGATTCTACCAAGAAATGTGATTCTTCATTCAAAACGCTGGTTTTTCCTATTGGGCTCTATTGAATAATGAATGTTTTGAATTTTCTCCAAAAGTAAAGTAGTTGCAAACTCATCCTTTTAGAGACTTGTTTGGGCTGATGAGAGGAGTAGAAAAACATCAAAAATTTCAGTCCTGCACGATTCTACCAAAAAATGTGTGTTCATTCAAACCGCTGGTTTTTGATATTTTGGGCCCTAATGAATAATGAATGTTTTGAATTTTCTCCAAAAGTAAAGTAGTTGCAAACTCATCCTTTTAGAAACTTGTTTGGGCTGTTGAGAGGAGTAAAAAACCATCAAAAATTTCAATCCTGCATGATTCTACCAAGAAATGTGATTCTTCATTCAAAACCTGATTTTTGCTATTGGGCTCTATTGAATAATGAATGTTTTGAATTTTCTCCAAAAGTAAAGTAGTTGCAAACTCATGCTTTTAGAGACTTGTTTGGGCTCATGAGAGGAGTAGAAAAACATCAAAAATTTCAGTCCTGCATGATTCTACCAAGAAATGTGTGTTCATTGAAACCGCTGGTTTTTGATAGTTTGGGCCCTATTGAATAATGAATGTTTTGAATTTTCTCCAAAAGTAAAGTAGTTGCAAACTCATCCTTTTAGAAACTTGTTTGGGCTGTTGAGAGGAGTAAAAAACCGTCAAAAATTTCAATCCTGCATGATTCTACCAAGAAATGTGATTCTTCATTCAAAACGCTGGTTTTTGCTATTGGGCTCTATTGAATAATGAATGTTTTGAATTTTCTCCAAAAGTAAAGTAGTTGCAAACTCATGCTTTTAGAGACTTGTTTGGGCTCATGAGAGGAGTAGAAAAACATCAAAAATTTCAGTCCTGCATGATTCTACCAAGAAATGTGTGTTCATTGAAACCGCTGGTTTTTGATAGTTTGGGCCCTATTGAATAATGAATGTTTTGAATTTTCTCCAAAAGTAAAGTAGTTGCAAACTCATCCTTTTAGAAACTTGTTTGGGCTGTTGAGAGGAGTAAAAAACCATCAAAAATTTCAATCCTGCATGATTTTACCAAGAAATGTGATTCTTCATTCAAAACCTGATTTTTGCTATTGGGCTCTATTGAATAGTGAATGTTTTGAATTTTCTCCAAAAGTAAAGTAGTTGCAAACTCATGCTTTTAGAGACTTGTTTGGGCTCATGAGAGGAGTAGAAAAACATCAAAAATTTCAGTCCTGCATGATTCTACCAAGAAATGTGTGTTCATTGAAACCGCTGGTTTTTGATCGTTTGGGCCCTATTGAATAATGAATGTTTTGAATTTTCTCCAAAAGTAAAGTAGTTGCAAACTCATCCTTTTAGAAACTTGTTTGGGCTGTTGAGAGGAGTAAAAAAACATCAAAAATTTCAATCCTGCATGATTTTACCAAGAAATGTGATTCTTCATTCAAAACCTGATTTTTGCTATTGGGCTCTATTGAATAATGAATGTTTTGAATTTTCTCCAAAAGCAAAGTAGTTGCAAACTCATGCTTTTAGAGACTTGTTTGGGCTCATGAGAGGAGTAGAAAAACATCAAAAATTTCAGTCCTGCATGATTCTACCAAGAAATGTGTGTTCATTCAAACCGCTGGTTTTTGATAGTTTGGGCCCTATTGAATAATGAATGTTTTGAATTTTCTCCAAAAGTAAAGTAGTTGCAAACTCATCCTTTTAGAAACTTGTTTGGGCTGTTGAGAGGAGTAAAAAACCATCAAAAATTTCAATCCTGCATGATTCTACCAAGAAATGTGATTCTTCATTCAAAACCTGATTTTTGCTATTGGGCTCTATTGAATAATGAATGTTTTGAATTTTCTCCAAAAGTAAAGTAGTTGCAAACTCATGCTTTTAGAGACTTGTTTGGGCTCATGAGAGGAGTAGAAAAACATCAAAAATTTCAGTCCTGCATGATTCTACCAAGAAATGTGTGTTCATTGAAACCGCTGGTTTTTGATAGTTTGGGCCCTATTGAATAATGAATGTTTTGAATTTTCTCCAAAAGTAAAGTAGTTGCAAACTCATCCTTTTAGAAACTTGTTTGGGCTGTTGAGAGGAGTAAAAAACCATCAAAAATTTCAATCCTGCATGATTCTACCAAGAAATGTGATTCTTCATTCAAAACGCTGGTTTTTGCTATTGGGCTCTTTTGAGTAATGAATGTTTTGAATTTTCTCCAAAAGTAAAGTAGTTGCAAACTCATGCTTTTAGAGACTTGTTTGGGCTCATGAGAGGAGTAGAAAAACATCAAAAATTTCAGTCCTGCATGATTCTACCAAGAAATGTGTGTTCATTCAAACCGCTGGTTTTTGATAGTTTGGGCCCTATTGAATAATGAATGTTTTGAATTTTCTCCAAAAGTAAAGTAGTTGCAAACTCATCCTTTTAGAAACTTGTTTGGGCTGTTGAGAGGAGTAAAAAACAATCAAAAATTTCAATCCTGCATGATTCTACCAAGAAATGTGATTCTTCATTCAAAACCTGATTTTTGCTATTGGGCTCTATTGAATAATGAATGTTTTGAATTTTCTCCAAAAGTAAAGTAGTTGCAAACTCATGCTTTTAGAGACTTGTTTGGGCTCATGAGAGGAGTAGAAAAACATCAAAAATTTCAGTCCTGCATGATTCTACCAAGAAATGTGTGTTCATTGAAACCGCTGGTTTTTGATAGTTTGGGCCCTGTTGAATAATGAATGTTTTGAATTTTCTCCAAAAGTAAAGTAGTTGCAAACTCATCCTTTTAGAAACTTGTTTGGGCTGTTGAGAGGAGTAAAAAACCATCAAAAATTTCAATCCTGCATGATTCTACCAAGAAATGTGATTCTTCATTCAAAACGCTGGTTTTTGCTATTGGGCTCTATTGAATAATGAATGTTTTGAATTTTCTCCAAAAGTAAAGTAGTTGCAAACTCATCCTTTTAGAGACTTGTTTGGGCTCATGAGAGGAGTAGAAAAACATCAAAAATTTCAGTCCTGCACGATTCTACCAAGAAATGTGTGTTCATTTAAACCGCTGGTTTTTGATAGTTTGGGCCCTATTGAATAATGAATGTTTTGAATTTTCTCCAAAAGTAAAGTAGTTGCAAACTCATTCTTTTAGAAACTTGTTTGGGCTGTTGAGAGGAGTAAAAAACCATCAAAAATTTCAATCCTGCATGATTCTACCAAGAAATGTGATTCTTCATTCAAAACGCTGGTTTTTGCTATTGGGCTCTATTGAATAATGAATGTTTTGAATTTTCTCCAAAAGTAAAGTAGTTGCAAACTCATGCTTTTAGAGACTTGTTTGGGCTGATGAGAGGAGTAGAAAAACATCAAAAATTTCAGTCCTGCACGATTCTACCAAGAAATGTGTGTTCATTCAAACCGCTGTTTTTTGATATTTTGGGCCCTATTGAATAATGAATGTTTTGAATTTTCTCCAAAAGTAAAGTAGCTGCAAACTCATCCTTTTAGAAACTTTTTTGGGCTGTTGAGAGGAGTAAAAAACCATCAAAAATTTCAATCCTGCATGATTCTACCAAGAAATGTGATTCTTCATTCAAAACCCTGGTTTTTGCTATTGGGCTCTATTGAATAATGAATGTTTTGAATTTTCTCCAAAAGTAAAGTAGTTGCAAACTCATCCTTTTAGAGACTTGTTTGGGCTCATGAGAGGAGTAGAAAAACATCAAAAATTTCAGTCCTGTACGATTCTACCAAGAAATGTGTGTTCATTCAAACCGCTGGTTTTTGATATTTTGGGCCCTATTGAATAATGAATGTTTTGAATTTTCTCCAAAAGTAAAGTAGTTGCAAACTCATCCTTTTAGAAACTTGTTTGGGCTGTTGAGAGGAGTAAAAAACCATCAAAAATTTCAATCCTGCATGATTCTACCAAGAAATGTGATTCTTCATTCAAAACGCTGGTTTTTGCTATTGGGCTCTATTGAATAATGAATGTTTTGAATTTTCTTCAAAAGTAAAGTAGTTGCAAACTCATGCTTTTAGAGACTTGTTTGGGCTCATGAGAGGAGTAGAAAAACATCAAAAATTTCAGTCCTGCATGATTCTACCAAGAAATGTGTGTTCATTGAAACCGCTGGTTTTTGATAGTTTGGGCCCTATTGAATAATGAATGTTTTGAATTTTCTCCAAAAGTAAAGTAGTTGCAAACTCATCCTTTTAGAAACTTGTTTGGGCTGTTGAGTGGAGTAAAAAACCATCAAAAATTTCAATCCTGCATGATTCTACCAAGAAATGTGATTCTTCATTCAAAACGCTGGTTTTTGCTATTGGGCTCTATTGAATAATGAATGTTTTGAATTTTCTCCAAAAGTAAAGTAGTTGCAAACTCATCCTTTTAGAGACTTGTTTGGGCTCATGAAAGGAGTAGAAAAACATCAAAAATTTCAGTCCTGCACGATTCTACCAAGAAATGTGTGTTCATTCAAACCGCTGGTTTTTGATAGTTTGGGCCCTATTGAATAATGAATGTTTTGAATTTTCTCCAAAAGTAAAGTAGTTGCAAACTCATCCTTTTAGAAACTTGTTTGGGCTGTTGAGAGGAGTAAAAAACCATCAAAAATTTCAATCCTGCATGATTCTACCAAGAAATGTGATTCTTCATTCAAAACGCTGGTTTTTGCTATTGGGCTCTATTGAATAATGAATGTTTTGAATTTTCTCCAAAAGTAAAGTAGTTGCAAACTCATCCTTTTAGAGACTTGTTTGGGCTCATGAGAGGAGTAGAAAAACATCAAAAATTTCAGTCCTGCACGATTCTACCAAGAAATGTGTGTTCATTCAAACCGCTGTTTTTTGATATTTTGGGCCCTATTGAATAATGAATGTTTTGAATTTTCTCCAAAAGTAAAGTAGTTGCAAACTCATCCTTTTAGAAACTTGTTTGGGCTGTTGAGAGGAGTAAAAAACCATCAAAAATTTCAATCCTGCATGATTCTACCAAGAAATGTGATTCTTCATTCAAAACGCTGGTTTTTGCTATTGGGCTCTATTGAATAATGAATGTTTTGAATTTTCTCCAAAAGTAAAGTAGTTGCAAACTCATCCTTTTAGAGACTTGTTTGGGCTCATGAGAGGAGTAGAAAAACATCAAAAATTTCAGTCCTGCACGATTCTACCAAGAAATGTGTGTTCATTCAAACCGCTGGTTTTTGATATTTTGGGCCCTATTGAATAATGAATGTTTTGAATTTTCTCCAAAAGTAAAGTAGTTGCAAACTCATCCTTTTAGAAACTTGTTTGGGCTGTTGAGAGGAGTAAAAAACCATCAAAAATTTCAATCCTGCATGATTCTACCAAGAAATGTGATTCTTCATTCAAAACCTGATTTTTGCTATTGGGCTCTATTGAATAATGAATGTTTTGAATTTTCTCCAAAAGTAAAGTAGTTGCAAACTCATGCTTTTAGAGACTTGTTTGGGCTCATGAGAGGAGTAGAAAAACATCAAAAATTTCAGTCCTGCATGATTCTACCAAGAAATGTGTGTTCATTGAAACCGCTGGTTTTTGATAGTTTGGGCCCTATTGAATTATTATTATTATTATTTATTGTTATAGCGCCATTTATTCCATGGCGCTTTACATGTGAGGGGGGTATACATAAAAACAAGTACAATAATCTTAAACAATACAAGTCATAACTGGTACAGGAGGAGAGAGGACCCTGCCCACGAAGGCTCACAATCTACAGCGGGATGGGTGATAATACAGTAGGCGAGGGTAGAGCTGGTCGTGCAGCGGTTTGGTCGATCAGTGGTTACTGCAGGTTATAGGCTTGTCGGAAGAGGTGGGTCTTCAGGCTCTTTTTGAAGGTTTCGATGGTAGGCGAGAGTCTGATATGTTGTGGTAGAGAGTTCCAGAGTAGGGGTGATGCGCGAGAGAAATCTTGTATGCGATTGTGGGAAGAGGAGATAAGAGGGGAGTAGAGAAGGAGATCTTGTGAGGATCGGAGGTTGCGTGCAGGAAAGTACCGGGAGACGAGGTCACAGATGTATGGAGGAGACAAGTTGTGGATGGCTTTGTATGTCATGGTTAGGGTTTTGTAATGGAGTCTCTGGGCAATTGGGAGCCAGTGAAGGGATTGACAGAGGGGAGAAGCTGGGGAATAGCGGGGGGACAGGTGGATTAGTCGGGCAGCAGAGTTTAGAATAGATTGGAGGGGTGCGAGAGTGTTTGAGGGGAGGCCACAGAGCATGAGGTTGCAGTAGTCAAGGCGAGAGATGATGAGGGCATGGACTAGGGTTTTTGCAGATTCTTGGGTGAGGAATGAACGGATGCGTGAAATATTTTTGAGTTGAAGTCGGCAGGAAGTGGAAAGGGTTTGGATATGTGGTTTGAAGGAGAGATCAGCATCAAGGATTACTCCGAGGCAGCGAGCTTGTGGGACTGGGGAGAGTGGGCAGTCATTTACTGTAATTGATAGGTTCGTAGGGGGGGTCACGTGAGATGGGGGAAAGATGATGAATTCTGTTTTGTCCATGTTGAGTTTCAGATATCTAGTGGAGAAGAAGGATGAAATAGTGGACAGACATTGAGGGATTCTGGTTAGTAGGGAGGTGATATCTGGTCCAGAGATGTAGATCTGTGTGTCATCAGCATAAAGATGATACTGAAAGCCATGAGATTCTATGAGCTGTCCCAGGCCAAAGGTGTAAATAGAGAACAGCAGGGGCCCTAGGACTGAACCTTGTGGGACTCCGACAGATAGGGGGCGAGGTGAGGAGGTGGTGTGTGAGTGGGAGACGCTGAATGTCCGGTCTGTTAGGTATGATGAGATCCAGGAGAGGGCCAAGTCTGTGATGCCGAGGGATGAGAGGGTCTGTAATAATAGGGAATGGTCCACTGTGTCAAAGGCAGCCGACAGGTCCAGGAGGAGGAGGACGGAGTAGTGTCGCTTGCTCTTGGCAGTTAAGAGGTCATTGGTGACCTTAGTAAGGGCAGTTTCAGTGGAGTGGTGTGACCGGAAGCCAGATTGTAAGCGGTCGAAGAGGGAGCAAGAAGAGAGATGGGAGGACAGTTCAAGGTAGACGTGTTGTTCCAGTAGCTTGGAGGCGTATGGGAGAAGTGATATAGGGCGATAGCTAGATACAGAGGATGGGTCAAGAGAGGGCTTTTTGAGGATAGGTGTGATGGAGGCATGTTTAAAGCTTGAGGGGAAAACACCAGTTGTTAGTGATAGGTTGAAGAGATGGGTTAGGGTTGGGATGAAGACTGTGGTGAGGTTTGGGATGAAGTGGGATGGGATCGGGTCGAGTGCACAGGTGGTGAGATGTGATCTTGAGAGTAGAGTGGAGAGTCGATCTTCTGTAATGGTGGAGAAGTTGGTTTTGAAGGTGGAGGGCTGGGAAGTCGGGAGGAAGGGCTCTGGGGGTTGTTGACCAAAACTGTCCCTGATGTTATCAATTTTCTGCTTGAAAAATGAGGCAAAGTCTTCAGCTGAGATGAGTGGGGAGGGAGGAGGTGCTGGGGGGCGGAGGAGAGAATTGAAGGTGTTGAATAACTGTTTAGGGTTGTGAGACAGGGAGGATATGAGAGATGAGAAGTAGGTTTGTTTAGCTGTGGCGAGTGTGGTCTTGAAAGTAGTGAGGGACTGTTTGAATGCGATGAAATGCTCGTTGGAGTGGGATCTTTTCCATCTGCGCTCAGCAGCCCTGGAAGCTCGCCTCAGCTCTTTGGTCAGGCTGGTGTGCCAGGGCTGTCTGTTAATTTTGCGAGTTTTGGTATGTGTAAGTGGGGCAGCGGATTCCAAAGCTACAGCTATTGAATAATGAATGTTTTGAATTTTCTCCAAAAGTAAAGTAGTTGCAAACTCATCCTTTTAGAAACTTGTTTGGGCTGTTGAGAGGAGTAAAAAAACATCAAAGATTTCAATCCTGCATGATTCTACCAAGAAATGTGATTCTTCATTCAAAACGCTGGTTTTTGCTATTGGGCTCTATTGAATAATGAATGTTTTGAATTTTCTCCAAAAGTAAAGTAGTTGCAAACTCATCCTTTTAGAGACTTGTTTGGGCTCATGAGAGGAGTAGAAAAACATCCAAAATTTCAGTCCTGCACGATTCTACCAAGAAATGTGTGTTCATTCAAACCGCTGGTTTTTGATATTTTGGGCCCTATTGAATAATGAATGTTTTGAATTTTCTCCAAAAGTAAAGTAGTTGCAAACTCATCCTTTTAGAAACTTGTTTGGGCTGTTGAGAGGAGTAAAAAACCATCAAAAATTTCAATCCTGCATGATTCTACCAAGAAATGTGATTCTTCATTCAAAACCTGATTTTTGCTATTGGGCTCTATTGAATAATGAATGTTTTGAATCTTCTCCAAAAGTAAAGTAGTTGCAAACTCATGCTTTTAGAGACTTGTTTGGGCTCATGAGAGGAGTAGAAAAACATCAAAAATTTCAGTCCTGCATGATTCTACCAAGAAATGTGTGTTCATTGAAACCGCTGGTTTTTGATATTTTGGGCCCAATTGAATAATGAATGTTTTGAATTTTCTCCAAAAGTAAAGTAGTTGCAAACTCATCCTTTTAGAAACTTGTTTGGGCTGTTGAGAGGAGTAAAAAACCATCAAAAATTTCAATCCTGCATGATTCTACCAAGAAATGTGATTCTTCATTCAAAACGCTGGTTTTTCCTATTGGGCTCTATTGAATAATGAATGTTTTGAATTTTCTCCAAAAGTAAAGTAGTTGCAAACTCATCCTTTTAGAGACTTGTTTGGGCTGATGAGAGGAGTAGAAAAACATCAAAAATTTCAGTCCTGCACGATTCTACCAAAAAATGTGTGTTCATTCAAACCGCTGGTTTTTGATATTTTGGGCCCTAATGAATAATGAATGTTTTGAATTTTCTCCAAAAGTAAAGTAGTTGCAAACTCATCCTTTTAGAAACTTGTTTGGGCTGTTGAGAGGAGTAAAAAACCATCAAAAATTTCAATCCTGCATGATTCTACCAAGAAATGTGATTCTTCATTCAAAACCTGATTTTTGCTATTGGGCTCTATTGAATAATGAATGTTTTGAATTTTCTCCAAAAGTAAAGTAGTTGCAAACTCATGCTTTTAGAGACTTGTTTGGGCTCATGAGAGGAGTAGAAAAACATCAAAAATTTCAGTCCTGCATGATTCTACCAAGAAATGTGTGTTCATTGAAACCGCTGGTTTTTGATAGTTTGGGCCCTATTGAATAATGAATGTTTTGAATTTTCTCCAAAAGTAAAGTAGTTGCAAACTCATCCTTTTAGAAACTTGTTTGGGCTGTTGAGAGGAGTAAAAAACCGTCAAAAATTTCAATCCTGCATGATTCTACCAAGAAATGTGATTCTTCATTCAAAACGCTGGTTTTTGCTATTGGGCTCTATTGAATAATGAATGTTTTGAATTTTCTCCAAAAGTAAAGTAGTTGCAAACTCATGCTTTTAGAGACTTGTTTGGGCTCATGAGAGGAGTAGAAAAACATCCAAAATTTCAGTCCTGCACGATTCTACCAAGAAATGTGTGTTCATTCAAACCGCTGGTTTTTGATATTTTGGGCCCTATTGAATAATGAATGTTTTGAATTTTCTCCAAAAGTAAAGTAGTTGCAAACTCATCCTTTTAGAAACTTGTTTGGGCTGTTGAGAGGAGTAAAAAACCATCAAAAATTTCAATCCTGCATGATTCTACCAAGAAATGTGATTCTTCATTCAAAACCTGATTTTTGCTATTGGGCTCTATTGAATAATGAATGTTTTGAATCTTCTCCAAAAGTAAAGTAGTTGCAAACTCATGCTTTTAGAGACTTGTTTGGGCTCATGAGAGGAGTAGAAAAACATCAAAAATTTCAGTCCTGCATGATTCTACCAAGAAATGTGTGTTCATTGAAACCGCTGGTTTTTGATATTTTGGGCCCAATTGAATAATGAATGTTTTGAATTTTCTCCAAAAGTAAAGTAGTTGCAAACTCATCCTTTTAGAAACTTGTTTGGGCTGTTGAGAGGAGTAAAAAACCATCAAAAATTTCAATCCTGCATGATTCTACCAAGAAATGTGATTCTTCATTCAAAACGCTGGTTTTTCCTATTGGGCTCTATTGAATAATGAATGTTTTGAATTTTCTCCAAAAGTAAAGTAGTTGCAAACTCATCCTTTTAGAGACTTGTTTGGGCTGATGAGAGGAGTAGAAAAACATCAAAAATTTCAGTCCTGCACGATTCTACCAAAAAATGTGTGTTCATTCAAACCGCTGGTTTTTGATATTTTGGGCCCTAATGAATAATGAATGTTTTGAATTTTCTCCAAAAGTAAAGTAGTTGCAAACTCATCCTTTTAGAAACTTGTTTGGGCTGTTGAGAGGAGTAAAAAACCATCAAAAATTTCAATCCTGCATGATTCTACCAAGAAATGTGATTCTTCATTCAAAACCTGATTTTTGCTATTGGGCTCTATTGAATAATGAATGTTTTGAATTTTCTCCAAAAGTAAAGTAGTTGCAAACTCATGCTTTTAGAGACTTGTTTGGGCTCATGAGAGGAGTAGAAAAACATCAAAAATTTCAGTCCTGCATGATTCTACCAAGAAATGTGTGTTCATTGAAACCGCTGGTTTTTGATAGTTTGGGCCCTATTGAATAATGAATGTTTTGAATTTTCTCCAAAAGTAAAGTAGTTGCAAACTCATCCTTTTAGAAACTTGTTTGGGCTGTTGAGAGGAGTAAAAAACCGTCAAAAATTTCAATCCTGCATGATTCTACCAAGAAATGTGATTCTTCATTCAAAACGCTGGTTTTTGCTATTGGGCTCTATTGAATAATGAATGTTTTGAATTTTCTCCAAAAGTAAAGTAGTTGCAAACTCATGCTTTTAGAGACTTGTTTGGGCTCATGAGAGGAGTAGAAAAACATCAAAAATTTCAGTCCTGCATGATTCTACCAAGAAATGTGTGTTCATTGAAACCGCTGGTTTTTGATAGTTTGGGCCCTATTGAATAATGAATGTTTTGAATTTTCTCCAAAAGTAAAGTAGTTGCAAACTCATCCTTTTAGAAACTTGTTTGGGCTGTTGAGAGGAGTAAAAAACCATCAAAAATTTCAATCCTGCATGATTTTACCAAGAAATGTGATTCTTCATTCAAAACCTGATTTTTGCTATTGGGCTCTATTGAATAGTGAATGTTTTGAATTTTCTCCAAAAGTAAAGTAGTTGCAAACTCATGCTTTTAGAGACTTGTTTGGGCTCATGAGAGGAGTAGAAAAACATCAAAAATTTCAGTCCTGCATGATTCTACCAAGAAATGTGTGTTCATTGAAACCGCTGGTTTTTGATCGTTTGGGCCCTATTGAATAATGAATGTTTTGAATTTTCTCCAAAAGTAAAGTAGTTGCAAACTCATCCTTTTAGAAACTTGTTTGGGCTGTTGAGAGGAGTAAAAAAACATCAAAAATTTCAATCCTGCATGATTTTACCAAGAAATGTGATTCTTCATTCAAAACCTGATTTTTGCTATTGGGCTCTATTGAATAATGAATGTTTTGAATTTTCTCCAAAAGTAAAGTAGTTGCAAACTCATGCTTTTAGAGACTTGTTTGGGCTCATGAGAGGAGTAGAAAAACATCAAAAATTTCAGTCCTGCATGATTCTACCAAGAAATGTGTGTTCATTCAAACCGCTGGTTTTTGATAGTTTGGGCCCTATTGAATAATGAATGTTTTGAATTTTCTCCAAAAGTAAAGTAGTTGCAAACTCATCCTTTTAGAAACTTGTTTGGGCTGTTGAGAGGAGTAAAAAACCATCAAAAATTTCAATCCTGCATGATTCTACCAAGAAATGTGATTCTTCATTCAAAACCTGATTTTTGCTATTGGGCTCTATTGAATAATGAATGTTTTGAATTTTCTCCAAAAGTAAAGTAGTTGCAAACTCATGCTTTTAGAGACTTGTTTGGGCTCATGAGAGGAGTAGAAAAACATCAAAAATTTCAGTCCTGCATGATTCTACCAAGAAATGTGTGTTCATTGAAACCGCTGGTTTTTGATAGTTTGGGCCCTATTGAATAATGAATGTTTTGAATTTTCTCCAAAAGTAAAGTAGTTGCAAACTCATCCTTTTAGAAACTTGTTTGGGCTGTTGAGAGGAGTAAAAAACCATCAAAAATTTCAATCCTGCATGATTCTACCAAGAAATGTGATTCTTCATTCAAAACGCTGGTTTTTGCTATTGGGCTCTTTTGAGTAATGAATGTTTTGAATTTTCTCCAAAAGTAAAGTAGTTGCAAACTCATGCTTTTAGAGACTTGTTTGGGCTCATGAGAGGAGTAGAAAAACATCAAAAATTTCAGTCCTGCATGATTCTACCAAGAAATGTGTGTTCATTCAAACCGCTGGTTTTTGATAGTTTGGGCCCTATTGAATAATGAATGTTTTGAATTTTCTCCAAAAGTAAAGTAGTTGCAAACTCATCCTTTTAGAAACTTGTTTGGGCTGTTGAGAGGAGTAAAAAACAATCAAAAATTTCAATCCTGCATGATTCTACCAAGAAATGTGATTCTTCATTCAAAACCTGATTTTTGCTATTGGGCTCTATTGAATAATGAATGTTTTGAATTTTCTCCAAAAGTAAAGTAGTTGCAAACTCATGCTTTTAGAGACTTGTTTGGGCTCATGAGAGGAGTAGAAAAACATCAAAAATTTCAGTCCTGCATGATTCTACCAAGAAATGTGTGTTCATTCAAACCGCTGGTTTTTGATAGTTTGGGCCCTGTTGAATAATGAATGTTTTGAATTTTCTCCAAAAGTAAAGTAGTTGCAAACTCATCCTTTTAGAAACTTGTTTGGGCTGTTGAGAGGAGTAAAAAACCATCAAAAATTTCAATCCTGCATGATTCTACCAAGAAATGTGATTCTTCATTCAAAACGCTGGTTTTTGCTATTGGGCTCTATTGAATAATGAATGTTTTGAATTTTCTCCAAAAGTAAAGTAGTTGCAAACTCATCCTTTTAGAGACTTGTTTGGGCTCATGAGAGGAGTAGAAAAACATCAAAAATTTCAGTCCTGCACGATTCTACCAAGAAATGTGTGTTCATTGAAACCGCTGGTTTTTGATAGTTTGGGCCCTATTGAATAATGAATGTTTTGAATTTTCTCCAAAAGTAAAGTAGTTGCAAACTCATCCTTTTAGAAACTTGTTTGGGCTGTTGAGAGGAGTAAAAAACCATCAAAAATTTCAATCCTGCATGATTCTACCAAGAAATGTGATTCTTCATTCAAAACGCTGGTTTTTGCTATTGGGCTCTATTGAATAATGAATGTTTTGAATTTTCTCCAAAAGTAAAGTAGTTGCAAACTCATGCTTTTAGAGACTTGTTTGGGCTGATGAGAGGAGTAGAAAAACATCAAAAATTTCAGTCCTGCACGATTCTACCAAGAAATGTGTGTTCATTCAAACCGCTGTTTTTTGATATTTTGGGCCCTATTGAATAATGAATGTTTTGAATTTTCTCCAAAAGTAAAGTAGCTGCAAACTCATCCTTTTAGAAACTTTTTTGGGCTGTTGAGAGGAGTAAAAAACCATCAAAAATTTCAATCCTGCATGATTCTACCAAGAAATGTGATTCTTCATTCAAAACCCTGGTTTTTGCTATTGGGCTCTATTGAATAATGAATGTTTTGAATTTTCTCCAAAAGTAAAGTAGTTGCAAACTCATCCTTTTAGAGACTTGTTTGGGCTCATGAGAGGAGTAGAAAAACATCAAAAATTTCAGTCCTGTACGATTCTACCAAGAAATGTGTGTTCATTCAAACCGCTGGTTTTTGATATTTTGGGCCCTATTGAATAATGAATGTTTTGAATTTTCTCCAAAAGTAAAGTAGTTGCAAACTCATCCTTTTAGAAACTTGTTTGGGCTGTTGAGAGGAGTAAAAAACCATCAAAAATTTCAATCCTGCATGATTCTACCAAGAAATGTGATTCTTCATTCAAAACGCTGGTTTTTGCTATTGGGCTCTATTGAATAATGAATGTTTTGAATTTTCTTCAAAAGTAAAGTAGTTGCAAACTCATGCTTTTAGAGACTTGTTTGGGCTCATGAGAGGAGTAGAAAAACATCAAAAATTTCAGTCCTGCATGATTCTACCAAGAAATGTGTGTTCATTGAAACCGCTGGTTTTTGATAGTTTGGGCCCTATTGAATAATGAATGTTTTGAATTTTCTCCAAAAGTAAAGTAGTTGCAAACTCATCCTTTTAGAAACTTGTTTGGGCTGTTGAGTGGAGTAAAAAACCATCAAAAATTTCAATCCTGCATGATTCTACCAAGAAATGTGATTCTTCATTCAAAACGCTGGTTTTTGCTATTGGGCTCTATTGAATAATGAATGTTTTGAATTTTCTCCAAAAGTAAAGTAGTTGCAAACTCATCCTTTTAGAGACTTGTTTGGGCTCATGAAAGGAGTAGAAAAACATCAAAAATTTCAGTCCTGCACGATTCTACCAAGAAATGTGTGTTCATTCAAACCGCTGGTTTTTGATAGTTTGGGCCCTATTGAATAATGAATGTTTTGAATTTTCTCCAAAAGTAAAGTAGTTGCAAACTCATCCTTTTAGAAACTTGTTTGGGCTGTTGAGAGGAGTAAAAAACCATCAAAAATTTCAATCCTGCATGATTCTACCAAGAAATGTGATTCTTCATTCAAAACGCTGGTTTTTGCTATTGGGCTCTATTGAATAATGAATGTTTTGAATTTTCTCCAAAAGTAAAGTAGTTGCAAACTCATCCTTTTAGAGACTTGTTTGGGCTCATGAGAGGAGTAGAAAAACATCAAAAATTTCAGTCCTGCACGATTCTACCAAGAAATGTGTGTTCATTCAAACCGCTGTTTTTTGATATTTTGGGCCCTATTGAATAATGAATGTTTTGAATTTTCTCCAAAAGTAAAGTAGTTGCAAACTCATCCTTTTAGAAACTTGTTTGGGCTGTTGAGAGGAGTAAAAAACCATCAAAAATTTCAATCCTGCATGATTCTACCAAGAAATGTGATTCTTCATTCAAAACGCTGGTTTTTGCTATTGGGCTCTATTGAATAATGAATGTTTTGAATTTTCTCCAAAAGTAAAGTAGTTGCAAACTCATCCTTTTAGAGACTTGTTTGGGCTCATGAGAGGAGTAGAAAAACATCAAAAATTTCAGTCCTGCACGATTCTACCAAGAAATGTGTGTTCATTCAAACCGCTGTTTTTTGATATTTTGGGCCCTATTGAATAATGAATGTTTTGAATTTTCTCCAAAAGTAAAGTAGTTGCAAACTCATCCTTTTAGAAACTTGTTTGGTCTGTTGAGAGGAGTAAAAAACCATCAAAAATTTCAATCCTGCATGATTCTACCAAGAAATGTGATTCTTCATTCAAAACCTGATTTTTGCTATTGGGCTCTATTGAATAATGAATGTTTTGAATTTTCTCCAAAAGTAAAGTAGTTGCAAACTCATGCTTTTAGAGACTTGTTTGGGCTCATGAGAGGAGTAGAAAAACATCAAAAATTTCAGTCCTGCATGATTCTACCAAGAAATGTGTGTTCATTGAAACCGCTGGTTTTTGATAGTTTGGGCCCTATTGAATTATTATTATTATTATTTATTGTTATAGCGCCATTTATTCCATGGCGCTTTACATGTGAGGGGGGTATACATAAAAACAAGTACAATAATCTTAAACAATACAAGTCATAACTGGTACAGGAGGAGAGAGGACCCTGCCCACGAAGGCTCACAATCTACAGCGGGATGGGTGATAATACAGTAGGCGAGGGTAGAGCTGGTCGTGCAGCGGTTTGGTCGATCAGTGGTTACTGCAGGTTATAGGCTTGTCGGAAGAGGTGGGTCTTCAGGCTCTTTTTGAAGGTTTCGATGGTAGGCGAGAGTCTGATATGTTGTGGTAGAGAGTTCCAGAGTAGGGGTGATGCGCGAGAGAAATCTTGTATGCGATTGTGGGAAGAGGAGATAAGAGGGGAGTAGAGAAGGAGATCTTGTGAGGATCGGAGGTTGCGTGCAGGAAAGTACCGGGAGACGAGGTCACAGATGTATGGAGGAGACAAGTTGTGGATGGCTTTGTATGTCATGGTTAGGGTTTTGTAATGGAGTCTCTGGGCAATTGGGAGCCAGTGAAGGGATTGACAGAGGGGAGAAGCTGGGGAATAGCGGGGGGACAGGTGGATTAGTCGGGCAGCAGAGTTTAGAATAGATTGGAGGGGTGCGAGAGTGTTTGAGGGGAGGCCACAGAGCATGAGGTTGCAGTAGTCAAGGCGAGAGATGATGAGGGCATGGACTAGGGTTTTTGCAGATTCTTGGGTGAGGAATGAACGGATGCGTGAAATATTTTTGAGTTGAAGTCGGCAGGAAGTGGAAAGGGTTTGGATATGTGGTTTGAAGGAGAGATCAGCATCAAGGATTACTCCGAGGCAGCGAGCTTGTGGGACTGGGGAGAGTGGGCAGTCATTTACTGTAATTGATAGGTTCGTAGGGGGGGTCACGTGAGATGGGGGAAAGATGATGAATTCTGTTTTGTCCATGTTGAGTTTCAGATATCTAGTGGAGAAGAAGGATGAAATAGTGGACAGACATTGAGGGATTCTGGTTAGTAGGGAGGTGATATCTGGTCCAGAGATGTAGATCTGTGTGTCATCAGCATAAAGATGATACTGAAAGCCATGAGATTCTATGAGCTGTCCCAGGCCAAAGGTGTAAATAGAGAACAGCAGGGGCCCTAGGACTGAACCTTGTGGGACTCCGACAGATAGGGGGCGAGGTGAGGAGGTGGTGTGTGAGTGGGAGACGCTGAATGTCCGGTCTGTTAGGTATGATGAGATCCAGGAGAGGGCCAAGTCTGTGATGCCGAGGGATGAGAGGGTCTGTAATAATAGGGAATGGTCCACTGTGTCAAAGGCAGCCGACAGGTCCAGGAGGAGGAGGACGGAGTAGTGTCGCTTGCTCTTGGCAGTTAAGAGGTCATTGGTGACCTTAGTAAGGGCAGTTTCAGTGGAGTGGTGTGACCGGAAGCCAGATTGTAAGCGGTCGAAGAGGGAGCAAGAAGAGAGATGGGAGGACAGTTCAAGGTAGACGTGTTGTTCCAGTAGCTTGGAGGCGTATGGGAGAAGTGATATAGGGCGATAGCTAGATACAGAGGATGGGTCAAGAGAGGGCTTTTTGAGGATAGGTGTGATGGAGGCATGTTTAAAGCTTGAGGGGAAAACACCAGTTGTTAGTGATAGGTTGAAGAGATGGGTTAGGGTTGGGATGAAGACTGTGGTGAGGTTTGGGATGAAGTGGGATGGGATCGGGTCGAGTGCACAGGTGGTGAGATGTGATCTTGAGAGTAGAGTGGAGAGTCGATCTTCTGTAATGGTGGAGAAGTTGGTTTTGAAGGTGGAGGGCTGGGAAGTCGGGAGGAAGGGCTCTGGGGGTTGTTGACCAAAACTGTCCCTGATGTTATCAATTTTCTGCTTGAAAAATGAGGCAAAGTCTTCAGCTGAGATGAGTGGGGAGGGAGGAGGTGCTGGGGGGCGGAGGAGAGAATTGAAGGTGTTGAATAACTGTTTAGGGTTGTGAGACAGGGAGGATATGAGAGATGAGAAGTAGGTTTGTTTAGCTGTGGCGAGTGTGGTCTTGAAAGTAGTGAGGGACTGTTTGAATGCGATGAAATGCTCGTTGGAGTGGGATCTTTTCCATCTGCGCTCAGCAGCCCTGGAAGCTCGCCTCAGCTCTTTGGTCAGGCTGGTGTGCCAGGGCTGTCTGTTAATTTTGCGAGTTTTGGTATGTGTAAGTGGGGCAGCGGATTCCAAAGCTACAGCTATTGAATAATGAATGTTTTGAATTTTCTCCAAAAGTAAAGTAGTTGCAAACTCATCCTTTTAGAAACTTGTTTGGGCTGTTGAGAGGAGTAAAAAAACATCAAAGATTTCAATCCTGCATGATTCTACCAAGAAATGTGATTCTTCATTCAAAACGCTGGTTTTTGCTATTGGGCTCTATTGAATAATGAATGTTTTGAATTTTCTCCAAAAGTAAAGTAGTTGCAAACTCATCCTTTTAGAGACTTGTTTGGGCTCATGAGAGGAGTAGAAAAACATCCAAAATTTCAGTCCTGCACGATTCTACCAAGAAATGTGTGTTCATTCAAACCGCTGGTTTTTGATATTTTGGGCCCTATTGAATAATGAATGTTTTGAATTTTCTCCAAAAGTAAAGTAGTTGCAAACTCATCCTTTTAGAAACTTGTTTGGGCTGTTGAGAGGAGTAAAAAACCATCAAAAATTTCAATCCTGCATGATTCTACCAAGAAATGTGATTCTTCATTCAAAACCTGATTTTTGCTATTGGGCTCTATTGAATAATGAATGTTTTGAATCTTCTCCAAAAGTAAAGTAGTTGCAAACTCATGCTTTTAGAGACTTGTTTGGGCTCATGAGAGGAGTAGAAAAACATCAAAAATTTCAGTCCTGCATGATTCTACCAAGAAATGTGTGTTCATTGAAACCGCTGGTTTTTGATATTTTGGGCCCAATTGAATAATGAATGTTTTGAATTTTCTCCAAAAGTAAAGTAGTTGCAAACTCATCCTTTTAGAAACTTGTTTGGGCTGTTGAGAGGAGTAAAAAACCATCAAAAATTTCAATCCTGCATGATTCTACCAAGAAATGTGATTCTTCATTCAAAACGCTGGTTTTTCCTATTGGGCTCTATTGAATAATGAATGTTTTGAATTTTCTCCAAAAGTAAAGTAGTTGCAAACTCATCCTTTTAGAGACTTGTTTGGGCTGATGAGAGGAGTAGAAAAACATCAAAAATTTCAGTCCTGCACGATTCTACCAAAAAATGTGTGTTCATTCAAACCGCTGGTTTTTGATATTTTGGGCCCTAATGAATAATGAATGTTTTGAATTTTCTCCAAAAGTAAAGTAGTTGCAAACTCATCCTTTTAGAAACTTGTTTGGGCTGTTGAGAGGAGTAAAAAACCATCAAAAATTTCAATCCTGCATGATTCTACCAAGAAATGTGATTCTTCATTCAAAACCTGATTTTTGCTATTGGGCTCTATTGAATAATGAATGTTTTGAATTTTCTCCAAAAGTAAAGTAGTTGCAAACTCATGCTTTTAGAGACTTGTTTGGGCTCATGAGAGGAGTAGAAAAACATCAAAAATTTCAGTCCTGCATGATTCTACCAAGAAATGTGTGTTCATTCAAACCGCTGGTTTTTGATAGTTTGGGCCCTATTGAATAATGAATGTTTTGAATTTTCTCCAAAAGTAAAGTAGTTGCAAACTCATCCTTTTAGAAACTTGTTTGGGCTGTTGAGAGGAGTAAAAAACCGTCAAAAATTTCAATCCTGCATGATTCTACCAAGAAATGTGATTCTTCATTCAAAACGCTGGTTTTTGCTATTGGGCTCTATTGAATAATGAATGTTTTGAATTTTCTCCAAAAGTAAAGTAGTTGCAAACTCATGCTTTTAGAGACTTGTTTGGGCTCATGAGAGGAGTAGAAAAACATCAAAAATTTCAGTCCTGCATGATTCTACCAAGAAATGTGTGTTCATTGAAACCGCTGGTTTTTGATAGTTTGGGCCCTATTGAATAATGAATGTTTTGAATTTTCTCCAAAAGTAAAGTAGTTGCAAACTCATCCTTTTAGAAACTTGTTTGGGCTGTTGAGAGGAGTAAAAAACCATCAAAAATTTCAATCCTGCATGATTTTACCAAGAAATGTGATTCTTCATTCAAAACCTGATTTTTGCTATTGGGCTCTATTGAATAGTGAATGTTTTGAATTTTCTCCAAAAGTAAAGTAGTTGCAAACTCATGCTTTTAGAGACTTGTTTGGGCTCATGAGAGGAGTAGAAAAACATCAAAAATTTCAGTCCTGCATGATTCTACCAAGAAATGTGTGTTCATTGAAACCGCTGGTTTTTGATCGTTTGGGCCCTATTGAATAATGAATGTTTTGAATTTTCTCCAAAAGTAAAGTAGTTGCAAACTCATCCTTTTAGAAACTTGTTTGGGCTGTTGAGAGGAGTAAAAAAACATCAAAAATTTCAATCCTGCATGATTTTACCAAGAAATGTGATTCTTCATTCAAAACCTGATTTTTGCTATTGGGCTCTATTGAATAATGAATGTTTTGAATTTTCTCCAAAAGTAAAGTAGTTGCAAACTCATGCTTTTAGAGACTTGTTTGGGCTCATGAGAGGAGTAGAAAAACATCAAAAATTTCAGTCCTGCATGATTCTACCAAGAAATGTGTGTTCATTCAAACCGCTGGTTTTTGATAGTTTGGGCCCTATTGAATAATGAATGTTTTGAATTTTCTCCAAAAGTAAAGTAGTTGCAAACTCATCCTTTTAGAAACTTGTTTGGGCTGTTGAGAGGAGTAAAAAACCATCAAAAATTTCAATCCTGCATGATTCTACCAAGAAATGTGATTCTTCATTCAAAACCTGATTTTTGCTATTGGGCTCTATTGAATAATGAATGTTTTGAATTTTCTCCAAAAGTAAAGTAGTTGCAAACTCATCCTTTTAGAAACTTGTTTGGGCTGTTGAGAGGAGTAAAAAAACATCAAAAATTTCAATCCTGCATGATTTTACCAAGAAATGTGATTCTTCATTCAAAACCTGATTTTTGCTATTGGGCTCTATTGAATAATGAATGTTTTGAATTTTCTCCAAAAGTAAAGTAGTTGCAAACTCATGCTTTTAGAGACTTGTTTGGGCTCATGAGAGGAGTAGAAAAACATCAAAAATTTCAGTCCTGCATGATTCTACCAAGAAATGTGTGTTCATTCAAACCGCTGGTTTTTGATAGTTTGGGCCCTATTGAATAATGAATGTTTTGAATTTTCTCCAAAAGTAAAGTAGTTGCAAACTCATCCTTTTAGAAACTTGTTTGGGCTGTTGAGAGGAGTAAAAAACCATCAAAAATTTCAATCCTGCATGATTCTACCAAGAAATGTGATTCTTCATTCAAAACCTGATTTTTGCTATTGGGCTCTATTGAATAATGAATGTTTTGAATTTTCTCCAAAAGTAAAGTAGTTGCAAACTCATGCTTTTAGAGACTTGTTTGGGCTCATGAGAGGAGTAGAAAAACATCAAAAATTTCAGTCCTGCATGATTCTACCAAGAAATGTGTGTTCATTGAAACCGCTGGTTTTTGATAGTTTGGGCCCTATTGAATAATGAATGTTTTGAATTTTCTCCAAAAGTAAAGTAGTTGCAAACTCATCCTTTTAGAAACTTGTTTGGGCTGTTGAGAGGAGTAAAAAACCATCAAAAATTTCAATCCTGCATGATTCTACCAAGAAATGTGATTCTTCATTCAAAACGCTGGTTTTTGCTATTGGGCTCTTTTGAGTAATGAATGTTTTGAATTTTCTCCAAAAGTAAAGTAGTTGCAAACTCATGCTTTTAGAGACTTGTTTGGGCTCATGAGAGGAGTAGAAAAACATCAAAAATTTCAGTCCTGCATGATTCTACCAAGAAATGTGTGTTCATTCAAACCGCTGGTTTTTGATAGTTTGGGCCCTGTTGAATAATGAATGTTTTGAATTTTCTCCAAAAGTAAAGTAGTTGCAAACTCATCCTTTTAGAAACTTGTTTGGGCTGTTGAGAGGAGTAAAAAACCATCAAAAATTTCAATCCTGCATGATTCTACCAAGAAATGTGATTCTTCATTCAAAACGCTGGTTTTTGCTATTGGGCTCTATTGAATAATGAATGTTTTGAATTTTCTCCAAAAGTAAAGTAGTTGCAAACTCATCCTTTTAGAGACTTGTTTGGGCTCATGAGAGGAGTAGAAAAACATCAAAAATTTCAGTCCTGCACGATTCTACCAAGAAATGTGTGTTCATTGAAACCGCTGGTTTTTGATAGTTTGGGCCCTATTGAATAATGAATGTTTTGAATTTTCTCCAAAAGTAAAGTAGTTGCAAACTCATCCTTTTAGAAACTTGTTTGGGCTGTTGAGAGGAGTAAAAAACCATCAAAAATTTCAATCCTGCATGATTCTACCAAGAAATGTGATTCTTCATTCAAAACGCTGGTTTTTGCTATTGGGCTCTATTGAATAATGAATGTTTTGAATTTTCTCCAAAAGTAAAGTAGTTGCAAACTCATGCTTTTAGAGACTTGTTTGGGCTGATGAGAGGAGTAGAAAAACATCAAAAATTTCAGTCCTGCACGATTCTACCAAGAAATGTGTGTTCATTCAAACCGCTGTTTTTTGATATTTTGGGCCCTATTGAATAATGAATGTTTTGAATTTTCTCCAAAAGTAAAGTAGCTGCAAACTCATCCTTTTAGAAACTTTTTTGGGCTGTTGAGAGGAGTAAAAAACCATCAAAAATTTCAATCCTGCATGATTCTACCAAGAAATGTGATTCTTCATTCAAAACCCTGGTTTTTGCTATTGGGCTCTATTGAATAATGAATGTTTTGAATTTTCTCCAAAAGTAAAGTAGTTGCAAACTCATCCTTTTAGAGACTTGTTTGGGCTCATGAGAGGAGTAGAAAAACATCAAAAATTTCAGTCCTGTACGATTCTACCAAGAAATGTGTGTTCATTCAAACCGCTGGTTTTTGATATTTTGGGCCCTATTGAATAATGAATGTTTTGAATTTTCTCCAAAAGTAAAGTAGTTGCAAACTCATCCTTTTAGAAACTTGTTTGGGCTGTTGAGAGGAGTAAAAAACCATCAAAAATTTCAATCCTGCATGATTCTACCAAGAAATGTGATTCTTCATTCAAAACGCTGGTTTTTGCTATTGGGCTCTATTGAATAATGAATGTTTTGAATTTTCTTCAAAAGTAAAGTAGTTGCAAACTCATGCTTTTAGAGACTTGTTTGGGCTCATAAGAGGAGTAGAAAAACATCAAAAATTTCAGTCCTGCATGATTCTACCAAGAAATGTGTGTTCATTGAAACCGCTGGTTTTTGATAGTTTGGGCCCTATTGAATAATGAATGTTTTGAATTTTCTCCAAAAGTAAAGTAGTTGCAAACTCATCCTTTTAGAAACTTGTTTGGGCTGTTGAGTGGAGTAAAAAACCATCAAAAATTTCAATCCTGCATGATTCTACCAAGAAATGTGATTCTTCATTCAAAACGCTGGTTTTTGCTATTGGGCTCTATTGAATAATGAATGTTTTGAATTTTCTCCAAAAGTAAAGTAGTTGCAAACTCATCCTTTTAGAGACTTGTTTGGGCTCATGAAAGGAGTAGAAAAACATCAAAAATTTCAGTCCTGCACGATTCTACCAAGAAATGTGTGTTCATTCAAACCGCTGGTTTTTGATAGTTTGGGCCCTATTGAATAATGAATGTTTTGAATTTTCTCCAAAAGTAAAGTAGTTGCAAACTCATCCTTTTAGAAACTTGTTTGGGCTGTTGAGAGGAGTAAAAAACCATCAAAAATTTCAATCCTGCATGATTCTACCAAGAAATGTGATTCTTCATTCAAAACGCTGGTTTTTGCTATTGGGCTCTATTGAATAATGAATGTTTTGAATTTTCTCCAAAAGTAAAGTAGTTGCAAACTCATCCTTTTAGAGACTTGTTTGGGCTCATGAGAGGAGTAGAAAAACATCAAAAATTTCAGTCCTGCACGATTCTACCAAGAAATGTGTGTTCATTCAAACCGCTGTTTTTTGATATTTTGGGCCCTATTGAATAATGAATGTTTTGAATTTTCTCCAAAAGTAAAGTAGTTGCAAACTCATCCTTTTAGAAACTTGTTTGGGCTGTTGAGAGGAGTAAAAAACCATCAAAAATTTCAATCCTGCATGATTCTACCAAGAAATGTGATTCTTCATTCAAAACGCTGGTTTTTGCTATTGGGCTCTATTGAATAATGAATGTTTTGAATTTTCTCCAAAAGTAAAGTAGTTGCAAACTCATCCTTTTAGAGACTTGTTTGGGCTCATGAGAGGAGTAGAAAAACATCAAAAATTTCAGTCCTGCACGATTCTACCAAGAAATGTGTGTTCATTCAAACCGCTGGTTTTTGATATTTTGGGCCCTATTGAATAATGAATGTTTTGAATTTTCTCCAAAAGTAAAGTAGTTGCAAACTCATCCTTTTAGAAACTTGTTTGGGCTGTTGAGAGGAGTAAAAAACCATCAAAAATTTCAATCCTGCATGATTCTACCAAGAAATGTGATTCTTCATTCAAAACCTGATTTTTGCTATTGGGCTCTATTGAATAATGAATGTTTTGAATTTTCTCCAAAAGTAAAGTAGTTGCAAACTCATGCTTTTAGAGACTTGTTTGGGCTCATGAGAGGAGTAGAAAAACATCAAAAATTTCAGTCCTGCATGATTCTACCAAGAAATGTGTGTTCATTGAAACCGCTGGTTTTTGATAGTTTGGGCCCTATTGAATTATTATTATTATTATTTATTGTTATAGCGCCATTTATTCCATGGCGCTTTACATGTGAGGGGGGTATACATAAAAACAAGTACAATAATCTTAAACAATACAAGTCATAACTGGTACAGGAGGAGAGAGGACCCTGCCCACGAAGGCTCACAATCTACAGCGGGATGGGTGATAATACAGTAGGCGAGGGTAGAGCTGGTCGTGCAGCGGTTTGGTCGATCAGTGGTTACTGCAGGTTATAGGCTTGTCGGAAGAGGTGGGTCTTCAGGCTCTTTTTGAAGGTTTCGATGGTAGGCGAGAGTCTGATATGTTGTGGTAGAGAGTTCCAGAGTAGGGGTGATGCGCGAGAGAAATCTTGTATGCGATTGTGGGAAGAGGAGATAAGAGGGGAGTAGAGAAGGAGATCTTGTGAGGATCGGAGGTTGCGTGCAGGAAAGTACCGGGAGACGAGGTCACAGATGTATGGAGGAGACAAGTTGTGGATGGCTTTGTATGTCATGGTTAGGGTTTTGTAATGGAGTCTCTGGGCAATTGGGAGCCAGTGAAGGGATTGACAGAGGGGAGAAGCTGGGGAATAGCGGGGGGACAGGTGGATTAGTCGGGCAGCAGAGTTTAGAATAGATTGGAGGGGTGCGAGAGTGTTTGAGGGGAGGCCACAGAGCATGAGGTTGCAGTAGTCAAGGCGAGAGATGATGAGGGCATGGACTAGGGTTTTTGCAGATTCTTGGGTGAGGAATGAACGGATGCGTGAAATATTTTTGAGTTGAAGTCGGCAGGAAGTGGAAAGGGTTTGGATATGTGGTTTGAAGGAGAGATCAGCATCAAGGATTACTCCGAGGCAGCGAGCTTGTGGGACTGGGGAGAGTGGGCAGTCATTTACTGTAATTGATAGGTTCGTAGGGGGGGTCACGTGAGATGGGGGAAAGATGATGAATTCTGTTTTGTCCATGTTGAGTTTCAGATATCTAGTGGAGAAGAAGGATGAAATAGTGGACAGACATTGAGGGATTCTGGTTAGTAGGGAGGTGATATCTGGTCCAGAGATGTAGATCTGTGTGTCATCAGCATAAAGATGATACTGAAAGCCATGAGATTCTATGAGCTGTCCCAGGCCAAAGGTGTAAATAGAGAACAGCAGGGGCCCTAGGACTGAACCTTGTGGGACTCCGACAGATAGGGGGCGAGGTGAGGAGGTGGTGTGTGAGTGGGAGACGCTGAATGTCCGGTCTGTTAGGTATGATGAGATCCAGGAGAGGGCCAAGTCTGTGATGCCGAGGGATGAGAGGGTCTGTAATAATAGGGAATGGTCCACTGTGTCAAAGGCAGCCGACAGGTCCAGGAGGAGGAGGACGGAGTAGTGTCGCTTGCTCTTGGCAGTTAAGAGGTCATTGGTGACCTTAGTAAGGGCAGTTTCAGTGGAGTGGTGTGACCGGAAGCCAGATTGTAAGCGGTCGAAGAGGGAGCAAGAAGAGAGATGGGAGGACAGTTCAAGGTAGACGTGTTGTTCCAGTAGCTTGGAGGCGTATGGGAGAAGTGATATAGGGCGATAGCTAGATACAGAGGATGGGTCAAGAGAGGGCTTTTTGAGGATAGGTGTGATGGAGGCATGTTTAAAGCTTGAGGGGAAAACACCAGTTGTTAGTGATAGGTTGAAGAGATGGGTTAGGGTTGGGATGAAGACTGTGGTGAGGTTTGGGATGAAGTGGGATGGGATCGGGTCGAGTGCACAGGTGGTGAGATGTGATCTTGAGAGTAGAGTGGAGAGTCGATCTTCTGTAATGGTGGAGAAGTTGGTTTTGAAGGTGGAGGGCTGGGAAGTCGGGAGGAAGGGCTCTGGGGGTTGTTGACCAAAACTGTCCCTGATGTTATCAATTTTCTGCTTGAAAAATGAGGCAAAGTCTTCAGCTGAGATGAGTGGGGAGGGAGGAGGTGCTGGGGGGCGGAGGAGAGAATTGAAGGTGTTGAATAACTGTTTAGGGTTGTGAGACAGGGAGGATATGAGAGATGAGAAGTAGGTTTGTTTAGCTGTGGCGAGTGTGGTCTTGAAAGTAGTGAGGGACTGTTTGAATGCGATGAAATGCTCGTTGGAGTGGGATCTTTTCCATCTGCGCTCAGCAGCCCTGGAAGCTCGCCTCAGCTCTTTGGTCAGGCTGGTGTGCCAGGGCTGTCTGTTAATTTTGCGAGTTTTGGTATGTGTAAGTGGGGCAGCGGATTCCAAAGCTACAGCTATTGAATAATGAATGTTTTGAATTTTCTCCAAAAGTAAAGTAGTTGCAAACTCATCCTTTTAGAAACTTGTTTGGGCTGTTGAGAGGAGTAAAAAAACATCAAAGATTTCAATCCTGCATGATTCTACCAAGAAATGTGATTCTTCATTCAAAACGCTGGTTTTTGCTATTGGGCTCTATTGAATAATGAATGTTTTGAATTTTCTCCAAAAGTAAAGTAGTTGCAAACTCATCCTTTTAGAGACTTGTTTGGGCTCATGAGAGGAGTAGAAAAACATCCAAAATTTCAGTCCTGCACGATTCTACCAAGAAATGTGTGTTCATTCAAACCGCTGGTTTTTGATATTTTGGGCCCTATTGAATAATGAATGTTTTGAATTTTCTCCAAAAGTAAAGTAGTTGCAAACTCATCCTTTTAGAAACTTGTTTGGGCTGTTGAGAGGAGTAAAAAACCATCAAAAATTTCAATCCTGCATGATTCTACCAAGAAATGTGATTCTTCATTCAAAACCTGATTTTTGCTATTGGGCTCTATTGAATAATGAATGTTTTGAATCTTCTCCAAAAGTAAAGTAGTTGCAAACTCATGCTTTTAGAGACTTGTTTGGGCTCATGAGAGGAGTAGAAAAACATCAAAAATTTCAGTCCTGCATGATTCTACCAAGAAATGTGTGTTCATTGAAACCGCTGGTTTTTGATATTTTGGGCCCAATTGAATAATGAATGTTTTGAATTTTCTCCAAAAGTAAAGTAGTTGCAAACTCATCCTTTTAGAAACTTGTTTGGGCTGTTGAGAGGAGTAAAAAACCATCAAAAATTTCAATCCTGCATGATTCTACCAAGAAATGTGATTCTTCATTCAAAACGCTGGTTTTTCCTATTGGGCTCTATTGAATAATGAATGTTTTGAATTTTCTCCAAAAGTAAAGTAGTTGCAAACTCATCCTTTTAGAGACTTGTTTGGGCTGATGAGAGGAGTAGAAAAACATCAAAAATTTCAGTCCTGCACGATTCTACCAAAAAATGTGTGTTCATTCAAACCGCTGGTTTTTGATATTTTGGGCCCTAATGAATAATGAATGTTTTGAATTTTCTCCAAAAGTAAAGTAGTTGCAAACTCATCCTTTTAGAAACTTGTTTGGGCTGTTGAGAGGAGTAAAAAACCATCAAAAATTTCAATCCTGCATGATTCTACCAAGAAATGTGATTCTTCATTCAAAACCTGATTTTTGCTATTGGGCTCTATTGAATAATGAATGTTTTGAATTTTCTCCAAAAGTAAAGTAGTTGCAAACTCATGCTTTTAGAGACTTGTTTGGGCTCATGAGAGGAGTAGAAAAACATCAAAAATTTCAGTCCTGCATGATTCTACCAAGAAATGTGTGTTCATTCAAACCGCTGGTTTTTGATAGTTTGGGCCCTATTGAATAATGAATGTTTTGAATTTTCTCCAAAAGTAAAGTAGTTGCAAACTCATCCTTTTAGAAACTTGTTTGGGCTGTTGAGAGGAGTAAAAAACCGTCAAAAATTTCAATCCTGCATGATTCTACCAAGAAATGTGATTCTTCATTCAAAACGCTGGTTTTTGCTATTGGGCTCTATTGAATAATGAATGTTTTGAATTTTCTCCAAAAGTAAAGTAGTTGCAAACTCATGCTTTTAGAGACTTGTTTGGGCTCATGAGAGGAGTAGAAAAACATCAAAAATTTCAGTCCTGCATGATTCTACCAAGAAATGTGTGTTCATTGAAACCGCTGGTTTTTGATAGTTTGGGCCCTATTGAATAATGAATGTTTTGAATTTTCTCCAAAAGTAAAGTAGTTGCAAACTCATCCTTTTAGAAACTTGTTTGGGCTGTTGAGAGGAGTAAAAAACCATCAAAAATTTCAATCCTGCATGATTTTACCAAGAAATGTGATTCTTCATTCAAAACCTGATTTTTGCTATTGGGCTCTATTGAATAGTGAATGTTTTGAATTTTCTCCAAAAGTAAAGTAGTTGCAAACTCATGCTTTTAGAGACTTGTTTGGGCTCATGAGAGGAGTAGAAAAACATCAAAAATTTCAGTCCTGCATGATTCTACCAAGAAATGTGTGTTCATTGAAACCGCTGGTTTTTGATCGTTTGGGCCCTATTGAATAATGAATGTTTTGAATTTTCTCCAAAAGTAAAGTAGTTGCAAACTCATCCTTTTAGAAACTTGTTTGGGCTGTTGAGAGGAGTAAAAAAACATCAAAAATTTCAATCCTGCATGATTTTACCAAGAAATGTGATTCTTCATTCAAAACCTGATTTTTGCTATTGGGCTCTATTGAATAATGAATGTTTTGAATTTTCTCCAAAAGTAAAGTAGTTGCAAACTCATGCTTTTAGAGACTTGTTTGGGCTCATGAGAGGAGTAGAAAAACATCAAAAATTTCAGTCCTGCATGATTCTACCAAGAAATGTGTGTTCATTCAAACCGCTGGTTTTTGATAGTTTGGGCCCTATTGAATAATGAATGTTTTGAATTTTCTCCAAAAGTAAAGTAGTTGCAAACTCATCCTTTTAGAAACTTGTTTGGGCTGTTGAGAGGAGTAAAAAACCATCAAAAATTTCAATCCTGCATGATTCTACCAAGAAATGTGATTCTTCATTCAAAACCTGATTTTTGCTATTGGGCTCTATTGAATAATGAATGTTTTGAATTTTCTCCAAAAGTAAAGTAGTTGCAAACTCATGCTTTTAGAGACTTGTTTGGGCTCATGAGAGGAGTAGAAAAACATCAAAAATTTCAGTCCTGCATGATTCTACCAAGAAATGTGTGTTCATTGAAACCGCTGGTTTTTGATAGTTTGGGCCCTATTGAATAATGAATGTTTTGAATTTTCTCCAAAAGTAAAGTAGTTGCAAACTCATCCTTTTAGAAACTTGTTTGGGCTGTTGAGAGGAGTAAAAAACCATCAAAAATTTAAATCCTGCATGATTCTACCAAGAAATGTGATTCTTCATTCAAAACGCTGGTTTTTGCTATTGGGCTCTTTTGAGTAATGAATGTTTTGAATTTTCTCCAAAAGTAAAGTAGTTGCAAACTCATGCTTTTAGAGACTTGTTTGGGCTCATGAGAGGAGTAGAAAAACATCAAAAATTTCAGTCCTGCATGATTCTACCAAGAAATGTGTGTTCATTCAAACCGCTGGTTTTTGATAGTTTGGGCCCTATTGAATAATGAATGTTTTGAATTTTCTCCAAAAGTAAAGTAGTTGCAAACTCATCCTTTTAGAAACTTGTTTGGGCTGTTGAGAGGAGTAAAAAACAATCAAAAATTTCAATCCTGCATGATTCTACCAAGAAATGTGATTCTTCATTCAAAACCTGATTTTTGCTATTGGGCTCTATTGAATAATGAATGTTTTGAATTTTCTCCAAAAGTAAAGTAGTTGCAAACTCATGCTTTTAGAGACTTGTTTGGGCTCATGAGAGGAGTAGAAAAACATCAAAAATTTCAGTCCTGCATGATTCTACCAAGAAATGTGTGTTCATTGAAACCGCTGGTTTTTGATAGTTTGGGCCCTATTGAATAATGAATGTTTTGAATTTTCTCCAAAAGTAAAGTAGTTGCAAACTCATCCTTTTAGAAACTTGTTTGGGCTGTTGAGAGGAGTAAAAAACCATCAAAAATTTCAATCCTGCATGATTCTACCAAGAAATGTGATTCTTCATTCAAAACGCTGGTTTTTGCTATTGGGCTCTATTGAATAATGAATGTTTTGAATTTTCTCCAAAAGTAAAGTAGTTGCAAACTCATCCTTTTAGAGACTTGTTTGGGCTCATGAGAGGAGTAGAAAAACATCAAAAATTTCAGTCCTGCACGATTCTACCAAGAAATGTGTGTTCATTGAAACCGCTGGTTTTTGATAGTTTGGGCCCTATTGAATAATGAATGTTTTGAATTTTCTCCAAAAGTAAAGTAGTTGCAAACTCATCCTTTTAGAAACTTGTTTGGGCTGTTGAGAGGAGTAAAAAACCATCAAAAATTTCAATCCTGCATGATTCTACCAAGAAATGTGATTCTTCATTCAAAACCTGATTTTTGCTATTGGGCTCTATTGAATAATGAATGTTATGAATTTTCTCCAAAAGTAAAGTAGTTGCAAACTCAGGCTTTTAGAGACTTGTTTGGGCTCATGAGAGGAGTAGAAAAACATCAAAAATTTCAGTCCTGCATGATTCTACCAAGAAATGTGTGTTCATTGAAACCGCTGGTTTTTGATAGTTTGGGCCCTATTGAATAATGAATGTTTTGAATTTTCTCCAAAAGTAAAGTAGTTGCAAAATCATCCTTTTAGAAACTTGTTTGGGCTGTTGAGAGGAGTAAAAAACCATCAAAAATTTCAATCCTGCATGATTCTACCAAGAAATGTGATTCTTCATTCAAAACCTGATTTTTGCTATTGGGCTCTATTGAATAATGAATGTTTTGAATTTTCTCCAAAAGTAAAGTAGTTGCAAACTCATGCTTTTAGAGACTTGTTTGGGCTCATGAGAGGAGTAGAAAAACATCAAAAATTTCAGTCCTGCATGATTCTACCAAGAAATGTGTGTTCATTGAAACCGCTGGTTTTTGATAGTTTGGGCCCTATTGAATAATGAATGTTTTGAATTTTCTCCAAAAGTAAAGTAGTTGCAAACTCATCCTTTTAGAAACTTGTTTGGGCTGTTGAGAGGAGTAAAAAACCATCAAAAATTTAAATCCTGCATGATTCTACCAAGAAATGTGATTCTTCATTCAAAACGCTGGTTTTTGCTATTGGGCTCTTTTGAGTAATGAATGTTTTGAATTTTCTCCAAAAGTAAAGTAGTTGCAAACTCATGCTTTTAGAGACTTGTTTGGGCTCATGAGAGGAGTAGAAAAACATCAAAAATTTCAGTCCTGCATGATTCTACCAAGAAATGTGTGTTCATTCAAACCGCTGGTTTTTGATAGTTTGGGCCCTATTGAATAATGAATGTTTTGAATTTTCTCCAAAAGTAAAGTAGTTGCAAACTCATCCTTTTAGAAACTTGTTTGGGCTGTTGAGAGGAGTAAAAAACAATCAAAAATTTCAATCCTGCATGATTCTACCAAGAAATGTGATTCTTCATTCAAAACCTGATTTTTGCTATTGGGCTCTATTGAATAATGAATGTTTTGAATTTTCTCCAAAAGTAAAGTAGTTGCAAACTCATGCTTTTAGAGACTTGTTTGGGCTCATGAGAGGAGTAGAAAAACATCAAAAATTTCAGTCCTGCATGATTCTACCAAGAAATGTGTGTTCATTGAAACCGCTGGTTTTTGATAGTTTGGGCCCTATTGAATAATGAATGTTTTGAATTTTCTCCAAAAGTAAAGTAGTTGCAAACTCATCCTTTTAGAAACTTGTTTGGGCTGTTGAGAGGAGTAAAAAACCATCAAAAATTTCAATCCTGCATGATTCTACCAAGAAATGTGATTCTTCATTCAAAACGCTGGTTTTTGCTATTGGGCTCTATTGAATAATGAATGTTTTGAATTTTCTCCAAAAGTAAAGTAGTTGCAAACTCATCCTTTTAGAGACTTGTTTGGGCTCATGAGAGGAGTAGAAAAACATCAAAAATTTCAGTCCTGCACGATTCTACCAAGAAATGTGTGTTCATTGAAACCGCTGGTTTTTGATAGTTTGGGCCCTATTGAATAATGAATGTTTTGAATTTTCTCCAAAAGTAAAGTAGTTGCAAACTCATCCTTTTAGAAACTTGTTTGGGCTGTTGAGAGGAGTAAAAAACCATCAAAAATTTCAATCCTGCATGATTCTACCAAGAAATGTGATTCTTCATTCAAAACCTGATTTTTGCTATTGGGCTCTATTGAATAATGAATGTTATGAATTTTCTCCAAAAGTAAAGTAGTTGCAAACTCAGGCTTTTAGAGACTTGTTTGGGCTCATGAGAGGAGTAGAAAAACATCAAAAATTTCAGTCCTGCATGATTCTACCAAGAAATGTGTGTTCATTGAAACCGCTGGTTTTTGATAGTTTGGGCCCTATTGAATAATGAATGTTTTGAATTTTCTCCAAAAGTAAAGTAGTTGCAAAATCATCCTTTTAGAAACTTGTTTGGGCTGTTGAGAGGAGTAAAAAACCATCAAAAATTTCAATCCTGCATGATTCTACCAAGAAATGTGATTCTTCATTCAAAACGCTGGTTTTTGCTATTGGGCTCTATTGAATAATGAATGTTTTGAATTTTCTCCAAAAGTAAAGTAGTTGCAAACTCATGCTTTTAGAGACTTGTTTGGGCTGATGAGAGGAGTAGAAAAACATCAAAAATTTCAGTCCTGCACGATTCTACCAAGAAATGTGTGTTCATTCAAACCGCTGTTTTTTGATATTTTGGGCCCTATTGAATAATGAATGTTTTGAATTTTCTCCAAAAGTAAAGTAGCTGCAAACTCATCCTTTTAGAAACTTTTTTGGGCTGTTGAGAGGAGTAAAAAACCATCAAAAATTTCAATCCTGCATGATTCTACCAAGAAATGTGATTCTTCATTCAAAACGCTGGTTTTTGCTATTGGGCTCTATTGAATAATGAATGTTTTGAATTTTCTCCAAAAGTAAAGTAGTTGCAAACTCATCCTTTTAGAGACTTGTTTGGGCTCATGAGAGGAGTAGAAAAACATCAAAAATTTCAGTCCTGTACGATTCTACCAAGAAATGTGTGTTCATTCAAACCGCTGGTTTTTGATATTTTGGGCCCTATTGAATAATGAATGTTTTGAATTTTCTCCAAAAGTAAAGTAGTTGCAAACTCATCCTTTTAGAAACTTGTTTGGGCTGTTGAGAGGAGTATAAAACCATCAAAAATTTCAATCCTGCATGATTCTACCAAGAAATGTGATTCTTCATTCAAAACGCTGGTTTTTGCTATTGGGCTCTATTGAATAATGAATGTTTTGAATTTTCTTCAAAAGTAAAGTAGTTGCAAACTCATGCTTTTAGAGACTTGTTTGGGCTCATGAGAGGAGTAGAAAAACATCAAAAATTTCAGTCCTGCATGATTCTACCAAGAAATGTGTGTTCATTGAAACCGCTGGTTTTTGATAGTTTGGGCCCTATTGAATAATGAATGTTTTGAATTTTCTCCAAAAGTAAAGTAGTTGCAAACTCATCCTTTTAGAAACTTGTTTGGGCTGTTGAGTGGAGTAAAAAACCATCAAAAATTTCAATCCTGCATGATTCTACCAAGAAATGTGATTCTTCATTCAAAACGCTGGTTTTTGCTATTGGGCTCTATTGAATAATGAATGTTTTGAATTTTCTCCAAAAGTAAAGTAGTTGCAAACTCATCCTTTTAGAGACTTGTTTGGGCTCATGAAAGGAGTAGAAAAACATCAAAAATTTCAGTCCTGCACGATTCTACCAAGAAATGTGTGTTCATTCAAACCGCTGGTTTTTGATAGTTTGGGCCCTATTGAATAATGAATGTTTTGAATTTTCTCCAAAAGTAAAGTAGTTGCAAACTCATCCTTTTAGAAACTTGTTTGGGCTGTTGAGAGGAGTAAAAAACCATCAAAAATTTCAATCCTGCATGATTCTACCAAGAAATGTGATTCTTCATTCAAAACGCTGGTTTTTGCTATTGGGCTCTATTGAATAATGAATGTTTTGAATTTTCTCCAAAAGTAAAGTAGTTGCAAACTCATCCTTTTAGAGACTTGTTTGGGCTCATGAGAGGAGTAGAAAAACATCAAAAATTTCAGTCCTGCACGATTCTACCAAGAAATGTGTGTTCATTCAAACCGCTGTTTTTTGATATTTTGGGCCCTATTGAATAATGAATGTTTTGAATTTTCTCCAAAAGTAAAGTAGTTGCAAACTCATCCTTTTAGAAACTTGTTTGGGCTGTTGAGAGGAGTAAAAAACCATCAAAAATTTCAATCCTGCATGATTCTACCAAGAAATGTGATTCTTCATTCAAAACGCTGGTTTTTGCTATTGGGCTCTATTGAATAATGAATGTTTTGAATTTTCTCCAAAAGTAAAGTAGTTGCAAACTCATCCTTTTAGAGACTTGTTTGGGCTCATGAGAGGAGTAGAAAAACATCAAAAATTTCAGTCCTGCACGATTCTACCAAGAAATGTGTGTTCATTGAAACCGCTGGTTTTTGATAGTTTGGGCCCTATTGAATAATGAATGTTTTGAATTTTCTCCAAAAGTAAAGTAGTTGCAAACTCATCCTTTTAGAAACTTGTTTGGGCTGTGGAGAGGAGTAAAAAACCATCAAAAATTTCAATCCTGCATGATTCTACCAAGAAATGTGATTCTTCATTCAAAACGCTGGTTTTTGCTATTGGGCTCTTTTGAGTAATGAATGTTTTGAATTTTCTCCAAAAGTAAAGTAGTTGCAAACTCATGCTTTTAGAGACTTGTTTGGGCTCATGAGAGGAGTAGAAAAACATCAAAAATTTCAGTCCTGCATGATTCTACCAAGAAATGTGTGTTCATTCAAACCGCTGGTTTTTGATAGTTTGGGCCCTATTGAATAATGAATGTTTTGAATTTTCTCCAAAAGTAAAGTAGTTGCAAACTCATCCTTTTAGAAACTTGTTTGGGCTGTTGAGAGGAGTAAAAAACCATCAAAAATTTCAATCCTGCATGATTCTACCAAGAAATGTGATTCTTCATTCAAAACGCTGGTTTTTGCTATTGGGCTCTATTGAATAATGAATGTTTTGAATTTTCTCCAAAAGTAAAGTAGTTGCAAACTCATCCTTTTAGAGACTTGTTTGGGCTCATGAGAGGAGTAGAAAAACATCAAAAATTTCAGTCCTGCACGATTCTACCAAGAAATGTGTGTTCATTCAAACCGCTGTTTTTTGATATTTTGGGCCCTATTGAATAATGAATGTTTTGAATTTTCTCCAAAAGTAAAGTAGTTGCAAACTCATCCTTTTAGAAACTTGTTTGGGCTGTTGAGAGGAGTAAAAAACCATCAAAAATTTCAATCCTGCATGATTCTACCAAGAAATGTGATTCTTCATTCAAAACGCTGGTTTTTGCTATTGGGCTCTATTGAATAATGAATGTTTTGAATTTTCTTCAAAAGTAAAGTAGTTGCAAACTCATGCTTTTAGAGACTTGTTTGGGCTCATGAGAGGAGTAGAAAAACATCAAAAATTTCTGTCCTGCATGATTCTACCAAGAAATGTGTGTTCATTGAAACCGCTGGTTTTTGATAGTTTGGGCCCTATTGAATAATGAATGTTTTGAATTTTCTCCAAAAGTAAAGTAGTTGCAAACTCATCCTTTTAGAAACTTGTTTGGGCTGTTGAGTGGAGTAAAAAACCATCAAAAATTTCAATCCTGCATGATTCTACCAAGAAATGTGATTCTTCATTCAAAACGCTGGTTTTTGCTATTGGGCTCTATTGAATAATGAATGTTTTGAATTTTCTCCAAAAGTAAAGTAGTTGCAAACTCATCCTTTTAGAGACTTGTTTGGGCTCATGAAAGGAGTAGAAAAACATCAAAAATTTCAGTCCTGCACGATTCTACCAAGAAATGTGTGTTCATTCAAACTGCTGGTTTTTGATATTTTGGGCCCTATTGAATAATGAATGTTTTGAATTTTCTCCAAAAGTAAAGTAGTTGCAAACTCATCCTTTTAGAAACTTGTTTGGGCTTTTGAGAGGAGTAAAAAACCATCAAAAATTTCAATCCTGCATGATTCTACCAAGAAATGTGATTCTTCATTCAAAACCTGATTTTTGCTATTGGGCTCTATTGAATAATGAATGTTTTGAATTTTCTCCAAAAGTAAAGTAGTTGCAAACTCATGCCTTTAGAGACTTGTTTGGGCTCATGAGAGGAGTAGAAAAACATCAAAAATTTCAGTCCTGCATGATTCTACCAAGAAATGTGTGTTCATTGAAACCGCTGGTTTTTGATAGTTTGGGCCCTATTGAATAATGAATGTTTTGAATTTTCTCCAAAAGTAAAGTAGTTGCAAACTCATCCTTTTAGAAACTTGTTTGGGCTGTTGAGAGGAGTAAAAAACCATCAAAAATTTCAATCCTGCATGATTCTACCAAGAAATGTGATTCTTCATTCAAAACGCTGGTTTTTGCTATTGGGCTCTATTGAATAATGAATGTTTTGAATTTTCTCCAAAAGTAAAGTAGTTGCAAACTCATGCTTTTAGAGACTTGTTTGGGCTCATGAGAGGAGTAGAAAAACATCAAAAATTTCTGTCCTGCATGATTCTACTAAGAAATGTGTGTTCATTGAAACCGCTGGTTTTTGATAGTTTGGGCCCTATTGAATAATGAATGTTTTGAATTTTCTCCAAAAGTAAAGTAGTTGCAAACTCATCCTTTTAGAAACTTGTTTGGGCTGTTGAGAGGAGTAAAAAACCATCAAAAATTTCAATCCTGCATGATTTTACCAAGAAATGTGATTCTTCATTCAAAACCTGATTTTTGCTATTGGGCTCTATTGAATAGTGAATGTTTTGAATTTTCTCCAAAAGTAAAGTAGTTGCAAACTCATGCTTTTAGAGACTTGTTTGGGCTCATGAGAGGAGTAGAAAAACATCAAAAATTTCAGTCCTGCATGATTCTACCAAGAAATGTGTGTTCATTGAAACCGCTGGTTTTTGATAGTTTGGGCCCTATTGAATAATGAATGTTTTGAATTTTCTCCAAAAGTAAAGTAGTTGCAAATTCATCCTTTTAGAAACTTGTTTGGGCTGTTGAGAGGAGTAAAAAACCATCAAAAATTTCAATCCTGCATGATTTTACCAAGAAATGTGATTCTTCATTCAAAACCTGATTTTTGCTATTGGGCTCTATTGAATAATGAATGTTTTGAATTTTCTCCAAAAGTAAAGTAGTTGCAAACTCATGCTTTTAGAGACTTGTTTGGGCTCATGAGAGGAGTAGAAAAACATCAAAAATTTCAGTCCTGCATGATTCTACCAAGAAATGTGTGTTCATTCAAACCGCTGGTTTTTGATAGTTTGGGCCCTATTGAATAATGAATGTTTTGAATTTTCTCCAAAAGTAAAGTAGTTGCAAACTCATCCTTTTAGAAACTTGTTTGGGCTGTTGAGAGGAGTAAAAAACCATCAAAAATTTCAATCCTGCATGATTCTACCAAGAAATGTGATTCTTCATTCAAAACGCTGGTTTTTGCTATTGGGCTCTATTGAATAATGAATGTTTTGAATTTTCTCCAAAAGTAAAGTAGTTGCAAACTCATCCTTTTAGTAACTTGTTTGGGCTCATGAGAGGAGTAGAAAAACATCAAAAATTTCAGTCCTGCACGATTCTACCAAGAAATGTGTTTTCATTCAAACCGCTGTTTTTTGATATTTTGGGCCCTATTGAATAATGAATGTTTTGAATTTTCTCCAAAAGTAAAGTAGTTGCAAACTCATCCTTTTAGAAACTTGTTTGGGCTGTTGAGAGGAGTAAAAAACCATCAAAAATTTCAATCCTGCATGATTCTACCAAGAAATGTGATTCTTCATTCAAAACGCTGGTTTTTGCTATTGGGCTCTATTGAATAATGAATGTTTTGAATTTTCTCCAAAAGTAAAGTAGTTGCAAACTCATCCTTTTAGAGACTTGTTTGGGCTCATGAGAGGAGTAGAAAAACATCAAAAATTTCAGTCCTGCACGATTCTACCAAGAAATGTGTGTTCATTGAAACCGCTGTTTTTTGATAGTTTGGGCCCTATTGAATAATGAATGTTTTGAATTTTCTCCAAAAGTAAAGTAGTTGCAAACTCATCCTTTTAGAAACTTGTTTGGGCTGTTGAGAGGAGTAAAAAACCATCAAAAATTTCAATCCTGCATGATTCTACCAAGAAATGTGATTCTTCGTTCAAAACGCTGGTTTTTGCTATTGGGCTCTTTTGAGTAATGAATGTTTTGAATTTTCTCCAAAAGTAAAGTAGTTGCAAACTCATGCTTTTAGGGACTTGTTTGGGCTCATGAGAGGAGTAGAAAAACATCAAAAATTTCAGTCCTGCATGATTCTACCAAGAAATGTGTGTTCATTGAAACCGCTGGTTTTTGATAGTTTGGGCCCTATTGAATAATGAATGTTTTGAATTTTCTCCAAAAGTAAAGTAGTTGCAAACTCATCCTTTTAGAAACTTGTTTGGGCTGTTGAGAGGAGTAAAAAACCATCAAAAATTTCAATCCTGCATGATTCTACCAAGAAATGTGATTCTTCATTCAAAACGCTGGTTTTTGCTATTGGGCTCTTTTGAGTAATGAATGTTTTGAATTTTCTCCAAAAGTAAAGTAGTTGCAAACTCATGCTTTTAGAGACTTGTTTGGGCTCATGAGAGGAGTAGAAAAACATCAAAAATTTCAGTCCTGCATGATTCTACCAAGAAATGTGTGTTCATTCACACCGCTGTTTTTTGATAGTTTGGGCCCTATTGAATAATGAATGTTTTGAATTTTCTCCAAAAGTAAAGTAGTTGCAAACTCATCCTTTTAGGAACTTGTTTGGGCTGTTGAGAGGAGTAAAAAACCATCAAAAATTTCAATCCTGCATGATTCTACCAAGAAATGTGATTCTTCATTCAAAACGCTGGTTTTTGCTATTGGGCTCTATTGAATAATGAATGTTTTGAATTTTCTCCAAAAGTAAAGTAGTTGCAAACTCATCCTTTTAGTAACTTGTTTGGGCTCATGAGAGGAGTAGAAAAACATCAAAAATTTCAGTCCTGCACGATTCTACCAAGAAATGTGTTTTCATTCAAACCGCTGTTTTTTGATATTTTGGGCCCTATTGAATAATGAATGTTTTGAATTTTCTCCAAAAGTAAAGTAGTTGCAAACTCATCCTTTTAGAAACTTGTTTGGGCTGTTGAGAGGAGTAAAAAACCATCAAAAATTTCAATCCTGCATGATTCTACCAAGAAATGTGATTCTTCATTCAAAACGCTGGTTTTTGCTATTGGGCTCTATTGAATAATGAATGTTTTGAATTTTCTCCAAAAGTAAAGTAGTTGCAAACTCATCCTTTTAGAGACTTGTTTGGGCTCATGAGAGGAGTAGAAAAACATCAAAAATTTCAGTCCTGCACGATTCTACCAAGAAATGTGTGTTCATTGAAACCGCTGTTTTTTGATAGTTTGGGCCCTATTGAATAATGAATGTTTTGAATTTTCTCCAAAAGTAAAGTAGTTGCAAACTCATCCTTTTAGAAACTTGTTTGGGCTGTTGAGAGGAGTAAAAAACCATCAAAAATTTCAATCCTGCATGATTCTACCAAGAAATGTGATTCTTCGTTCAAAACGCTGGTTTTTGCTATTGGGCTCTTTTGAGTAATGAATGTTTTGAATTTTCTCCAAAAGTAAAGTAGTTGCAAACTCATGCTTTTAGGGACTTGTTTGGGCTCATGAGAGGAGTAGAAAAACATCAAAAATTTCAGTCCTGCATGATTCTACCAAGAAATGTGTGTTCATTCAAACCGCTGGTTTTTGATAGTTTGGGCCCTATTGAATAATGAATGTTTTGAATTTTCTCCAAAAGTAAAGTAGTTGCAAACTCATCCTTTTAGAAACTTGTTTGGGCTGTTGAGAGGAGTAAAAAACCATCAAAAATTTCAATCCTACATGATTCTACAAAGAAATGTGATTCTTCATTCAAAACGCTGGTTTTTGCTATTGGGCTCTATTGAATAATGAATGTTTTGAATTTTCTCCAAAAGTAAAGTAGTTGCAAACTCATCCTTTTAGAGACTTGTTTGGGCTCATGAGAGGAGTAGAAAAACATCAAAAATTTCAGTCCTGCACGATTCTACCAAGAAATGTGTGTTCATTCAAACCGCTGTTTTTTGATATTTTGGGCCCTATTGAATAATGAATGTTTTGAATTTTCTCCAAAAGTAAAGTAGTTGCAAACTTATCCTTTTAGAAACTTGTTTGGGCTGTTGAGAGGAGTAAAAAACCATCAAAAATTTCAATCCTGCATGATTCTACCAAGAAATGTGATTCTTCATTCAAAACGCTGGTTTTTGCTATTGGGCTCTATTGAATAATGAATGTTTTGAATTTTCTCCAAAAGTAAAGTAGTTGCAAACTCATCCTTTTAGAGACTTGTTTGGGCTCATGAGAGGAGTAGAAAAACATCAAAAATTTCAGTCCTGCACGATTCTACCAAGAAATGTGTGTTCATTGAAACCGCTGGTTTTTGATAGTTTGGGCCCTATTGAATAATGAATGTTTTGAATTTTCTCCAAAAGTAAAGTAGTTGCAAACTCATCGTTTTAGAAACTTGTTTGGGCTGTTGAGAGGAGTAAAAAACCATCAAAAATTTCAATCCTGCATGATTTTACCAAGAAATGTGATTCTTCATTCAAAACCTGATTTTTGCTATTGGGCTCTATTGAATAGTGAATGTTTTGAATTTTCTCCAAAAGTAAAGTAGTTGCAAACTCATGCTTTTAGAGACTTGTTTGGGCTCATGAGAGGAGTAGAAAAACATCAAAAATTTCAGTCCTGCATGATTCTACCAAGAAATGTGTGTTCATTCAAACCGCTGGTTTTTGATAGTTTGGGCCCTATTGAATAATGAATGTTTTGAATTTTCTCCAAAAGTAAAGTAGTTGCAAACTCATCCTTTTAGAAACTTGTTTGGGCTGTTGAGAGGAGTAAAAAACCATCAAAAATTTCAATCCTGCATGATTCTACCAAGAAATGTGATTCTTCATTCAAAACCTGATTTTTGCTATTGGGCTCTATTGAATAATGAATGTTTTGAATTTTCTCCAAAAGTAAAGTAGTTGCAAACTCATGCCTTTAGAGACTTGTTTGGGCTCATGAGAGGAGTAGAAAAACATCAAAAATTTCAGTCCTGCATGATTCTACCAAGAAATGTGTGTTAATTGAAACCGCTGGTTTTTGATAGTTTGGGCCCTATTGAATAATGAATGTTTTGAATTTTCTCCAAAAGTAAAGTAGTTGCAAACTCATCCTTTTAGAAACTTGTTTGGGCTGTTGAGAGGAGTAAAAAACCATCAAAAATTTCAATCCTGCATGATTCTACCAAGAAATGTGATTCTTCATTCAAAACGCTGGTTTTTGCTATTGGGCTCTATTGAATAATGAATGTTTTGAATTTTCTCCAAAAGTAAAGTAGTTGCAAACTCATGCTTTTAGAGACTTGTTTGGGCTCATGAGAGGAGTAGAAAAACATCAAAAATTTCAGTCCTGCATGATTCTACTAAGAAATGTGTGTTCATTGAAACCGCTGGTTTTTGATAGTTTGGGCCCTATTGAATAATGAATGTTTTGAATTTTCTCCAAAAGTAAAGTAGTTGCAAACTCATCCTTTTAGAAACTTGTTTGGGCTGTTGAGAGGAGTAAAAAACCATCAAAAATTTCAATCCTGCATGATTTTACCAAGAAATGTGATTCTTCATTCAAAACCTGATTTTTGCTATTGGGCTCTATTGAATAGTGAATGTTTTGAATTTTCTCCAAAAGTAAAGTAGTTGCAAACTCATGCTTTTAGAGACTTGTTTGGGCTCATGAGAGGAGTAGAAAAACATCAAAAATTTCAGTCCTGCATGATTCTACCAAGAAATGTGTGTTCATTGAAACCGCTGGTTTTTGATAGTTTGGGCCCTATTGAATAATGAATGTTTTGAATTTTCTCCAAAAGTAAAGTAGTTGCAAATTCATCCTTTTAGAAACTTGTTTGGGCTGTTGAGAGGAGTAAAAAACCATCAAAAATTTCAATCCTGCATGATTTTACCAAGAAATGTGATTCTTCATTCAAAACCTGATTTTTGCTATTGGGCTCTATTGAATAATGAATGTTTTGAATTTTCTCCAAAAGTAAAGTAGTTGCAAACTCATGCTTTTAGAGACTTGTTTGGGCTCATGAGAGGAGTAGAAAAACATCAAAAATTTCAGTCCTGCATGATTCTACCAAGAAATGTGTGTTCATTGAAACCGCTGGTTTTTGATAGTTTGGGCCCTATTGAATAATGAATGTTTTGAATTTTCTCCAAAAGTAAAGTAGTTGCAAACTCATCCTTTTAGAAACTTGTTTGGGCTGTTGAGAGGAGTAAAAAACCATCAAAAATTTCAATCCTGCATGATTCTACCAAGAAATGTGATTCTTCATTCAAAACCTGATTTTTGCTATTGGGCTCTATTGAATAATGAATGTTTTGAATTTTCTCCAAAAGTAAAGTAGTTGCAAACTCATGCTTTTAGAGACTTGTTTGGGCTCATGAGAGGAGTAGAAAAACATCAAAAATTTCAGTCCTGCATGATTCTACCAAGAAATGTGTGTTCATTGAAACCGCTGGTTTTTGATAGTTTGGGCCCTATTGAATAATGAATGTTTTGAATTTTCTCCAAAAGTAAAGTAGTTGCAAACTCATCCTTTTAGAAACTTGTTTGGGCTGTTGAGAGGAGTAAAAAACCATCAAAAATTTCAATCCTGCATGATTCTACCAAGAAATGTGATTCTTCATTCAAAACGCTGGTTTTTGCTATTGGGCTCATTTGAGTAATGAATGTTTTGAATTTTCTCCAAAAGTAAAGTAGTTGCAAACTCATGCTTTTAGAGACTTGTTTGGTCTCATGAGAGGAGTAGAAAAACATCAAAAATTTCAGTCCTGCATGATTCTACCAAGAAATGTGTGTTCATTGAAACCGCTGGTTTTTGATAGTTTGGGCCCTATTGAATAATGAATGTTTTGAATTTTCTCCAAAAGTAAAGTAGTTGCAAACTCATCCTTTTAGAAACTTGTTTGGGCTGTTGAGAGGAGTAAAAAACCATCAAAAATTTCAATCCTGCATGATTCTACCAAGAAATGTGATTCTTCATTCAAAACGCTGGTTTTTGCTATTGGGCTCTATTGAATAATGAATGTTTTGAATTTTCTCCAAAAGTAAAGTAGTTGCAAACTCATCCTTTTAGTAACTTGTTTGGGCTCATGAGAGGAGTAGAAAAACATCAAAAATTTCAGTCCTGCACGATTCTACCAAGAAATGTGTTTTCATTCAAACCGCTGTTTTTTGATATTTTGGGCCCTATTGAATAATGAATGTTTTGAATTTTCTCCAAAAGTAAAGTAGTTGCAAACTCATCCTTTTAGAAACTTGTTTGGGCTGTTGAGAGGAGTAAAAAACCATCAAAAATTTCAATCCTGCATGATTCTACCAAGAAATGTGATTCTTCATTCAAAACGCTGGTTTTTGCTATTGGGCTCTATTGAATAATGAATGTTTTGAATTTTCTCCAAAAGTAAAGTAGTTGCAAACTCATCCTTTTAGAGACTTGTTTGGGCTCATGAGAGGAGTAGAAAAACATCAAAAATTTCAGTCCTGCACGATTCTACCAAGAAATGTGTGTTCATTGAAACCGCTGTTTTTTGATAGTTTGGGCCCTATTGAATAATGAATGTTTTGAATTTTCTCCAAAAGTAAAGTAGTTGCAAACTCATCCTTTTAGAAACTTGTTTGGGCTGTTGAGAGGAGTAAAAAACCATCAAAAATTTCAATCCTGCATGATTCTACCAAGAAATGTGATTCTTCGTTCAAAACGCTGGTTTTTGCTATTGGGCTCTTTTGAGTAATGAATGTTTTGAATTTTCTCCAAAAGTAAAGTAGTTGCAAACTCATGCTTTTAGGGACTTGTTTGGGCTCATGAGAGGAGTAGAAAAACATCAAAAATTTCAGTCCTGCATGATTCTACCAAGAAATGTGTGTTCATTCAAACCGCTGGTTTTTGATAGTTTGGGCCCTATTGAATAATGAATGTTTTGAATTTTCTCCAAAAGTAAAGTAGTTGCAAACTCATCCTTTTAGAAACTTGTTTGGGCTGTTGAGAGGAGTAAAAAACCATCAAAAATTTCAATCCTGCATGATTCTACCAAGAAATGTGATTCTTCATTCAAAACGCTGGTTTTTGCTATTGGGCTCTATTGAATAATGAATGTTTTGAATTTTCTCCAAAAGTAAAGTAGTTGCAAACTCATCCTTTTAGAGACTTGTTTGGGCTCATGAGAGGAGTAGAAAAACATCAAAAATTTCAGTCCTGCACGATTCTACCAAGAAATGTGTGTTCATTCAAACCGCTGTTTTTTGATATTTTGGGCCCTATTGAATAATGAATGTTTTGAATTTTCTCCAAAAGTAAAGTAGTTGCAAACTTATCCTTTTAGAAACTTGTTTGGGCTGTTGAGAGGAGTAAAAAACCATCAAAAATTTCAATCCTGCATGATTCTACCAAGAAATGTGATTCTTCATTCAAAACGCTGGTTTTTGCTATTGGGCTCTATTGAATAATGAATGTTTTGAATTTTCTCCAAAAGTAAAGTAGTTGCAAACTCATCCTTTTAGAGACTTGTTTGGGCTCATGAGAGGAGTAGAAAAACATCAAAAATTTCAGTCCTGCACGATTCTACCAAGAAATGTGTGTTCATTGAAACCGCTGGTTTTTGATAGTTTGGGCCCTATTGAATAATGAATGTTTTGAATTTTCTCCAAAAGTAAAGTAGTTGCAAACTCATCGTTTTAGAAACTTGTTTGGGCTGTTGAGAGGAGTAAAAAACCATCAAAAATTTCAATCCTGCATGATTTTACCAAGAAATGTGATTCTTCATTCAAAACCTGATTTTTGCTATTGGGCTCTATTGAATAGTGAATGTTTTGAATTTTCTCCAAAAGTAAAGTAGTTGCAAACTCATGCTTTTAGAGACTTGTTTGGGCTCATGAGAGGAGTAGAAAAACATCAAAAATTTCAGTCCTGCATGATTCTACCAAGAAATGTGTGTTCATTCAAACCGCTGGTTTTTGATAGTTTGGGCCCTATTGAATAATGAATGTTTTGAATTTTCTCCAAATGTAAAGTAGTTGCAAACTCATCCTTTTAGAAACTTGTTTGGGCTGTTGAGAGGAGTAAAAAACCATCAAAAATTTCAATCCTGCATGATTCTACCAAGAAATGTGATTCTTCATTCAAAACCTGATTTTTGCTATTGGGCTCTATTGAATAATGAATGTTTTGAATTTTCTCCAAAAGTAAAGTAGTTGCAAACTCATGCTTTTAGAGACTTGTTTGGGCTCATGAGAGGAGTAGAAAAACATCAAAAATTTCAGTCCTGCATGATTCTACCAAGAAATGTGTGTTCATTGAAACCGCTGGTTTTTGATAGTTTGGGCCCTATTGAATAATGAATGTTTTGAATTTTCTCCAAAAGTAAAGTAGTTGCAAATTCATCCTTTTAGAAACTTGTTTGGGCTGTTGAGAGGAGTAAAAAACCATCAAAAATTTCAATCCTGCATGATTCTACCAAGAAATGTGATTCTTCATTCAAAACGCTGGTTTTTGCTATTGGGCTCTTTTGAGTAATGAATGTTTTGAATTTTCTCCAAAAGTAAAGTAGTTGCAAACTCATGCTTTTAGAGACTTGTTTGGGCTCATGAGAGGAGTAGAAAAACATCAAAAATTTCAGTCCTGCATGATTCTACCAAGAAATGTGTGTTCATTGAAACCGCTGGTTTTTGATAGTTTGGGCCCTATTGAATAATGAATGTTTTGAATTTTCTCCAAAAGTAAAGTAGTTGCAAACTCATCCTTTTAGAAACTTGTTTGGGCTGTTGAGAGGAGTAAAAAACCATCAAAAATTTCAATCCTGCATGATTTTACCAAGAAATGCGATTCTTCATTCAAAACCTGATTTTTGCTATTGGGCTCTATTGAATAATGAATGTTTTGAATTTTCTCCAAAAGTAAAGTAGTTGCAAACTCATGCTTTTAGAGACTTGTTTGGGCTCATGAGAGGAGTAGAAAAACATCAAAAATTTCAGTCCTGCATGATTCTACCAAGAAATGTGTGTTCATTGAAACCGCTGGTTTTTGATAGTTTGGGCCCTATTGAATAATGAATGTTTTGAATTTTCTCCAAAAGTAAAGTAGTTGCAAATTCATCCTTTTAGAAACTTGTTTGGGCTGTTGAGAGGAGTAAAAAACCATCAAAAATTTCAATCCTGCATGATTCTACCAAGAAATGTGATTCTTCATTCAAAACGCTGGTTTTTGCTATTGGGCTCTTTTGAGTAATGAATGTTTTGAATTTTCTCCAAAAGTAAAGTAGTTGCAAACTCATGCTTTTAGAGACTTGTTTGGGCTCATGAGAGGAGTAGAAAAACATCAAAAATTTCAGTCCTGCATGATTCTACCAAGAAATGTGTGTTCATTCAAACCGCTGGTTTTTGATAGTTTGGGCCCTATTGAATAATGAATGTTTTGAATTTTCTCCAAAAGTAAAGTAGTTGCAAACTCATCCTTTTAGAAACTTGTTTGGGCTGTTGAGAGGAGTAAAAAACCATCAAAAATTTCAATCCTGCATGATTTTACCAAGAAATGTGATTCTTCATTCAAAACCTGATTTTTGCTATTGGGCTCTATTGAATAGTGAATGTTTTGAATTTTCTCCAAAAGTAAAGTAGTTGCAAACTCATGCTTTTAGAGACTTGTTTGGGCTCATGAGAGGAGTAGAAAAACATCAAAAATTTCAGTTCTGCATGATTCTACCAAGAAATGTGTGTTCATTGAAACCGCTGGTTTTTGATAGTTTGGGCCCTATTGAATAATGAATGTTTTGAATTTTCTCCAAAAGTAAAGTAGTTGCAAACTCATCCTTTTAGAAACTTGTTTGGGCTGTTGAGAGGAGTAAAAAACCATCAAAAATTTCAATCCTGCATGATTCTACCAAGAAATGTGATTCTTCATTCAAAACCTGATTTTTGCTATTGGGCTCTATTGAATAATGAATGTTTTGAATTTTCTCCAAAAGTAAAGTAGTTGCAAACTCATGCTTTTAGAGACTTGTTTGGGCTCATGAGAGGAGTAGAAAAACATCAAAAATTTCAGTCCTGCATGATTCTACCAAGAAATGTGTGTTCATTGAAACCGCTGGTTTTTGATAGTTTGGGCCCTATTGAATAATGAATGTTTTGAATTTTCTCCAAAAGTAAAGTAGTTGCAAACTCATCCTTTTAGAAACTTGTTTGGGCTGTTGAGAGGAGTAAAAAACCATCAAAAATTTCAATCCTGCATGATTCTACCAAGAAATGTGATTCTTCATTCAAAACGCTGGTTTTTGCTATTGGGCTCTTTTGAGTAATGAATGTTTTGAATTTTCTCCAAAAGTAAAGTAGTTGCAAACTCATGCTTTTAGAGACTTGTTTGGGCTCATGAGAGGAGTAGAAAAACATCAAAAATTTCAGTCCTGCATGATTCTACCAAGAAATGTGTGTTCATTCTAACCGCTGGTTTTTGATAGTTTGGGCCCTATTGAATAATGAATGTTTTGAATTTTCTCCAAAAGTAAAGTAGTTGCAAACTCATCCTTTTAGAAACTTGTTTGGGCTGTTGAGAGGAGTAAAAAACCATCAAAAATTTCAATCCTGCATGATTCTACCAAGAAATGTGATTCTTCATTCAAAACGCTGGTTTTTGCTATTGGGCTCTATTGAATAATGAATGTTTTGAATTTTCTCCAAAAGTAAAGTAGTTGCAAACTCATCCTTTTAGAGACTTGTTTGGGCTCATGAGAGGAGTAGAAAAACATCAAAAATTTCAGTCCTGCACGATTCTACCAAGAAATGTGTGTTCATTCAAACCGCTGTTTTTTGATATTTTGGGCCCTTTTGAATAATGAATGTTTTGAATTTTCTCCAAAAGTAAAGTAGTTGCAAACTCATCCTTTTAGAAACTTGTTTGGGCTGTTGAGAGGAGTAAAAAACCATCAAAAATTTCAATCCTGCATGATTTTACCAAGAAATGTGATTCTTCATTCAAAACCTGATTTTTGCTATTGGGCTCTATTGAATAGTGAATGTTTTGAATTTTCTCCAAAAGTAAAGTAGTTGCAAACTCATGCTTTTAGAGACTTGTTTGGGCTCATGAGAGGAGTAGAAAAACATCAAAAATTTCAGTTCTGCATGATTCTACCAAGAAATGTGTGTTCATTGAAACCGCTGGTTTTTGATAGTTTGGGCCCTATTGAATAATGAATGTTTTGAATTTTCTCCAAAAGTAAAGTAGTTGCAAACTCATCCTTTTAGAAACTTGTTTGGGCTGTTGAGAGGAGTAAAAAACCATCAAAAATTTCAATCCTGCATGATTCTACCAAGAAATGTGATTCTTCATTCAAAACCTGATTTTTGCTATTGGGCTCTATTGAATAATGAATGTTTTGAATTTTCTCCAAAAGTAAAGTAGTTGCAAACTCATGCTTTTAGAGACTTGTTTGGGCTCATGAGAGGAGTAGAAAAACATCAAAAATTTCAGTCCTGCATGATTCTACCAAGAAATGTGTGTTCATTGAAACCGCTGGTTTTTGATAGTTTGGGCCCTATTGAATAATGAATGTTTTGAATTTTCTCCAAAAGTAAAGTAGTTGCAAACTCATCCTTTTAGAAACTTGTTTGGGCTGTTGAGAGGAGTAAAAAACCATCAAAAATTTCAATCCTGCATGATTCTACCAAGAAATGTGATTCTTCATTCAAAACGCTGGTTTTTGCTATTGGGCTCTTTTGAGTAATGAATGTTTTGAATTTTCTCCAAAAGTAAAGTAGTTGCAAACTCATGCTTTTAGAGACTTGTTTGGGCTCATGAGAGGAGTAGAAAAACATCAAAAATTTCAGTCCTGCATGATTCTACCAAGAAATGTGTGTTCATTCTAACCGCTGGTTTTTGATAGTTTGGGCCCTATTGAATAATGAATGTTTTGAATTTTCTCCAAAAGTAAAGTAGTTGCAAACTCATCCTTTTAGAAACTTGTTTGGGCTGTTGAGAGGAGTAAAAAACCATCAAAAATTTCAATCCTGCATGATTCTACCAAGAAATGTGATTCTTCATTCAAAACGCTGGTTTTTGCTATTGGGCTCTATTGAATAATGAATGTTTTGAATTTTCTCCAAAAGTAAAGTAGTTGCAAACTCATCCTTTTAGAGACTTGTTTGGGCTCATGAGAGGAGTAGAAAAACATCAAAAATTTCAGTCCTGCACGATTCTACCAAGAAATGTGTGTTCATTCAAACCGCTGTTTTTTGATATTTTGGGCCCTATTGAATAATGAATGTTTTGAATTTTCTCCAAAAGTAAAGTAGTTGCAAACTCATCCTTTTAGAAACTTGTTTGGGCTGTTGAGAGGAGTAAAAAACCATCAAAAATTTCAATCCTGCATGATTTTACCAAGAAATGTGATTCTTCATTCAAAACCTGATTTTTGCTATTGGGCTCTATTGAATAGTGAATGTTTTGAATTTTCTCCAAAAGTAAAGTAGTTGCAAACTCATGCTTTTAGAGACTTGTTTGGGCTCATGAGTGGAGTAGAAAAACATCAAAAATTTCAGTCCTGCATGATTCTACCAAGAAATGTGTGTTCATTCAAACCGCTGGTTTTTGATAGTTTGGGCCCTATTGAATAATGAATGTTTTGAATTTTCTCCAAAAGTAAAGTAGTTGCAAACTCATCCTTTTAGAAACTTGTTTGGGCTGTTGAGAGGAGTAAAAAAACCATCAAAAATTTCAATCCTGCATGATTCTACCAAGAAATGTGATTCTTCATTCAAAACCTGATTTTTGCTATTGGGCTCTATTGAATAATGAATGTTTTGAATTTTCTCCAAAAGTAAAGTAGTTGCAAACTCATGCTTTTAGAGACTTGTTTGGGCTCATGAGAGGAGTAGAAAAACATCAAAAATTTCAGTCCTGCATGATTCTACCAAGAAATGTGTGTTCATTGAAACCGCTGGTTTTTGATAGTTTGGGCCCTATTGAATAATGAATGTTTTGAATTTTCTCCAAAAGTAAAGTAGTTGCAAACTCATCCTTTTAGAAACTTGTTTGGGCTGTTGAGAGGAGTAAAAAACCATCAAAAATTTCAATCCTGCATGATTCTACCAAGAAATGTGATTCTTCATTCAAAACGCTGTTTTTTGCTATTGGGCTCTATTGAATAATGAATGTTTTGAATTTTCTCCAAAAGTAAAGTAGTTGCAAACTCATCCTTTTAGAGACTTGTTTGGGCTCATGAGAGGAGTAGAAAAACATCAAAAATTTCAGTCCTGCACGATTCTACCAAGAAATGTGTGTTCATTCAAACCGCTGGTTTTTGATATTTTGGGCCCTATTGAATAATGAATGTTTTGAATTTTCTCCAAAAGTAAAGTAGTTGCAAACTCATCCTTTTAGAAACTTGTTTGGGCTGTTGAGAGGAGTAAAAAACCATCAAAAATTTCAATCCTGCATGATTCTACCAAGAAATGTGATTCTTCATTCAAAACCTGATTTTTGCTATTGGGCTCTATTGAATAATGAATGTTTTGAATTTTCTCCAAAAGTAAAGTAGTTGCAAACTCATGCTTTTAGAGACTTGTTTGGGCTCATGAGAGGAGTAGAAAAACATCAAAAATTTCAGTCCTGCATGATTCTACCAAGAAATGTGTGTTCATTGAAACCGCTGGTTTTTGATAGTTTGGGCCCTATTGAATTATTATTATTATTATTTATTGTTATAGCGCCATTTATTCCATGGCGCTTTACATGTGAGGGGGGTATACATAAAAACAAGTACAATAATCTTAAACAATACAAGTCATAACTGGTACAGGAGGAGAGAGGACCCTGCCCGCGAAGGCTCACAATCTACAGCGGGATGGGTGATAATACAGTAGGCGAGGGTAGAGCTGGTCGTGCAGCGGTTTGGTCGATCAGTGGTTACTGCAGGTTATAGGCTTGTCGGAAGAGGTGGGTCTTCAGGCTCTTTTTGAAGGTTTCGATGGTAGGCGAGAGTCTGATATGTTGTGGTAGAGAGTTCCAGAGTAGGGGTGATGCGCGAGAGAAATCTTGTATGCGATTGTGGGAAGAGGAGATAAGAGGGGAGTAGAGAAGGAGATCTTGTGAGGATCGGAGGTTGCGTGCAGGAAAGTACCGGGAGACGAGGTCACAGATGTATGGAGGAGACAAGTTGTGGATGGCTTTGTATGTCATGGTTAGGGTTTTGTAATGGAGTCTCTGGGCAATTGGGAGCCAGTGAAGGGATTGACAGAGGGGAGAAGCTGGGGAATAGCGGGGGGACAGGTGGATTAGTCGGGCAGCAGAGTTTAGAATAGATTGGAGGGGTGCGAGAGTGTTTGAGGGGAGGCCACAGAGCATGAGGTTGCAGTAGTCAAGGCGAGAGATGATGAGGGCATGGACTAGGGTTTTTGCAGATTCTTGGGTGAGGAATGAACGGATGCGTGAAATATTTTTGAGTTGAAGTCGGCAGGAAGTGGAAAGGGTTTGGATATGTGGTTTGAAGGAGAGATCAGCATCAAGGATTACTCCGAGGCAGCGAGCTTGTGGGACTGGGGAGAGTGGGCAGTCATTTACTGTAATTGATAGGTTCGTAGGGGGGGTCACGTGAGATGGGGGAAAGATGATGAATTCTGTTTTGTCCATGTTGAGTTTCAGATATCTAGTGGAGAAGAAGGATGAAATAGTGGACAGACATTGAGGGATTCTGGTTAGTAGGGAGGTGATATCTGGTCCAGAGATGTAGATCTGTGTGTCATCAGCATAAAGATGATACTGAAAGCCATGAGATTCTATGAGCTGTCCCAGGCCAAAGGTGTAAATAGAGAACAGCAGGGGCCCTAGGACTGAACCTTGTGGGACTCCGACAGATAGGGGGCGAGGTGAGGAGGTGGTGTGTGAGTGGGAGACGCTGAATGTCCGGTCTGTTAGGTATGATGAGATCCAGGAGAGGGCCAAGTCTGTGATGCCGAGGGATGAGAGGGTCTGTAATAATAGGGAATGGTCCACTGTGTCAAAGGCAGCCGACAGGTCCAGGAGGAGGAGGACGGAGTAGTGTCGCTTGCTCTTGGCAGTTAAGAGGTCATTGGTGACCTTAGTAAGGGCAGTTTCAGTGGAGTGGTGTGACCGGAAGCCAGATTGTAAGCGGTCGAAGAGGGAGCAAGAAGAGAGATGGGAGGACAGTTCAAGGTAGACGTGTTGTTCCAGTAGCTTGGAGGCGTATGGGAGAAGTGATATAGGGCGATAGCTAGATACAGAGGATGGGTCAAGAGAGGGCTTTTTGAGGATAGGTGTGATGGAGGCATGTTTAAAGCTTGAGGGGAAAACACCAGTTGTTAGTGATAGGTTGAAGAGATGGGTTAGGGTTGGGATGAAGACTGTGGTGAGGTTTGGGATGAAGTGGGATGGGATCGGGTCGAGTGCACAGGTGGTGAGATGTGATCTTGAGAGTAGAGTGGAGAGTCGATCTTCTGTAATGGTGGAGAAGTTGGTTTTGAAGGTGGAGGGCTGGGAAGTCGGGAGGAAGGGCTCTGGGGGTTGTTGACCAAAACTGTCCCTGATGTTATCAATTTTCTGCTTGAAAAATGAGGCAAAGTCTTCAGCTGAGATGAGTGGGGAGGGAGGAGGTGCTGGGGGGCGGAGGAGAGAATTGAAGGTGTTGAATAACTGTTTAGGGTTGTGAGACAGGGAGGATATGAGAGATGAGAAGTAGGTTTGTTTAGCTGTGGCGAGTGTGGTCTTGAAAGTAGTGAGGGACTGTTTGAATGCGATGAAATGCTCATTGGAGTGGGATCTTTTCCATCTGCGCTCAGCAGCCCTGGAAGCTCGCCTCAGCTCTTTGGTCAGGCTGGTGTGCCAGGGCTGTCTGTTAATTTTGCGAGTTTTGGTATGTGTAAGTGGGGCAGCGGATTCCAAAGCTACAGCTATTGAATAATGAATGTTTTGAATTTTCTCCAAAAGTAAAGTAGTTGCAAACTCATCCTTTTAGAAACTTGTTTGGGCTGTTGAGAGGAGTAAAAAAACATCAAAGATTTCAATCCTGCATGATTCTACCAAGAAATGTGATTCTTCATTCAAAACGCTGGTTTTTGCTATTGGGCTCTATTGAATAATGAATGTTTTGAATTTTCTCCAAAAGTAAAGTAGTTGCAAACTCATCCTTTTAGAGACTTGTTTGGGCTCATGAGAGGAGTAGAAAAACATCCAAAATTTCAGTCCTGCACGATTCTACCAAGAAATGTGTGTTCATTCAAACCGCTGGTTTTTGATATTTTGGGCCCTATTGAATAATGAATGTTTTGAATTTTCTCCAAAAGTAAAGTAGTTGCAAACTCATCCTTTTAGAAACTTGTTTGGGCTGTTGAGAGGAGTAAAAAACCATCAAAAATTTCAATCCTGCATGATTCTACCAAGAAATGTGATTCTTCATTCAAAACCTGATTTTTGCTATTGGGCTCTATTGAATAATGAATGTTTTGAATCTTCTCCAAAAGTAAAGTAGTTGCAAACTCATGCTTTTAGAGACTTGTTTGGGCTCATGAGAGGAGTAGAAAAACATCAAAAATTTCAGTCCTGCATGATTCTACCAAGAAATGTGTGTTCATTGAAACCGCTGGTTTTTGATATTTTGGGCCCAATTGAATAATGAATGTTTTGAATTTTCTCCAAAAGTAAAGTAGTTGCAAACTCATCCTTTTAGAAACTTGTTTGGGCTGTTGAGAGGAGTAAAAAACCATCAAAAATTTCAATCCTGCATGATTCTACCAAGAAATGTGATTCTTCATTCAAAACGCTGGTTTTTCCTATTGGGCTCTATTGAATAATGAATGTTTTGAATTTTCTCCAAAAGTAAAGTAGTTGCAAACTCATCCTTTTAGAGACTTGTTTGGGCTGATGAGAGGAGTAGAAAAACATCAAAAATTTCAGTCCTGCACGATTCTACCAAAAAATGTGTGTTCATTCAAACCGCTGGTTTTTGATATTTTGGGCCCTAATGAATAATGAATGTTTTGAATTTTCTCCAAAAGTAAAGTAGTTGCAAACTCATCCTTTTAGAAACTTGTTTGGGCTGTTGAGAGGAGTAAAAAACCATCAAAAATTTCAATCCTGCATGATTCTACCAAGAAATGTGATTCTTCATTCAAAACCTGATTTTTGCTATTGGGCTCTATTGAATAATGAATGTTTTGAATTTTCTCCAAAAGTAAAGTAGTTGCAAACTCATGCTTTTAGAGACTTGTTTGGGCTCATGAGAGGAGTAGAAAAACATCAAAAATTTCAGTCCTGCATGATTCTACCAAGAAATGTGTGTTCATTGAAACCGCTGGTTTTTGATAGTTTGGGCCCTATTGAATAATGAATGTTTTGAATTTTCTCCAAAAGTAAAGTAGTTGCAAACTCATCCTTTTAGAAACTTGTTTGGGCTGTTGAGAGGAGTAAAAAACCGTCAAAAATTTCAATCCTGCATGATTCTACCAAGAAATGTGATTCTTCATTCAAAACGCTGGTTTTTGCTATTGGGCTCTATTGAATAATGAATGTTTTGAATTTTCTCCAAAAGTAAAGTAGTTGCAAACTCATGCTTTTAGAGACTTGTTTGGGCTCATGAGAGGAGTAGAAAAACATCAAAAATTTCAGTCCTGCATGATTCTACCAAGAAATGTGTGTTCATTGAAACCGCTGGTTTTTGATAGTTTGGGCCCTATTGAATAATGAATGTTTTGAATTTTCTCCAAAAGTAAAGTAGTTGCAAACTCATCCTTTTAGAAACTTGTTTGGGCTGTTGAGAGGAGTAAAAAACCATCAAAAATTTCAATCCTGCATGATTTTACCAAGAAATGTGATTCTTCATTCAAAACCTGATTTTTGCTATTGGGCTCTATTGAATAGTGAATGTTTTGAATTTTCTCCAAAAGTAAAGTAGTTGCAAACTCATGCTTTTAGAGACTTGTTTGGGCTCATGAGAGGAGTAGAAAAACATCAAAAATTTCAGTCCTGCATGATTCTACCAAGAAATGTGTGTTCATTGAAACCGCTGGTTTTTGATCGTTTGGGCCCTATTGAATAATGAATGTTTTGAATTTTCTCCAAAAGTAAAGTAGTTGCAAACTCATCCTTTTAGAAACTTGTTTGGGCTGTTGAGAGGAGTAAAAAAACATCAAAAATTTCAATCCTGCATGATTTTACCAAGAAATGTGATTCTTCATTCAAAACCTGATTTTTGCTATTGGGCTCTATTGAATAATGAATGTTTTGAATTTTCTCCAAAAGTAAAGTAGTTGCAAACTCATGCTTTTAGAGACTTGTTTGGGCTCATGAGAGGAGTAGAAAAACATCAAAAATTTCAGTCCTGCATGATTCTACCAAGAAATGTGTGTTCATTCAAACCGCTGGTTTTTGATAGTTTGGGCCCTATTGAATAATGAATGTTTTGAATTTTCTCCAAAAGTAAAGTAGTTGCAAACTCATCCTTTTAGAAACTTGTTTGGGCTCTTGAGAGGAGTAAAAAACCATCAAAAATTTCAATCCTGCATGATTCTACCAAGAAATGTGATTCTTCATTCAAAACCTGATTTTTGCTATTGGGCTCTATTGAATAATGAATGTTTTGAATTTTCTCCAAAAGTAAAGTAGTTGCAAACTCATGCTTTTAGAGACTTGTTTTGGCTCATGAGAGGAGTAGAAAAACATCAAAAATTTCAGTCCTGCATGATTCTACCAAGAAATGTGTGTTCATTGAAACCGCTGGTTTTTGATAGTTTGGGCCCTATTGAATAATGAATGTTTTGAATTTTCTCCAAAAGTAAAGTAGTTGCAAACTCATCCTTTTAGAAACTTGTTTGGGCTGTTGAGAGGAGTAAAAAACCATCAAAAATTTCAATCCTGCATGATTCTACCAAGAAATGTGATTCTTCATTCAAAACGCTGGTTTTTGCTATTGGGCTCTTTTGAGTAATGAATGTTTTGAATTTTCTCCAAAAGTAAAGTAGTTGCAAACTCATGCTTTTAGAGACTTGTTTGGGCTCATGAGAGGAGTAGAAAAACATCAAAAATTTCAGTCCTGCATGATTCTACCAAGAAATGTGTGTTCATTCAAACCGCTGGTTTTTGATAGTTTGGGCCCTATTGAATAATGAATGTTTTGAATTTTCTCCAAAAGTAAAGTAGTTGCAAACTCATCCTTTTAGAAACTTGTTTGGGCTGTTGAGAGGAGTAAAAAACAATCAAAAATTTCAATCCTGCATGATTCTACCAAGAAATGTGATTCTTCATTCAAAACCTGATTTTTGCTATTGGGCTCTATTGAATAATGAATGTTTTGAATTTTCTCCAAAAGTAAAGTAGTTGCAAACTCATGCTTTTAGAGACTTGTTTGGGCTCATGAGAGGAGTAGAAAAACATCAAAAATTTCAGTCCTGCATGATTCTACCAAGAAATGTGTGTTCATTGAAACCGCTGGTTTTTGATAGTTTGGGCCCTGTTGAATAATGAATGTTTTGAATTTTCTCCAAAAGTAAAGTAGTTGCAAACTCATCCTTTTAGAAACTTGTTTGGGCTGTTGAGAGGAGTAAAAAACCATCAAAAATTTCAATCCTGCATGATTCTACCAAGAAATGTGATTCTTCATTCAAAACGCTGGTTTTTGCTATTGGGCTCTATTGAATAATGAATGTTTTGAATTTTCTCCAAAAGTAAAGTAGTTGCAAACTCATCCTTTTAGAGACTTGTTTGGGCTCATGAGAGGAGTAGAAAAACATCAAAAATTTCAGTCCTGCACGATTCTACCAAGAAATGTGTGTTCATTGAAACCGCTGGTTTTTGATAGTTTGGGCCCTATTGAATAATGAATGTTTTGAATTTTCTCCAAAAGTAAAGTAGTTGCAAACTCATCCTTTTAGAAACTTGTTTGGGCTGTTGAGAGGAGTAAAAAACCATCAAAAATTTCAATCCTGCATGATTCTACCAAGAAATGTGATTCTTCATTCAAAACCTGATTTTTGCTATTGGGCTCTATTGAATAATGAATGTTTTGAATTTTCTCCAAAAGTAAAGTAGTTGCAAACTCATCCTTTTAGAGACTTGTTTGGGCTCATGAAAGGAGTAGAAAAACATCAAAAATTTCAGTCCTGCACGATTCTACCAAGAAATGTGTGTTCATTCAAACCGCTGGTTTTTGATAGTTTGGGCCCTATTGAATAATGAATGTTTTGAATTTTCTCCAAAAGTAAAGTAGTTGCAAACTCATCCTTTTAGAAACTTGTTTGGGCTGTTGAGAGGAGTAAAAAACCATCAAAAATTTCAATCCTGCATGATTCTACCAAGAAATGTGATTCTTCATTCAAAACGCTGGTTTTTGCTATTGGGCTCTATTGAATAATGAATGTTTTGAATTTTCTCCAAAAGTAAAGTAGTTGCAAACTCATCCTTTTAGAGACTTGTTTGGGCTCATGAGAGGAGTAGAAAAACATCAAAAATTTCAGTCCTGCACGATTCTACCAAGAAATGTGTGTTCATTCAAACCGCTGTTTTTTGATATTTTGGGCCCTATTGAATAATGAATGTTTTGAATTTTCTCCAAAAGTAAAGTAGTTGCAAACTCATCCTTTTAGAAACTTGTTTGGGCTGTTGAGAGGAGTAAAAAACCATCAAAAATTTCAATCCTGCATGATTCTACCAAGAAATGTGATTCTTCATTCAAAACGCTGGTTTTTGCTATTGGGCTCTATTGAATAATGAATGTTTTGAATTTTCTCCAAAAGTAAAGTAGTTGCAAACTCATCCTTTTAGAGACTTGTTTGGGCTCATGAGAGGAGTAGAAAAACATCAAAAATTTCAGTCCTGCACGATTCTACCAAGAAATGTGTGTTCATTCAAACCGCTGGTTTTTGATATTTTGGGCCCTATTGAATAATGAATGTTTTGAATTTTCTCCAAAAGTAAAGTAGTTGCAAACTCATCCTTTTAGAAACTTGTTTGGGCTGTTGAGAGGAGTAAAAAACCATCAAAAATTTCAATCCTGCATGATTCTACCAAGAAATGTGATTCTTCATTCAAAACCTGATTTTTGCTATTGGGCTCTATTGAATAATGAATGTTTTGAATTTTCTCCAAAAGTAAAGTAGTTGCAAACTCATGCTTTTAGAGACTTGTTTGGGCTCATGAGAGGAGTAGAAAAACATCAAAAATTTCAGTCCTGCATGATTCTACCAAGAAATGTGTGTTCATTGAAACCGCTGGTTTTTGATAGTTTGGGCCCTATTGAATTATTATTATTATTATTTATTGTTATAGCGCCATTTATTCCATGGCGCTTTACATGTGAGGGGGGTATACATAAAAACAAGTACAATAATCTTAAACAATACAAGTCATAACTGGTACAGGAGGAGAGAGGACCCTGCCCACGAAGGCTCACAATCTACAGCGGGATGGGTGATAATACAGTAGGCGAGGGTAGAGCTGGTCGTGCAGCGGTTTGGTCGATCAGTGGTTACTGCATGTTATAGGCTTGTCGGAAGAGGTGGGTCTTCAGGCTCTTTTTGAAGGTTTCGATGGTAGGCGAGAGTCTGATATGTTGTGGTAGAGAGTTCCAGAGTAGGGGTGATGCGCGAGAGAAATCTTGTATGCGATTGTGGGAAGAGGAGATAAGAGGGGAGTAGAGAAGGAGATCTTGTGAGGATCGGAGGTTGCGTGCAGGAAAGTACCGGGAGACGAGGTCACAGATGTATGGAGGAGACAAGTTGTGGATGGCTTTGTATGTCATGGTTAGGGTTTTGTAATGGAGTCTCTGGGCAATTGGGAGCCAGTGAAGGGATTGACAGAGGGGAGAAGCTGGGGAATAGCGGGGGGACAGGTGGATTAGTCGGGCAGCAGAGTTTAGAATAGATTGGAGGGGTGCGAGAGTGTTTGAGGGGAGGCCACAGAGCATGAGGTTGCAGTAGTCAAGGCGAGAGATGATGAGGGCATGGACTAGGGTTTTTGCAGATTCTTGGGTGAGGAATGAACGGATGCGTGAAATATTTTTGAGTTGAAGTCGGCAGGAAGTGGAAAGGGTTTGGATATGTGGTTTGAAGGAGAGATCAGCATCAAGGATTACTCCGAGGCAGCGAGCTTGTGGGACTGGGGAGAGTGGGCAGTCATTTACTGTAATTGATAGGTTCGTAGGGGGGGTCACGTGAGATGGGGGAAAGATGATGAATTCTGTTTTGTCCATGTTGAGTTTCAGATATCTAGTGGAGAAGAAGGATGAAATAGTGGACAGACATTGAGGGATTCTGGTTAGTAGGGAGGTGATATCTGGTCCAGAGATGTAGATCTGTGTGTCATCAGCATAAAGATGATACTGAAAGCCATGAGATTCTATGAGCTGTCCCAGGCCAAAGGTGTAAATAGAGAACAGCAGGGGCCCTAGGACTGAACCTTGTGGGACTCCGACAGATAGGGGGCGAGGTGAGGAGGTGGTGTGTGAGTGGGAGACGCTGAATGTCCGGTCTGTTAGGTATGATGAGATCCAGGAGAGGGCCAAGTCTGTGATGCCGAGGGATGAGAGGGTCTGTAATAATAGGGAATGGTCCACTGTGTCAAAGGCAGCCGACAGGTCCAGGAGGAGGAGGACGGAGTAGTGTCGCTTGCTCTTGGCAGTTAAGAGGTCATTGGTGACCTTAGTAAGGGCAGTTTCAGTGGAGTGGTGTGACCGGAAGCCAGATTGTAAGCGGTCGAAGAGGGAGCAAGAAGAGAGATGGGAGGACAGTTCAAGGTAGACGTGTTGTTCCAGTAGCTTGGAGGCGTATGGGAGAAGTGATATAGGGCGATAGCTAGATACAGAGGATGGGTCACGAGAGGGCTTTTTGAGGATAGGTGTGATGGAGGCATGTTTAAAGCTTGAGGGGAAAACACCAGTTGTTAGTGATAGGTTGAAGAGATGGGTTAGGGTTGGGATGAAGACTGTGGTGAGGTTTGGGATGAAGTGGGATGGGATCGGGTCGAGTGCACAGGTGGTGAGATGTGATCTTGAGAGTAGAGTGGAGAGTCGATCTTCTGTAATGGTGGAGAAGTTGGTTTTGAAGGTGGAGGGCTGGGAAGTCGGGAGGAAGGGCTCTGGGGGTTGTTGACCAAAACTGTCCCTGATGTTATCAATTTTCTGCTTGAAAAATGAGGCAAAGTCTTCAGCTGAGATGAGTGGGGAGGGAGGAGGTGCTGGGGGGCGGAGGAGAGAATTGAAGGTGTTGAATAACTGTTTAGGGTTGTGAGACAGGGAGGATATGAGAGATGAGAAGTAGGTTTGTTTAGCTGTGGCGAGTGTGGTCTTGAAAGTAGTGAGGGACTGTTTGAATGCGATGAAATGCTCGTTGGAGTGGGATCTTTTCCATCTGCGCTCAGCAGCCCTGGAAGCTCGCCTCAGCTCTTTGGTCAGGCTGGTGTGCCAGGGCTGTCTGTTAATTTTGCGAGTTTTGGTATGTGTAAGTGGGGCAGCGGATTCCAAAGCTACAGCTATTGAATAATGAATGTTTTGAATTTTCTCCAAAAGTAAAGTAGTTGCAAACTCATCCTTTTAGAAACTTGTTTGGGCTGTTGAGAGGAGTAAAAAAACATCAAAGATTTCAATCCTGCATGATTCTACCAAGAAATGTGATTCTTCATTCAAAACGCTGGTTTTTGCTATTGGGCTCTATTGAATAATGAATGTTTTGAATTTTCTCCAAAAGTAAAGTAGTTGCAAACTCATCCTTTTAGAGACTTGTTTGGGCTCATGAGAGGAGTAGAAAAACATCCAAAATTTCAGTCCTGCACGATTCTACCAAGAAATGTGTGTTCATTCAAACCGCTGGTTTTTGATATTTTGGGCCCTATTGAATAATGAATGTTTTGAATTTTCTCCAAAAGTAAAGTAGTTGCAAACTCATCCTTTTAGAAACTTGTTTGGGCTGTTGAGAGGAGTAAAAAACCATCAAAAATTTCAATCCTGCATGATTCTACCAAGAAATGTGATTCTTCATTCAAAACCTGATTTTTGCTATTGGGCTCTATTGAATAATGAATGTTTTGAATCTTCTCCAAAAGTAAAGTAGTTGCAAACTCATGCTTTTAGAGACTTGTTTGGGCTCATGAGAGGAGTAGAAAAACATCAAAAATTTCAGTCCTGCATGATTCTACCAAGAAATGTGTGTTCATTGAAACCGCTGGTTTTTGATATTTTGGGCCCAATTGAATAATGAATGTTTTGAATTTTCTCCAAAAGTAAAGTAGTTGCAAACTCATCCTTTTAGAAACTTGTTTGGGCTGTTGAGAGGAGTAAAAAACCATCAAAAATTTCAATCCTGCATGATTCTACCAAGAAATGTGATTCTTCATTCAAAACGCTGGTTTTTCCTATTGGGCTCTATTGAATAATGAATGTTTTGAATTTTCTCCAAAAGTAAAGTAGTTGCAAACTCATCCTTTTAGAGACTTGTTTGGGCTGATGAGAGGAGTAGAAAAACATCAAAAATTTCAGTCCTGCACGATTCTACCAAAAAATGTGTGTTCATTCAAACCGCTGGTTTTTGATATTTTGGGCCCTAATGAATAATGAATGTTTTGAATTTTCTCCAAAAGTAAAGTAGTTGCAAACTCATCCTTTTAGAAACTTGTTTGGGCTGTTGAGAGGAGTAAAAAACCATCAAAAATTTCAATCCTGCATGATTCTACCAAGAAATGTGATTCTTCATTCAAAACCTGATTTTTGCTATTGGGCTCTATTGAATAATGAATGTTTTGAATTTTCTCCAAAAGTAAAGTAGTTGCAAACTCATGCTTTTAGAGACTTGTTTGGGCTCATGAGAGGAGTAGAAAAACATCAAAAATTTCAGTCCTGCATGATTCTACCAAGAAATGTGTGTTCATTGAAACCGCTGGTTTTTGATAGTTTGGGCCCTATTGAATAATGAATGTTTTGAATTTTCTCCAAAAGTAAAGTAGTTGCAAACTCATCCTTTTAGAAACTTGTTTGGGCTGTTGAGAGGAGTAAAAAACCGTCAAAAATTTCAATCCTGCATGATTCTACCAAGAAATGTGATTCTTCATTCAAAACGCTGGTTTTTGCTATTGGGCTCTATTGAATAATGAATGTTTTGAATTTTCTCCAAAAGTAAAGTAGTTGCAAACTCATGCTTTTAGAGACTTGTTTGGGCTCATGAGAGGAGTAGAAAAACATCAAAAATTTCAGTCCTGCATGATTCTACCAAGAAATGTGTGTTCATTGAAACCGCTGGTTTTTGATAGTTTGGGCCCTATTGAATAATGAATGTTTTGAATTTTCTCCAAAAGTAAAGTAGTTGCAAACTCATCCTTTTAGAAACTTGTTTGGGCTGTTGAGAGGAGTAAAAAACCATCAAAAATTTCAATCCTGCATGATTTTACCAAGAAATGTGATTCTTCATTCAAAACCTGATTTTTGCTATTGGGCTCTATTGAATAGTGAATGTTTTGAATTTTCTCCAAAAGTAAAGTAGTTGCAAACTCATGCTTTTAGAGACTTGTTTGGGCTCATGAGAGGAGTAGAAAAACATCAAAAATTTCAGTCCTGCATGATTCTACCAAGAAATGTGTGTTCATTGAAACCGCTGGTTTTTGATCGTTTGGGCCCTATTGAATAATGAATGTTTTGAATTTTCTCCAAAAGTAAAGTAGTTGCAAACTCATCCTTTTAGAAACTTGTTTGGGCTGTTGAGAGGAGTAAAAAAACATCAAAAATTTCAATCCTGCATGATTTTACCAAGAAATGTGATTCTTCATTCAAAACCTGATTTTTGCTATTGGGCTCTATTGAATAATGAATGTTTTGAATTTTCTCCAAAAGTAAAGTAGTTGCAAACTCATGCTTTTAGAGACTTGTTTGGGCTCATGAGAGGAGTAGAAAAACATCAAAAATTTCAGTCCTGCATGATTCTACCAAGAAATGTGTGTTCATTCAAACCGCTGGTTTTTGATAGTTTGGGCCCTATTGAATAATGAATGTTTTGAATTTTCTCCAAAAGTAAAGTAGTTGCAAACTCATCCTTTTAGAAACTTGTTTGGGCTGTTGAGAGGAGTAAAAAACCATCAAAAATTTCAATCCTGCATGATTCTACCAAGAAATGTGATTCTTCATTCAAAACCTGATTTTTGCTATTGGGCTCTATTGAATAATGAATGTTTTGAATTTTCTCCAAAAGTAAAGTAGTTGCAAACTCATGCTTTTAGAGACTTGTTTGGGCTCATGAGAGGAGTAGAAAAACATCAAAAATTTCAGTCCTGCATGATTCTACCAAGAAATGTGTGTTCATTGAAACCGCTGGTTTTTGATAGTTTGGGCCCTATTGAATAATGAATGTTTTGAATTTTCTCCAAAAGTAAAGTAGTTGCAAACTCATCCTTTTAGAAACTTGTTTGGGCTGTTGAGAGGAGTAAAAAACCATCAAAAATTTCAATCCTGCATGATTCTACCAAGAAATGTGATTCTTCATTCAAAACGCTGGTTTTTGCTATTGGGCTCTTTTGAGTAATGAATGTTTTGAATTTTCTCCAAAAGTAAAGTAGTTGCAAACTCATGCTTTTAGAGACTTGTTTGGGCTCATGAGAGGAGTAGAAAAACATCAAAAATTTCAGTCCTGCATGATTCTACCAAGAAATGTGTGTTCATTCAAACCGCTGGTTTTTGATAGTTTGGGCCCTATTGAATAATGAATGTTTTGAATTTTCTCCAAAAGTAAAGTAGTTGCAAACTCATCCTTTTAGAAACTTGTTTGGGCTGTTGAGAGGAGTAAAAAACAATCAAAAATTTCAATCCTGCATGATTCTACCAAGAAATGTGATTCTTCATTCAAAACCTGATTTTTGCTATTGGGCTCTATTGAATAATGAATGTTTTGAATTTTCTCCAAAAGTAAAGTAGTTGCAAACTCATGCTTTTAGAGACTTGTTTGGGCTCATGAGAGGAGTAGAAAAACATCAAAAATTTCAGTCCTGCATGATTCTACCAAGAAATGTGTGTTCATTGAAACCGCTGGTTTTTGATAGTTTGGGCCCTATTGAATAATGAATGTTTTGAATTTTCTCCAAAAGTAAAGTAGTTGCAAACTCATCCTTTTAGAAACTTGTTTGGGCTGTTGAGAGGAGTAAAAAACCATCAAAAATTTCAATCCTGCATGATTCTACCAAGAAATGTGATTCTTCATTCAAAACGCTGGTTTTTGCTATTGGGCTCTATTGAATAATGAATGTTTTGAATTTTCTCCAAAAGTAAAGTAGTTGCAAACTCATCCTTTTAGAGACTTGTTTGGGCTCATGAGAGGAGTAGAAAAACATCAAAAATTTCAGTCCTGCACGATTCTACCAAGAAATGTGTGTTCATTGAAACCGCTGGTTTTTGATAGTTTGGGCCCTATTGAATAATGAATGTTTTGAATTTTCTCCAAAAGTAAAGTAGTTGCAAACTCATCCTTTTAGAAACTTGTTTGGGCTGTTGAGAGGAGTAAAAAACCATCAAAAATTTCAATCCTGCATGATTCTACCAAGAAATGTGATTCTTCATTCAAAACCTGATTTTTGCTATTGGGCTCTATTGAATAATGAATGTTATGAATTTTCTCCAAAAGTAAAGTAGTTGCAAACTCAGGCTTTTAGAGACTTGTTTGGGCTCATGAGAGGAGTAGAAGAACATCAAAAATTTCAGTCCTGCATGATTCTACCAAGAAATGTGTGTTCATTGAAACCGCTGGTTTTTGATAGTTTGGGCCCTATTGAATAATGAATGTTTTGAATTTTCTCCAAAAGTAAAGTAGTTGCAAAATCATCCTTTTAGAAACTTGTTTGGGCTGTTGAGAGGAGTAAAAAACCATCAAAAATTTCAATCCTGCATGATTCTACCAAGAAATGTGATTCTTCATTCAAAACGCTGGTTTTTGCTATTGGGCTCTATTGAATAATGAATGTTTTGAATTTTCTCCAAAAGTAAAGTAGTTGCAAACTCATGCTTTTAGAGACTTGTTTGGGCTGATGAGAGGAGTAGAAAAACATCAAAAATTTCAGTCCTGCACGATTCTACCAAGAAATGTGTGTTCATTCAAACCGCTGTTTTTTGATATTTTGGGCCCTATTGAATAATGAATGTTTTGAATTTTCTCCAAAAGTAAAGTAGCTGCAAACTCATCCTTTTAGAAACTTTTTTGGGCTGTTGAGAGGAGTAAAAAACCATCAAAAATTTCAATCCTGCATGATTCTACCAAGAAATGTGATTCTTCATTCAAAACGCTGGTTTTTGCTATTGGGCTCTATTGAATAATGAATGTTTTGAATTTTCTCCAAAAGTAAAGTAGTTGCAAACTCATCCTTTTAGAGACTTGTTTGGGCTCATGAGAGGAGTAGAAAAACATCAAAAATTTCAGTCCTGTACGATTCTACCAAGAAATGTGTGTTCATTCAAACCGCTGGTTTTTGATATTTTGGGCCCTATTGAATAATGAATGTTTTGAATTTTCTCCAAAAGTAAAGTAGTTGCAAACTCATCCTTTTAGAAACTTGTTTGGGCTGTTGAGAGGAGTAAAAAACCATCAAAAATTTCAATCCTGCATGATTCTACCAAGAAATGTGATTCTTCATTCAAAACGCTGGTTTTTGCTATTGGGCTCTATTGAATAATGAATGTTTTGAATTTTCTTCAAAAGTAAAGTAGTTGCAAACTCATGCTTTTAGAGACTTGTTTGGGCTCATGAGAGGAGTAGAAAAACATCAAAAATTTCAGTCCTGCATGATTCTACCAAGAAATGTGTGTTCATTGAAACCGCTGGTTTTTGATAGTTTGGGCCCTATTGAATAATGAATGTTTTGAATTTTCTCCAAAAGTAAAGTAGTTGCAAACTCATCCTTTTAGAAACTTGTTTGGGCTGTTGAGTGGAGTAAAAAACCATCAAAAATTTCAATCCTGCATGATTCTACCAAGAAATGTGATTCTTCATTCAAAACGCTGGTTTTTGCTATTGGGCTCTATTGAATAATGAATGTTTTGAATTTTCTCCAAAAGTAAAGTAGTTGCAAACTCATCCTTTTAGAGACTTGTTTGGGCTCATGAAAGGAGTAGAAAAACATCAAAAATTTCAGTCCTGCACGATTCTACCAAGAAATGTGTGTTCATTCAAACCGCTGGTTTTTGATAGTTTGGGCCCTATTGAATAATGAATGTTTTGAATTTTCTCCAAAAGTAAAGTAGTTGCAAACTCATCCTTTTAGAAACTTGTTTGGGCTGTTGAGAGGAGTAAAAAACCATCAAAAATTTCAATCCTGCATGATTCTACCAAGAAATGTGATTCTTCATTCAAAACGCTGGTTTTTGCTATTGGGCTCTATTGAATAATGAATGTTTTGAATTTTCTCCAAAAGTAAAGTAGTTGCAAACTCATCCTTTTAGAGACTTGTTTGGGCTCATGAGAGGAGTAGAAAAACATCAAAAATTTCAGTCCTGCACGATTCTACCAAGAAATGTGTGTTCATTCAAACCGCTGTTTTTTGATATTTTGGGCCCTATTGAATAATGAATGTTTTGAATTTTCTCCAAAAGTAAAGTAGTTGCAAACTCATCCTTTTAGAAACTTGTTTGGGCTGTTGAGAGGAGTAAAAAACCATCAAAAATTTCAATCCTGCATGATTCTACCAAGAAATGTGATTCTTCATTCAAAACGCTGGTTTTTGCTATTGGGCTCTATTGAATAATGAATGTTTTGAATTTTCTCCAAAAGTAAAGTAGTTGCAAACTCATCCTTTTAGAGACTTGTTTGGGCTCATGAGAGGAGTAGAAAAACATCAAAAATTTCAGTCCTGCACGATTCTACCAAGAAATGTGTGTTCATTGAAACCGCTGGTTTTTGATAGTTTGGGCCCTATTGAATAATGAATGTTTTGAATTTTCTCCAAAAGTAAAGTAGTTGCAAACTCATCCTTTTAGAAACTTGTTTGGGCTGTGGAGAGGAGTAAAAAACCATCAAAAATTTCAATCCTGCATGATTCTACCAAGAAATGTGATTCTTCATTCAAAACGCTGGTTTTTGCTATTGGGCTCTTTTGAGTAATGAATGTTTTGAATTTTCTCCAAAAGTAAAGTAGTTGCAAACTCATGCTTTTAGAGACTTGTTTGGGCTCATGAGAGGAGTAGAAAAACATCAAAAATTTCAGTCCTGCATGATTCTACCAAGAAATGTGTGTTCATTCAAACCGCTGGTTTTTGATAGTTTGGGCCCTATTGAATAATGAATGTTTTGAATTTTCTCCAAAAGTAAAGTAGTTGCAAACTCATCCTTTTAGAAACTTGTTTGGGCTGTTGAGAGGAGTAAAAAACCATCAAAAATTTCAATCCTGCATGATTCTACCAAGAAATGTGATTCTTCATTCAAAACGCTGGTTTTTGCTATTGGGCTCTATTGAATAATGAATGTTTTGAATTTTCTCCAAAAGTAAAGTAGTTGCAAACTCATCCTTTTAGAGACTTGTTTGGGCTCATGAGAGGAGTAGAAAAACATCAAAAATTTCAGTCCTGCACGATTCTACCAAGAAATGTGTGTTCATTCAAACCGCTGTTTTTTGATATTTTGGGCCCTATTGAATAATGAATGTTTTGAATTTTCTCCAAAAGTAAAGTAGTTGCAAACTCATCCTTTTAGAAACTTGTTTGGGCTGTTGAGAGGAGTAAAAAACCATCAAAAATTTCAATCCTGCATGATTCTACCAAGAAATGTGATTCTTCATTCAAAACGCTGGTTTTTGCTATTGGGCTCTATTGAATAATGAATGTTTTGAATTTTCTTCAAAAGTAAAGTAGTTGCAAACTCATGCTTTTAGAGACTTGTTTGGGCTCATGAGAGGAGTAGAAAAACATCAAAAATTTCAGTCCTGCATGATTCTACCAAGAAATGTGTGTTCATTGAAACCGCTGGTTTTTGATAGTTTGGGCCCTATTGAATAATGAATGTTTTGAATTTTCTCCAAAAGTAAAGTAGTTGCAAACTCATCCTTTTAGAAACTTGTTTGGGCTGTTGAGTGGAGTAAAAAACCATCAAAAATTTCAATCCTGCATGATTCTACCAAGAAATGTGATTCTTCATTCAAAACGCTGGTTTTTGCTATTGGGCTCTATTGAATAATGAATGTTTTGAATTTTCTCCAAAAGTAAAGTAGTTGCAAACTCATCCTTTTAGAGACTTGTTTGGGCTCATGAAAGGAGTAGAAAAACATCAAAAATTTCAGTCCTGCACGATTCTACCAAGAAATGTGTGTTCATTCAAACTGCTGGTTTTTGATATTTTGGGCCCTATTGAATAATGAATGTTTTGAATTTTCTCCAAAAGTAAAGTAGTTGCAAACTCATCCTTTTAGAAACTTGTTTGGGCTTTTGAGAGGAGTAAAAAACCATCAAAAATTTCAATCCTGCATGATTCTACCAAGAAATGTGATTCTTCATTCAAAACCTGATTTTTGCTATTGGGCTCTATTGAATAATGAATGTTTTGAATTTTCTCCAAAAGTAAAGTAGTTGCAAACTCATGCCTTTAGAGACTTGTTTGGGCTCATGAGAGGAGTAGAAAAACATCAAAAATTTCAGTCCTGCATGATTCTACCAAGAAATGTGTGTTCATTGAAACCGCTGGTTTTTGATAGTTTGGGCCCTATTGAATAATGAATGTTTTGAATTTTCTCCAAAAGTAAAGTAGTTGCAAACTCATCCTTTTAGAAACTTGTTTGGGCTGTTGAGAGGAGTAAAAAACCATCAAAAATTTCAATCCTGCATGATTCTACCAAGAAATGTGATTCTTCATTCAAAACGCTGGTTTTTGCTATTGGGCTCTATTGAATAATGAATGTTTTGAATTTTCTCCAAAAGTAAAGTAGTTGCAAACTCATGCTTTTAGAGACTTGTTTGGGCTCATGAGAGGAGTAGAAAAACATCAAAAATTTCTGTCCTGCATGATTCTACTAAGAAATGTGTGTTCATTGAAACCGCTGGTTTTTGATAGTTTGGGCCCTATTGAATAATGAATGTTTTGAATTTTCTCCAAAAGTAAAGTAGTTGCAAACTCATCCTTTTAGAAACTTGTTTGGGCTGTTGAGAGGAGTAAAAAACCATCAAAAATTTCAATCCTGCATGATTTTACCAAGAAATGTGATTCTTCATTCAAAACCTGATTTTTGCTATTGGGCTCTATTGAATAGTGAATGTTTTGAATTTTCTCCAAAAGTAAAGTAGTTGCAAACTCATGCTTTTAGAGACTTGTTTGGGCTCATGAGAGGAGTAGAAAAACATCAAAAATTTCAGTCCTGCATGATTCTACCAAGAAATGTGTGTTCATTGAAACCGCTGGTTTTTGATAGTTTGGGCCCTATTGAATAATGAATGTTTTGAATTTTCTCCAAAAGTAAAGTAGTTGCAAATTCATCCTTTTAGAAACTTGTTTGGGCTGTTGAGAGGAGTAAAAAACCATCAAAAATTTCAATCCTGCATGATTTTACCAAGAAATGTGATTCTTCATTCAAAACCTGATTTTTGCTATTGGGCTCTATTGAATAATGAATGTTTTGAATTTTCTCCAAAAGTAAAGTAGTTGCAAACTCATGCTTTTAGAGACTTGTTTGGGCTCATGAGAGGAGTAGAAAAACATCAAAAATTTCAGTCCTGCATGATTCTACCAAGAAATGTGTGTTCATTCAAACCGCTGGTTTTTGATAGTTTGGGCCCTATTGAATAATGAATGTTTTGAATTTTCTCCAAAAGTAAAGTAGTTGCAAACTCATCCTTTTAGAAACTTGTTTGGGCTGTTGAGAGGAGTAAAAAACCATCAAAAATTTCAATCCTGCATGATTCTACCAAGAAATGTGATTCTTCATTCAAAACGCTGGTTTTTGCTATTGGGCTCTATTGAATAATGAATGTTTTGAATTTTCTCCAAAAGTAAAGTAGTTGCAAACTCATCCTTTTAGTAACTTGTTTGGGCTCATGAGAGGAGTAGAAAAACATCAAAAATTTCAGTCCTGCACGATTCTACCAAGAAATGTGTTTTCATTCAAACCGCTGTTTTTTGATATTTTGGGCCCTATTGAATAATGAATGTTTTGAATTTTCTCCAAAAGTAAAGTAGTTGCAAACTCATCCTTTTAGAAACTTGTTTGGGCTGTTGAGAGGAGTAAAAAACCATCAAAAATTTCAATCCTGCATGATTCTACCAAGAAATGTGATTCTTCATTCAAAACGCTGGTTTTTGCTATTGGGCTCTATTGAATAATGAATGTTTTGAATTTTCTCCAAAAGTAAAGTAGTTGCAAACTCATCCTTTTAGAGACTTGTTTGGGCTCATGAGAGGAGTAGAAAAACATCAAAAATTTCAGTCCTGCACGATTCTACCAAGAAATGTGTGTTCATTGAAACCGCTGTTTTTTGATAGTTTGGGCCCTATTGAATAATGAATGTTTTGAATTTTCTCCAAAAGTAAAGTAGTTGCAAACTCATCCTTTTAGAAACTTGTTTGGGCTGTTGAGAGGAGTAAAAAACCATCAAAAATTTCAATCCTGCATGATTCTACCAAGAAATGTGATTCTTCGTTCAAAACGCTGGTTTTTGCTATTGGGCTCTTTTGAGTAATGAATGTTTTGAATTTTCTCCAAAAGTAAAGTAGTTGCAAACTCATGCTTTTAGGGACTTGTTTGGGCTCATGAGAGGAGTAGAAAAACATCAAAAATTTCAGTCCTGCATGATTCTACCAAGAAATGTGTGTTCATTCAAACTGCTGGTTTTTGATAGTTTGGGCCCTATTGAATAATGAATGTTTTGAATTTTCTCCAAAAGTAAAGTAGTTGCAAACTCATCCTTTTAGAAACTTGTTTGGGCTGTTGAGAGGAGTAAAAAACCATCAAAAATTTCAATCCTACATGATTCTACCAAGAAATGTGATTCTTCATTCAAAACGCTGGTTTTTGCTATTGGGCTCTATTGAATAATGAATGTTTTGAATTTTCTCCAAAAGTAAAGTAGTTGCAAACTCATCCTTTTAGAGACTTGTTTGGGCTCATGAGAGGAGTAGAAAAACATCAAAAATTTCAGTCCTGCACGATTCTACCAAGAAATGTGTGTTCATTCAAACCGCTGTTTTTTGATATTTTGGGCCCTATTGAATAATGAATGTTTTGAATTTTCTCCAAAAGTAAAGTAGTTGCAAACTTATCCTTTTAGAAACTTGTTTGGGCTGTTGAGAGGAGTAAAAAACCATCAAAAATTTCAATCCTGCATGATTCTACCAAGAAATGTGATTCTTCATTCAAAACGCTGGTTTTTGCTATTGGGCTCTATTGAATAATGAATGTTTTGAATTTTCTCCAAAAGTAAAGTAGTTGCAAACTCATCCTTTTAGAGACTTGTTTGGGCTCATGAGAGGAGTAGAAAAACATCAAAAATTTCAGTCCTGCACGATTCTACCAAGAAATGTGTGTTCATTGAAACCGCTGGTTTTTGATAGTTTGGGCCCTATTGAATAATGAATGTTTTGAATTTTGTCCAAAAGTAAAGTAGTTGCAAACTCATCGTTTTAGAAACTTGTTTGGGCTGTTGAGAGGAGTAAAAAACCATCAAAAATTTCAATCCTGCATGATTTTACCAAGAAATGTGATTCTTCATTCAAAACCTGATTTTTGCTATTGGGCTCTATTGAATAGTGAATGTTTTGAATTTTCTCCAAAAGTAAAGTAGTTGCAAACTCATGCTTTTAGAGACTTGTTTGGGCTCATGAGAGGAGTAGAAAAACATCAAAAATTTCAGTCCTGCATGATTCTACCAAGAAATGTGTGTTCATTCAAACCGCTGGTTTTTGATAGTTTGGGCCCTATTGAATAATGAATGTTTTGAATTTTCTCCAAAAGTAAAGTAGTTGCAAACTCATCCTTTTAGAAACTTGTTTGGGCTGTTGAGAGGAGTAAAAAACCATCAAAAATTTCAATCCTGCATGATTCTACCAAGAAATGTGATTCTTCATTCAAAACGCTGGTTTTTGCTATTGGGCTCTATTGAATAATGAATGTTTTGAATTTTCTTCAAAAGTAAAGTAGTTGCAAACTCATGCTTTTAGAGACTTGTTTGGGCTTATGAGAGGAGTAGAAAAACATCAAAAATTTCAGTCCTGCATGATTCTACCAAGAAATGTGTGTTCATTGAAACCGCTGGTTTTTGATAGTTTGGGCCCTATTGAATAATGAATGTTTTGAATTTTCTCCAAAAGTAAAGTAGTTGCAAACTCATCCTTTTAGAAACTTGTTTGGGCTGTTGAGTGGAGTAAAAAACCATCAAAAATTTCAATCCTGCATGATTCTACCAAGAAATGTGATTCTTCATTCAAAACGCTGGTTTTTGCTATTGGGCTCTATTGAATAATGAATGTTTTGAATTTTCTCCAAAAGTAAAGTAGTTGCAAACTCATCCTTTTAGAGACTTGTTTGGGCTCATGAAAGGAGTAGAAAAACATCAAAAATTTCAGTCCTGCACGATTCTACCAAGAAATGTGTGTTCATTCAAACTGCTGGTTTTTGATATTTTGGGCCCTATTGAATAATGAATGTTTTGAATTTTCTCCAAAAGTAAAGTAGTTGCAAACTCATCCTTTTAGAAACTTGTTTGGGCTGTTGAGAGGAGTAAAAAACCATCAAAAATTTCAATCCTGCATGATTCTACCAAGAAATGTGATTCTTCATTCAAAACCTGATTTTTGCTATTGGGCTCTATTGAATAATGAATGTTTTGAATTTTCTCCAAAAGTAAAGTAGTTGCAAACTCATGCCTTTAGAGACTTGTTTGGGCTCATGAGAGGAGTAGAAAAACATCAAAAATTTCAGTCCTGCATGATTCTACCAAGAAATGTGTGTTCATTGAAACCGCTGGTTTTTGATAGTTTGGGCCCTATTGAATAATGAATGTTTTGAATTTTCTCCAAAAGTAAAGTAGTTGCAAACTCATCCTTTTAGAAACTTGTTTGGGCTGTTGAGAGGAGTAAAAAACCATCAAAAATTTCAATCCTGCATGATTCTACCAAGAAATGTGATTCTTCATTCAAAACGCTGGTTTTTGCTATTGGGCTCTATTGAATAATGAATGTTTTGAATTTTCTCCAAAAGTAAAGTAGTTGCAAACTCATGCTTTTAGAGACTTGTTTGGGCTCATGAGAGGAGTAGAAAAACATCAAAAATTTCAGTCCTGCATGATTCTACTAAGAAATGTGTGTTCATTGAAACCGCTGGTTTTTGATAGTTTGGGCCCTATTGAATAATGAATGTTTTGAATTTTCTCCAAAAGTAAAGTAGTTGCAAACTCATCCTTTTAGAAACTTGTTTGGGCTGTTGAGAGGAGTAAAAAACCATCAAAAATTTCAATCCTGCATGATTTTACCAAGAAATGTGATTCTTCATTCAAAACCTGATTTTTGCTATTGGGCTCTATTGAATAGTGAATGTTTTGAATTTTCTCCAAAAGTAAAGTAGTTGCAAACTCATGCTTTTAGAGACTTGTTTGGGCTCATGAGAGGAGTAGAAAAACATCAAAAATTTCAGTCCTGCATGATTCTACCAAGAAATGTGTGTTCATTGAAACCGCTGGTTTTTGATAGTTTGGGCCCTATTGAATAATGAATGTTTTGAATTTTCTCCAAAAGTAAAGTAGTTGCAAACTCATCCTTTTAGAAACTTGTTTGGGCTGTTGAGAGGAGTAAAAAACCATCAAAAATTTCAATCCTGCATGATTCTACCAAGAAATGTGATTCTTCATTCAAAACCTGATTTTTGCTATTGGGCTCTATTGAATAATGAATGTTTTGAATTTTCTCCAAAAGTAAAGTAGTTGCAAACTCATGCTTTTAGAGACTTGTTTGGGCTCATGAGAGGAGTAGAAAAACATCAAAAATTTCAGTCCTGCATGATTCTACCAAGAAATGTGTGTTCATTGAAACCGCTGGTTTTTGATAGTTTGGGCCCTATTGAATAATGAATGTTTTGAATTTTCTCCAAAAGTAAAGTAGTTGCAAACTCATCCTTTTAGAAACTTGTTTGGGCTGTTGAGAGGAGTAAAAAACCATCAAAAATTTCAATCCTGCATGATTCTACCAAGAAATGTGATTCTTCATTCAAAACGCTGGTTTTTGCTATTGGGCTCTTTTGAGTAATGAATGTTTTGAATTTTCTCCAAAAGTAAAGTAGTTGCAAACTCATGCTTTTAGAGACTTGTTTGGGCTCATGAGAGGAGTAGAAAAACATCAAAAATTTCAGTCCTGCATGATTCTACCAAGAAATGTGTGTTCATTGAAACCGCTGGTTTTTGATAGTTTGGGCCCTATTGAATAATGAATGTTTTGAATTTTCTCCAATAGTAAAGTAGTTGCAAACTCATCCTTTTAGAAACTTGTTTGGGCTGTTGAGAGGAGTAAAAAACCATCAAAAATTTCAATCCTGCATGATTCTACCAAGAAATGTGATTCTTCATTCAAAACGCTGGTTTTTGCTATTGGGCTCTATTGAATAATGAATGTTTTGAATTTTCTCCAAAAGTAAAGTAGTTGCAAACTCATCCTTTTAGTAACTTGTTTGGGCTCATGAGAGGAGTAGAAAAACATCAAAAATTTCAGTCCTGCACGATTCTACCAAGAAATGTGTTTTCATTCAAACCGCTGTTTTTTGATATTTTGGGCCCTATTGAATAATGAATGTTTTGAATTTTCTCCAAAAGTAAAGTAGTTGCAAACTCATCCTTTTAGAAACTTGTTTGGGCTGTTGAGAGGAGTAAAAAACCATCAAAAATTTCAATCCTGCATGATTCTACCAAGAAATGTGATTCTTCATTCAAAACGCTGGTTTTTGCTATTGGGCTCTATTGAATAATGAATGTTTTGAATTTTCTCCAAAAGTAAAGTAGTTGCAAACTCATCCTTTTAGAGACTTGTTTGGGCTCATGAGAGGAGTAGAAAAACATCAAAAATTTCAGTCCTGCACGATTCTACCAAGAAATGTGTGTTCATTGAAACCGCTGTTTTTTGATAGTTTGGGCCCTATTGAATAATGAATGTTTTGAATTTTCTCCAAAAGTAAAGTAGTTGCAAACTCATCCTTTTAGAAACTTGTTTGGGCTGTTGAGAGGAGTAAAAAACCATCAAAAATTTCAATCCTGCATGATTCTACCAAGAAATGTGATTCTTCATTCAAAACGCTGGTTTTTGCTATTGGGCTCTATTGAATAATGAATGTTTTGAATTTTCTCCAAAAGTAAAGTAGTTGCAAACTCATCCTTTTAGAGACTTGTTTGGGCTCATGAGAGGAGTAGAAAAAAATCAAAAATTTCAGTCCTGCACGATTCTACCAAGAAATGTGTGTTCATTCAAACCGCTGTTTTTTGATATTTTGGGCCCTATTGAATAATGAATGTTTTGAATTTTCTCCAAAAGTAAAGTAGTTGCAAACTTATCCTTTTAGAAACTTGTTTGGGCTGTTGAGAGGAGTAAAAAACCATCAAAAATTTCAATCCTGCATGATTCTACCAAGAAATGTGATTCTTCATTCAAAACGCTGGTTTTTGCTATTGGGCTCTATTGAATAATGAATGTTTTGAATTTTCTCCAAAAGTAAAGTAGTTGCAAACTCATCCTTTTAGAGACTTGTTTGGGCTCATGAGAGGAGTAGAAAAACATCAAAAATTTCAGTCCTGCACGATTCTACCAAGAAATGTGTGTTCATTGAAACCGCTGGTTTTTGATAGTTTGGGCCCTATTGAATAATGAATGTTTTGAATTTTCTCCAAAAGTAAAGTAGTTGCAAACTCATCGTTTTAGAAACTTGTTTGGGCTGTTGAGAGGAGTAAAAAACCATCAAAAATTTCAATCCTGCATGATTTTGCCAAGAAATGTGATTCTTCATTCAAAACCTGATTTTTGCTATTGGGCTCTATTGAATAGTGAATGTTTTGAATTTTCTCCAAAAGTAAAGTAGTTGCAAACTCATGCTTTTAGAGACTTGTTTGGGCTCATGAGAGGAGTAGAAAAACATCAAAAATTTCAGTCCTGCATGATTCTACCAAGAAATGTGTGTTCATTCAAACCGCTGGTTTTTGATAGTTTGGGCCCTATTGAATAATGAATGTTTTGAATTTTCTCCAAAAGTAAAGTAGTTGCAAACTCATCCTTTTAGAAACTTGTTTGGGCTGTTGAGAGGAGTAAAAAACCATCAAAAATTTCAATCCTGCATGATTCTACCAAGAAATGTGATTCTTCATTCAAAACCTGATTTTTGCTATTGGGCTCTATTGAATAATGAATGTTTTGAATTTTCTCCAAAAGTAAAGTAGTTGCAAACTCATGCTTTTAGAGACTTGTTTGGGCTCATGAGAGGAGTAGAAAAACATCAAAAATTTCAGTCCTGCATGATTCTACCAAGAAATGTGTGTTCATTGAAACCGCTGGTTTTTGATAGTTTGGGCCCTATTGAATAATGAATGTTTTGAATTTTCTCCAAAAGTAAAGTAGTTGCAAATTCATCCTTTTAGAAACTTGTTTGGGCTGTTGAGAGGAGTAAAAAACCATCAAAAATTTCAATCCTGCATGATTCTACCAAGAAATGTGATTCTTCATTCAAAACGCTGGTTTTTGCTATTGGGCTCTTTTGAGTAATGAATGTTTTGAATTTTCTCCAAAAGTAAAGTAGTTGCAAACTCATGCTTTTAGAGACTTGTTTGGGCTCATGAGAGGAGTAGAAAAACATCAAAAATTTCAGTCCTGCATGATTCTACCAAGAAATGTGTGTTCATTGAAACCGCTGGTTTTTGATAGTTTGGGCCCTATTGAATAATGAATGTTTTGAATTTTCTCCAAAAGTAAAGTAGTTGCAAACTCATCCTTTTAGAAACTTGTTTGGGCTGTTGAGAGGAGTAAAAAACCATCAAAAATTTCAATCCTGCATGATTTTACCAAGAAATGCGATTCTTCATTCAAAACCTGATTTTTGCTATTGGGCTCTATTGAATAATGAATGTTTTGAATTTTCTCCAAAAGTAAAGTAGTTGCAAACTCATGCTTTTAGAGACTTGTTTGGGCTCATGAGAGGAGTAGAAAAACATCAAAAATTTCAGTCCTGCATGATTCTACCAAGAAATGTGTGTTCATTGAAACCGCTGGTTTTTGATAGTTTGGGCCCTATTGAATAATGAATGTTTTGAATTTTCTCCAAAAGTAAAGTAGTTGCAAATTCATCCTTTTAGAAACTTGTTTGGGCTGTTGAGAGGAGTAAAAAACCATCAAAAATTTCAATCCTGCATGATTCTACCAAGAAATGTGATTCTTCATTCAAAACGCTGGTTTTTGCTATTGGGCTCTTTTGAGTAATGAATGTTTTGAATTTTCTCCAAAAGTAAAGTAGTTGCAAACTCATGCTTTTAGAGACTTGTTTGGGCTCATGAGAGGAGTAGAAAAACATCAAAAATTTCAGTCCTGCATGATTCTACCAAGAAATGTGTGTTCATTCAAACCGCTGGTTTTTGATAGTTTGGGCCCTATTGAATAATGAATGTTTTGAATCTTCTCCAAAAGTAAAGTAGTTGCAAACTCATCCTTTTAGAAACTTGTTTGGGCTGTTGAGAGGAGTAAAAAACCATCAAAAATTTCAATCCTGCATGATTTTACCAAGAAATGTGATTCTTCATTCAAAACCTGATTTTTGCTATTGGGCTCTATTGAATAGTGAATGTTTTGAATTTTCTCCAAAAGTAAAGTAGTTGCAAACTCATGCTTTTAGAGACTTGTTTGGGCTCATGAGAGGAGTAGAAAAACATCAAAAATTTCAGTTCTGCATGATTCTACCAAGAAATGTGTGTTCATTGAAACCGCTGGTTTTTGATAGTTTGGGCCCTATTGAATAATGAATGTTTTGAATTTTCTCCAAAAGTAAAGTAGTTGCAAACTCATCCTTTTAGAAACTTGTTTGGGCTGTTGAGAGGAGTAAAAAACCATCAAAAATTTCAATCCTGCATGATTCTACCAAGAAATGTGATTCTTCATTCAAAACCTGATTTTTGCTATTGGGCTCTATTGAATAATGAATGTTTTGAATTTTGTCCAAAAGTAAAGTAGTTGCAAACTCATGCTTTTAGAGACTTGTTTGGGCTCATGAGAGGAGTAGAAAAACATCAAAAATTTCAGTCCTGCATGATTCTACCAAGAAATGTGTGTTCATTGAAACCGCTGGTTTTTGATAGTTTGGGCCCTATTGAATAATGAATGTTTTGAATTTTCTCCAAAAGTAAAGTAGTTGCAAACTCATCCTTTTAGAAACTTGTTTGGGCTGTTGAGAGGAGTAAAAAACCATCAAAAATTTCAATCCTGCATGATTCTACCAAGAAATGTGATTCTTCATTCAAAACGCTGGTTTTTGCTATTGGGCTCTTTTGAGTAATGAATGTTTTGAATTTTCTCCAAAAGTAAAGTAGTTGCAAACTCATGCTTTTAGAGACTTGTTTGGGCTCATGAGAGGAGTAGAAAAACATCAAAAATTTCAGTCCTGCATGATTCTACCAAGAAATGTGTGTTCATTCTAACCGCTGGTTTTTGATAGTTTGGGCCCTATTGAATAATGAATGTTTTGAATTTTCTCCAAAAGTAAAGTAGTTGCAAACTCATCCTTTTAGAAACTTGTTTGGGCTGTTGAGAGGAGTAAAAAACCATCAAAAATTTCAATCCTGCATGATTCTACCAAGAAATGTGATTCTTCATTCAAAACGCTGGTTTTTGCTATTGGGCTCTATTGAATAATGAATGTTTTGAATTTTCTCCAAAAGTAAAGTAGTTGCAAACTCATCCTTTTAGAGACTTGTTTGGGCTCATGAGAGGAGTAGAAAAACATCAAAAATTTCAGTCCTGCACGATTCTACCAAGAAATGTGTGTTCATTCAAACCGCTGTTTTTTGATATTTTGGGCCCTATTGAATAATGAATGTTTTGAATTTTCTCCAAAAGTAAAGTAGTTGCAAACTCATCCTTTTAGAAACTTGTTTGGGCTGTTGAGAGGAGTAAAAAACCATCAAAAATTTCAATCCTGCATGATTTTACCAAGAAATGTGATTCTTCATTCAAAACCTGATTTTTGCTATTGGGCTCTATTGAATAGTGAATGTTTTGAATTTTCTCCAAAAGTAAAGTAGTTGCAAACTCATGCTTTTAGAGACTTGTTTGGGCTCATGAGAGGAGTAGAAAAACATCAAAAATTTCAGTTCTGCATGATTCTACCAAGAAATGTGTGTTCATTGAAACCGCTGGTTTTTGATAGTTTGGGCCCTATTGAATAATGAATGTTTTGAATTTTCTCCAAAAGTAAAGTAGTTGCAAACTCATCCTTTTAGAAACTTGTTTGGGCTGTTGAGAGGAGTAAAAAACCATCAAAAATTTCAATCCTGCATGATTCTACCAAGAAATGTGATTCTTCATTCAAAACCTGATTTTTGCTATTGGGCTCTATTGAATAATGAATGTTTTGAATTTTCTCCAAAAGTAAAGTAGTTGCAAACTCATGCTTTTAGAGACTTGTTTGGGCTCATGAGAGGAGTAGAAAAACATCAAAAATTTCAGTCCTGCATGATTCTACCAAGAAATGTGTGTTCATTGAAACCGCTGGTTTTTGATAGTTTGGGCCCTATTGAATAATGAATGTTTTGAATTTTCTCCAAAAGTAAAGTAGTTGCAAACTCATCCTTTTAGAAACTTGTTTGGGCTGTTGAGAGGAGTAAAAAACCATCAAAAATTTCAATCCTGCATGATTCTACCAAGAAATGTGATTCTTCATTCAAAACGCTGGTTTTTGCTATTGGGCTCTTTTGAGTAATGAATGTTTTGAATTTTCTCCAAAAGTAAAGTAGTTGCAAACTCATGCTTTTAGAGACTTGTTTGGGCTCATGAGAGGAGTAGAAAAACATCAAAAATTTCAGTCCTGCATGATTCTACCAAGAAATGTGTGTTCATTCTAACCGCTGGTTTTTGATAGTTTGGGCCCTATTGAATAATGAATGTTTTGAATTTTCTCCAAAAGTAAAGTAGTTGCAAACTCATCCTTTTAGAAACTTGTTTGGGCTGTTGAGAGGAGTAAAAAACCATCAAAAATTTCAATCCTGCATGATTCTACCAAGAAATGTGATTCTTCATTCAAAACGCTGGTTTTTGCTATTGGGCTCTATTGAATAATGAATGTTTTGAATTTTCTCCAAAAGTAAAGTAGTTGCAAACTCATCCTTTTAGAGACTTGTTTGGGCTCATGAGAGGAGTAGAAAAACATCAAAAATTTCAGTCCTGCACGATTCTACCAAGAAATGTGTGTTCATTCAAACCGCTGTTTTTTGATATTTTGGGCCCTATTGAATAATGAATGTTTTGAATTTTCTCCAAAAGTAAAGTAGTTGCAAACTCATCCTTTTAGAAACTTGTTTGGGCTGTTGAGAGGAGTAAAAAACCATCAAAAATTTCAATCCTGCATGATTTTACCAAGAAATGTGATTCTTCATTCAAAACCTGATTTTTGCTATTGGGCTCTATTGAATAGTGAATGTTTTGAATTTTCTCCAAAAGTAAAGTAGTTGCAAACTCATGCTTTTAGAGACTTGTTTGGGCTCATGAGTGGAGTAGAAAAACATCAAAAATTTCAGTCCTGCATGATTCTACCAAGAAATGTGTGTTCATTCAAACCGCTGGTTTTTGATAGTTTGGGCCCTATTGAATAATGAATGTTTTGAATTTTCTCCAAAAGTAAAGTAGTTGCAAACTCATCCTTTTAGAAACTTGTTTGGGCTGTTGAGAGGAGTAAAAAACCATCAAAAATTTCAATCCTGCATGATTCTACCAAGAAATGTGATTCTTCATTCAAAACGCTGGTTTTTGCTATTGGGCTCTATTGAATAATGAATGTTTTGAATTTTCTCCAAAAGTAAAGTAGTTGCAAACTCATCCTTTTAGAGACTTGTTTGGGCTCATGAGAGGAGTAGAAAAACATCAAAAATTTCAGTCCTGCACGATTCTACCAAGAAATGTGTGTTCATTCAAACCGCTGTTTTTTGATATTTTGGGCCCTATTGAATAATGAATGTTTTGAATTTTCTCCAAAAGTAAAGTAGTTGCAAACTCATCCTTTTAGAAACTTGTTTGGGCTGTTGAGAGGAGTAAAAAACCATCAAAAATTTCAATCCTGCATGATTTTACCAAGAAATGTGATTCTTCATTCAAAACCTGATTTTTGCTATTGGGCTCTATTGAATAGTGAATGTTTTGAATTTTCTCCAAAAGTAAAGTAGTTGCAAACTCATGCTTTTAGAGACTTGTTTGGGCTCATGAGAGGAGTAGAAAAACATCAAAAATTTCAGTCCTGCATGATTCTACCAAGAAATGTGTGTTCATTGAAACCGCTGGTTTTTGATAGTTTGGGCCCTATTGAATAATGAATGTTTTGAATTTTCTCCAAAAGTAAAGTAGTTGCAAACTCATCCTTTTAGAAACTTGTTTGGGCTGTTGAGAGGAGTAAAAAACCATCAAAAATTTCAATCCTGCATGATTCTACCAAGAAAAGTGATTCTTCATTCAAAACCTGATTTTTGCTATTGGGCTCTATTGAATAATGAATGTTTTGAATTTTCTCCAAAAGTAAAGTAGTTGCAAACTCATGCTTTTAGAGACTTGTTTGGGCTCATGAGAGGAGTAGAAAAACATCAAAAATTTCAGTCCTGCATGATTCTACCAAGAAATGTGTGTTCATTGAAACCGCTGGTTTTTGATAGTTTGGGCCCTATTGAATAATGAATGTTTTGAATTTTCTCCAAAAGTAAAGTAGTTGCAAACTCATCCTTTTAGAAACTTGTTTGGGCTGTTGAGAGGAGTAAAAAACCATCAAAAATTTCAATCCTGCATGATTCTACCAAGAAATGTGATTCTTCATTCAAAACGCTGGTTTTTGCTATTGGGCTCTTTTGAGTAATGAATGTTTTGAATTTTCTCCAAAAGTAAAGTAGTTGCAAACTCATGCTTTTAGAGACTTGTTTGGGCTCATGAGAGGAGTAGAAAAACATCAAAAATTTCAGTCCTGCATGATTCTACCAAGAAATGTGTGTTCATTGAAACCGCTGGTTTTTGATAGTTTGGGCCCTATTGAATAATGAATGTTTTGAATTTTCTCCAAAAGTAAAGTAGTTGCAAACTCATCCTTTTAGAAACTTGTTTGGGCTGTTGAGAGGAGTAAAAAAACATCAAAAATTTCAATCCTGCATGATTTTACCAAGAAATGTGATTCTTCGTTCAAAACCTTATTTTTTGCTATTGGGCTCTATTGAATAATGAATGTTTTGAATTTTCTCCAAAAGTAAAGTAGTTGCAAACTCATGCTTTTAGAGACTTGTTTGGGCTCATGAGAGGAGTAGAAAAACATCTAAAATTTCAGTCCTGCATGATTCTACCAAGAAATGTGTGTTCATTCAAACCGCTGGTTTTTGATAGTTTGGGCCCTATTGAATAATGAATGTTTTGAATTTTCTCCTAAAGTAAAGTAGTTGCAAACTCATCCTTTTAGAAACTTGTTTGGGCTGTTGAGAGGAGTAAAAAACCATCAAAAATTTCAATCCTGCATGATTCTACCAAGAAATGTGATTCTTCATTCAAAACGCTGGTTTTTGCTATTGGGCTCTATTGAATAATGAATGTTTTGAATTTTATCCAAAAGTAAAGTAGTTGCAAACTCATCCTTTTAGAGACTTGTTTGGGCTCATGAGAGGAGTAGAAAAACATCAAAAATTTCAGTCCTGCACGATTCTACCAAGAAATGTGTGTTCATTCAAACCGCTGGTTTTTGATATTTTGGGCCCTATTGAATAATGAATGTTTTGAATTTTCTCCAAAGGTAAAGTAGTTGCAAACTCATCCTTTTAGAAACTTGTTTGGGCTGTTGAGAGGAGTAAAAAACCATCAAAAATTTCAATCCTGCATGATTCTACCAAGAAATGTGATTCTTCATTCAAAACGCTGGTTTTTGCTATTGGGCTCTTTTGAGTAATGAATGTTTTGAATTTTCTCCAAAAGTAAAGTAGTTGCAAACTCATGCTTTTAGAGACTTGTTTGGGCTCATGAGTGGAGTAGAAAAACATCAAAAATTTCAGTCCTGCATGATTCTACCAAGAAATGTGTGTTCATTCAAACCGCTGGTTTTTGATAGTTTGGGCCCTATTGAATAATGAATGTTTTGAATTTTCTCCAAAAGTAACGTAGTTGCAAACTCATCCTTTTAGAAACTTGTTTGGGCTGTTGAGAGGAGTAAAAAACCATCAAAAATTTCAATCCTGCATGATTTTACCAAGAAATGTGATTCTTCATTCAAAACCTGATTTTTGCTATTGGGCTCTATTGAATAGTGAATGTTTTGAATTTTCTCCAAAAGTAAAGTAGTTGCAAACTCATGCTTTTAGAGACTTGTTTGGGCTCATGATAGGAGTAGAAAAACATCAAAAATTTCAGTCCTGCATGATTCTACCAAGAAATGTGTGTTCATTGAAACCGCTGGTTTTTGATAGTTTGGGCCCTATTGAATAATGAATGTTTTGAATTTTCTCCAAAAGTAAAGTAGTTGCAAACTCATCCTTTTAGAAACTTGTTTGGGCTGTTGAGAGGAGTAAAAAACCATCAAAAATTTCAATCCTGCATGATTCTACCAAGAAATGTGATTCTTCATTCAAAACCTGATTTTTGCTATTGGGCTCTATTGAATAATGAATGTTTTGAATTTTCTCCAAAAGTAAAGTAGTTGCAAACTCATGCTTTTAGAGACTTGTTTGGGCTCATGAGAGGAGTAGAAAAACATCAAAAATTTCAGTCCTGCATGATTCTACCAAGAAATGTGTGTTCATTGAAACCGCTGGTTTTTGATAGTTTGGGCCCTATTGAATAATGAATGTTTTGAATTTTCTCCAAAAGTAAAGTAGTTGCAAACTCATCCTTTTAGAAACTTGTTTGGGCTGTTGAGAGGAGTAAAAAACCATCAAAAATTTCAATCCTGCATGATTCTACCAAGAAATGTGATTCTTCATTCAAAACCTGATTTTTGCTATTGGGCTCTATTGAATAATGAATGTTTTGAATTTTCTCCAAAAGTAAAGTAGTTGCAAACTCATGCTTTTAGAGACTTGTTTGGGCTCATGAGAGGAGTAGAAAAACATCAAAAATTTCAGTCCTGCATGATTCTACCAAGAAATGTGTGTTCATTGAAACCGCTGGTTTTTGATAGTTTGGGCCCTATTGAATAATGAATGTTTTGAATTTTCTCCAAAAGTAAAGTAGTTGCAAACTCATCCTTTTAGAAACTTGTTTGGGCTGTTGAGAGGAGTAAAAAACCATCAAAAATTTCAATCCTGCATGATTCTACCAAGAAATGTGATTCTTCATTCAAAACCTGATTTTTGCTATTGGGCTCTATTGAATAATGAATGTTTTGAATTTTCTCCAAAAGTAAAGTAGTTGCAAACTCATGCTTTTAGAGACTTGTTTGGGCTCATGAGAGGAGTAGAAAAACATCAAAAATTTCAGTCCTGCATGATTCTACCAAGAAATGCGTGTTCATTGAAACCGCTGGTTTTTGATAGTTTGGGCCCTATTGAATAATGAATGTTTTGAATTTTCTCCAAAAGTAAAGTAGTTGCAAACTCATCCTTTTAGAAACTTGTTTGGGCTGTTGAGAGGAGTAAAAAACCATCAAAAATTTCAATCCTGCATGATTCTACCAAGAAATGTGATTCTTCATTCAAAACGCTGGTTTTTGCTATTGGGCTCTTTTGAGTAATGAATGTTTTGAATTTTCTCCAAAAGTAAAGTAGTTGCAAACTCATGCTTTTAGAGACTTGTTTGGGCTCATGAGAGGAGTAGAAAAACATCAAAAATTTCAGTCCTGCATGATTCTACCAAGAAATGTGTGTTCATTCAAACCGCTGGTTTTTGATAGTTTGGGCCCTATTGAATAATGAATGTTTTGAATTTTCTCCAAAAGTAAAGTAGTTGCAAACTCATCCTTTTAGAAACTTGTTTGGGCTGTTGAGAGGAGTAAAAAACCATCAAAAATTTCAATCCTGCATGATTTTACCAAGAAATGTGATTCTTCATTCAAAACCTGATTTTTGCTATTGGGCTCTATTGAATAATGAATGTTTTGAATTTTCTCCAAAAGTAAAGTAGTTGCAAACTCATGCTTTTAGAGACTTGTTTGGGCTCATGAGAGGAGTAGAAAAACATCTAAAATTTCAGTCCTGCATGATTCTACCAAGAAATGTGTGTTCATTCAAACCGCTGGTTTTTGATAGTTTGGGCCCTATTGAATAATGAATGTTTTGAATTTTCTCCAAAAGTAAAGTAGTTGCAAACTCATCCTTTTAGAAACTTGTTTGGGCTGTTGAGAGGAGTAAAAAACCATCAAAAATTTCAATCCTGCATGATTCTACCAAGAAATGTGATTCTTCATTCAAAACGCTGGTTTTTGCTATTGGGCTCTATTGAATAATGAATGTTTTGAATTTTCTCCAAAAGTAAAGTAGTTGCAAACTCATCCTTTTAGAGACTTGTTTGGGCTCATGAGAGGAGTAGAAAAACATCAAAAATTTCAGTCCTGCACGATTCTACCAAGAAATGTGTGTTCATTCAAACCGCTGGTTTTTGATATTTTGGGCCCTATTGAATAATGAATGTTTTGAATTTTCTCCAAAAGTAAAGTAGTTGCAAACTCATCCTTTTAGAAATTTGTTTGGGCTGTTGAGAGGAGTAAAAAACCATCAAAAATTTCAATCCTGCATGATTCTACCAAGAAATGTGATTCTTCATTCAAAACGCTGGTTTTTGCTATTGGGCTCTTTTGAGTAATGAATGTTTTGAATTTTCTCCAAAAGTAAAGTAGTTGCAAACTCATGCTTTTAGAGACTTGTTTGGGCTCATGAAAGGAGTAGAAAAACATCAAAAATTTCAGTCCTGCATGATTCTACCAAGAAATGTGTGTTCATTCAAACCGCTGGTTTTTGATAGTTTGGGCCCTATTGAATAATGAATGTTTTGAATTTTCTCCAAAAGTAACGTAGTTGCAAACTCATCCTTTTAGAAACTTGTTTGGGATGTTGAGAGGAGTAAAAAACCATCAAAAATTTCAATCCTGCATGATTTTACCAAGAAATGTGATTCTTCATTCAAAACCTGATTTTTGCTATTGGGCTCTATTGAATAGTGAATGTTTTGAATTTTCTCCAAAAGTAAAGTAGTTGCAAACTCATGCTTTTAGAGACTTGTTTGGGCTCATGAGAGGAGTAGAAAAACATCAAAAATTTCAGTCCTGCATGATTCTACCAAGAAATGTGTGTTCATTGAAACCGCTGGTTTTTGATAGTTTGGGCCCTATTGAATAATGAATGTTTTGAATTTTCTCCAAAAGTAAAGTAGTTGCAAACTCATCCTTTTAGAAACTTGTTTGGGCTGTTGAGAGGAGTAAAAAACCATCAAAAATTTCAATCCTGCATGATTCTACCAAGAAATGTGATTCTTCATTCAAAACCTGATTTTTGCTATTGGGCTCTATTGAATAATGAATGTTTTGAATTTTCTCCAAAAGTAAAGTAGTTGCAAACTCATGCTTTTAGAGACTTGTTTGGGCTCATGAGAGGAGTAGAAAAACATCAAAAATTTCAGTCCTCATGATTCTACCAAGAAATGTGTGTTCATTGAAACCGCTGGTTTTTGATAGTTTGGGCCCTATTGAATAATGAATGTTTTGAATTTTCTCCAAAAGTAAAGTAGTTGCAAACTCATCGTTTTAGAAACTTGTTTGGGCTGTTGAGAGGAGTAAAAAACCATCAAAAATTTCAATCCTGCATGATTCTACCAAGAAATGTGATTCTTCATTCAAAACGCTGGTTTTTGCTATTGGGCTCTTTTGAGTAATGAATGTTTTGAATTTTCTCCAAAAGTAAAGTAGTTGCAAACTCATGCTTTTAGAGACTTGTTTGGGCTCATGAGAGGAGTAGAAAAACATCAAAAATTTCAGTCCTGCATGATTCTACCAAGAAATGTGTGTTCATTCAAACCGCTGGTTTTTGATAGTTTGGGCCCTATTGAATAATGAATGTTTTGAATTTTCTCCAAAAGTAAAGTAGTTGCAAACTCATCCTTTTAGAAACTTGTTTGGGCTGTTGAGAGGAGTAAAAAACCATCAAAAATTTCAATCCTGCATGATTTTACCAAGAAATGTGATTCTTCATTCAAAACCTGATTTTTGCTATTGGGCTCTATTGAATAATGAATGTTTTGAATTTTCTCCAAAAGTAAAGTAGTTGCAAACTCATGCTTTTAGAGACTTGTTTGGGCTCATGAGAGGAGTAGAAAAACATCAAAAATTTCAGTCCTGCATGATTCTACCAAGAAATGTGTGTTCATTGAAACCGCTGGTTTTTGATAGTTTGGGCCCTATTGAATAATGAATGTTTTGAATTTTCTCCAAAAGTAAAGTAGTTGCAAACTCATCGTTTTAGAAACTTGTTTGGGCTGTTGAGAGGAGTAAAAAACCATCAAAAATTTCAATCCTGCATGATTCTACCAAGAAATGTGATTCTTCATTCAAAACGCTGGTTTTTGCTATTGGGCTCTTTTGAGTAATGAATGTTTTGAATTTTCTCCAAAAGTAAAGTAGTTGCAAACTCATGCTTTTAGAGACTTGTTTGGGCTCATGAGAGGAGTAGAAAAACATCAAAAATTTCAGTCCTGCATGATTCTACCAAGAAATGTGTGTTCATTCAAACCGCTGGTTTTTGATAGTTTGGGCCCTATTGAATAATGAATGTTTTGAATTTTCTCCAAAAGTAAAGTAGTTGCAAACTCATCCTTTTAGAGACTTGTTTGGGCTCATGAGAGGAGTAGAAAAACATCAAAAATTTCAGTCCTGCACGATTCTACCAAGAAATGTGTGTTCATTCAAACCGCTGTTTTTTGATATTTTGGGCCCTATTGAATAATGAATGTTTTGAATTTTCTCCAAAAGTAAAGTAGTTGCAAACTCATCCTTTTAGAAACTTGTTTGGGCTGTTGAGAGGAGTAAAAAACCATCAAAAATTTCAATCCTGCATGATTCTACCAAGAAATGTGATTCTTCATTCAAAACGCTGGTTGTTGCTATTGGGCTCTATTGAATAATGAATGTTTTGAATTTTCTCCAAAAGTAAAGTAGTTGCAAACTCATCCTTTTAGAGACTTGTTTGTGCTCATGAGAGGAGTAGAAAAACATCAAAAATTTCAGTCCTGCACGATTCTACCAAGAAATGTGTGTTCATTGAAACCGCTGGTTTTTGATATTTTGGGCCCTATTGAATAATGAATGTTTTGAATTTTCTCCAAAAGTAAAGTAGTTGCAAACTCATCCTTTTAGAAACTTGTTTGGGCTGTTGAGAGGAGTAAAAAACCATCAAAAATTTCAATCCTGCATGATTTTACCAAGAAATGTGATTCTTCATTCAAAACCTGATTTTTGCTATTGGGCTCTATTGAATAGTGAATGTTTTGAATTTTCTCCAAAAGTAAAGTAGTTGCAAACTCATGCTTTTAGAGACTTGTTTGGGCTCATGAGAGGAGTAGAAAAACATCAAAAATTTCAGTCCTGCATGATTCTACCAAGAAATGTGTGTTCATTGAAACCGCTGGTTTTTGATAGTTTGGGCCCTATTGAATAATGAATGTTTTGAATTTTCTCCAAAAGTAAAGTAGTTGCAAACTCATCCTTTTAGAAACTTGTTTGGGCTGTTGAGAGGAGTAAAAAACCATCAAAAATTTCAATCCTGCATGATTCTACCAAGAAATGTGATTCTTCATTCAAAACCTGATTTTTGCTATTGGGCTCTATTGAATAATGAATGTTTTGAATTTTCTCCAAAAGTAAAGTAGTTGCAAACTCATGCTTTTAGAGACTTGTTTGGGCTCATGAGAGGAGTAGAAAAACATCAAAAATTTCAGTCCTGCATGATTCTACCAAGAAATGTGTGTTCATTCAAACCACTTGTTTTTGATAGTTTGGGCCCTATTGAATAATGAATGTTTTGAATTTTCTCCAAAAGTAAAGTAGTTGCAAACTCATCCTTTTAGAAACTTGTTTGGGCTGTTGAGAGGAGTAAAAAACCATCAAAAATTTCAATCCTGCATGATTTTACCAAGAAATGTGATTCTTCATTCAAAACCTTATTTTTTGCTATTGGGCTCTATTGAATAATGAATGTTTTGAATTTTCTCCAAAAGTAAAGTAGTTGCAAACTCATGCTTTTAGAGACTTGTTTGGGCTCATGAGAGGAGTAGAAAAACATCTAAAATTTCAGTCCTGCATGATTCTACCAAGAAATGTGTGTTCATTCAAACCGCTGGTTTTTGATATTTTGGGCCCTATTGAATAATGAATGTTTTGAATTTTCTCCAAAAGTAAAGTAGTTGCAAACTCATCCTTTTAGCAACTTGTTTGGGCTGTTGAGAGGAGTAAAAAACCATCAAAAATTTCAATCCTGCATGATTCTACCAAGAAATGTGATTCTTCATTCAAAACGCTGGTTTTTGCTATTGGGCTCTATTGAATAATGAATGTTTTGAATTTTCTCCAAAAGTAAAGTAGTTGCAAACTCATGCTTTTAGAGACTTGTTTGGGCTCATGAGAGGAGTAGAAAAACATCAAAAATTTCAGTCCTGCACGATTCTACCAAGAAATGTGTGTTCATTCAAACCGCTGGTTTTTGATATTTTGGGCCCTATTGAATAATGAATGTTTTGAATTTTCTCCAAAAGTAAAGTAGATGCAAACTCATCCTTTTAGAAACTTGTTTGGGCTGTTGAGAGGAGTAAAAAACCATCAAAAATTTCAATCCTGCATGATTCTACCAAGAAATGTGATTCTTCATTCAAAACGCTGGTTTTTGCTATTGGGCTCTTTTGAGTAATGAATGTTTTGAATTTTCTCCAAAAGTAAAGTAGTTGCAAACTCATGCTTTTAGAGACTTGTTTGGGCTCATGAGAGGAGTAGAAAAACATCAAAAATTTCAGTCCTGCATGATTCTAGCAAGAAATGTGTGTTCATTCAAACCGCTGGTTTTTGATAGTTTGGGCCCTATTGAATAATGAATGTTTTGAATTTTCTCCAAAAGTAACGTAGTTGCAAACTCATCCTTTTAGAAACTTGTTTGGGCTGTTGAGAGGAGTAAAAAACCATCAAAAATTTCAATCCTGCATGATTTTACCAAGAAATGTGATTCTTCATTCAAAACCTGATTTTTGCTATTGGGCTCTATTGAATAGTGAATGTTTTGAATTTTCTCCAAAAGTAAAGTAGTTGCAAACTCATGCTTTTAGAGACTTGTTTGGGCTCATGAGAGGAGTAGAAAAACATCAAAAATTTCAGTCCTGCATGATTCTACCAAGAAATGTGTGTTCATTGAAACCGCTGGTTTTTGATAGTTTGGGCCCTATTGAATAATGAATGTTTTGAATTTTCTCCAAAAGTAAAGTAGTTGCAAACTCATCCTTTTAGAAACTTGTTTGGGCTGTTGAGAGGAGTAAAAAACCATCAAAAATTTCAATCCTGCATGATTCTACCAAGAAATGTGATTCTTCATTCAAAACCTGATTTTTGCTATTGGGCTCTATTGAATAATGAATGTTTTGAATTTTCTCCAAAAGTAAAGTAGTTGCAAACTCATGCTTTTAGAGACTTGTTTGGGCTCATGAGAGGAGTAGAAAAACATCAAAAATTTCAGTCCTGCATGATTCTACCAAGAAATGTGTGTTCATTGAAACCGCTGGTTTTTGATAGTTTGGGCCCTATTGAATAATGAATGTTTTGAATTTTCTCCAAAAGTAAAGTAGTTGCAAACTCATCCTTTTAGAAACTTGTTTGGGCTGTTGAGAGGAGTAAAAAACCATCAAAAATTTCAATCCTGCATGATTCTACCAAGAAATGTGATTCTTCATTCAAAACGCTGGTTTTTGCTATTGGGCTCTTTTGAGTAATGAATGTTTTGAATTTTCTCCAAAAGTAAAGTAGTTGCAAACTCATGCTTTTAGAGACTTGTTTGGGCTCATGAGAGGAGTAGAAAAACATCAAAAATTTCAGTCCTGCATGATTCTACCAAGAAATGTGTGTTCATTCAAACCGCTGGTTTTTGATAGTTTGGGCCCTATTGAATAATGAATGTTTTGAATTTTCTCCAAAAGTAAAGTAGTTGCAAACTCATCCTTTTAGAAACTTGTTTGGGCTGTTGAGAGGAGTAAAAAACCATCAAAAATTTCAATCCTGCATGATTTTACCAAGAAATGTGATTCTTCATTCAAAACCTGATTTTTGCTATTGGGCTCTATTGAATAATGAATGTTTTGAATTTTCTCCAAAAGTAAAGTAGTTGCAAACTCATGCTTTTAGAGACTTGTTTGGGCTCATGAGAGGAGTAGAAAAACATAAAAAATTTCAGTCCTGCATGATTCTACCAAGAAATGTGTGTTCATTGAAACCGCTGGTTTTTAATAGTTTGGGCCCTATTGAATAATGAATGTTTTGAATTTTCTCCAAAAGTAAAGTAGTTGCAAACTCATCCTTTTAGAAACTTGTTTGGGCTGTTGAGAGGAGTAAAAAACCATCAAAAATTTCAATCCTGCATGATTCTACCAAGAAATGTGATTCTTCATTCAAAACGCTGGTTTTTGCTATTGGGCTCTATTGAATAGTGAATGTTTTGAATTTTCTCCAAAAGTAAAGTAGTTGCAAACTCATCCTTTTAGAGACTTGTTTGGGCTCATGAGAGGAGTAGAAAAACATCAAAAATTTCAGTCCTGCATGATTCTACCAAGAAATGTGTGTTCATTGAAACCGCTGGTTTTTGATAGTTTGGGCCCTATTGAATAATGAATGTTTTGAATTTTCTCCAAAAGTAAAGTAGTTGCAAACTCATCCTTTTAGAAACTTGTTTGGGCTGTTGAGAGGAGTAAAAAACCATCAAAAATTTCAATCCTGCATGATTCTACCAAGAAATGTGATTCTTCATTCAAAACGCTGGTTTTTGCTATTGGGCCCTATTGAATAATGAATGTTTTGAATTTTCTCCAAAAGTAAAGTAGTTGCAAACTCATCCTTTTAGAAACTTGTTTGGGCTGTTGAGAGGAGTAAAAAACCATAAAAAATTTCAATCCTGCATGATTCTACCAAGAAATGTGATTCTTCATTCAAAACGCTGGTTTTTGCTATTGGGCTCTTTTGAGTAATGAATGTTTTGAATTTTCTCCAAAAGTAAAGTAGTTGCAAACTCATGCTTTTAGAGACTTGTTTGGGCTCATGAGAGGAGTAGAAAAACATCAAAAATTTCAGTCCTGCATCATTCTACCAAGAAATGTGTGTTCATTCAAACCGCTGGTTTTTGATAGTTTGGGCCCTATTGAATAATGAATGTTTTGAATTTTCTCCAAAAGTAAAGTAGTTGCAAACTCATCCTTTTAGAAACTTGTTTGGGCTGTTGAGAGGAGTAAAAAACCATCAAAAATTTCAATCCTGCATGATTTTACCAAGAAATGTGATTCTTCATTCAAAACCTGATTTTTGCTATTGGGCTCTATTGAATAATGAATGTTTTGAATTTTCTCCAAAAGTAAAGTAGTTGCAAACTCATGCTTTTAGAGACTTGTTTGGGCTCATGAGAGGAGTAGAAAAACATCAAAAATTTCAGTCCTGCATGATTCTACCAAGAAATGTGTGTTCATTGAAACCGCTGGTTTTTGATAGTTTGGGCCCTATTGAATAATGAATGTTTTGAATTTTCTCCAAAAGTAAAGTAGTTACAAACTCATCCTTTTAGAAACTTGTTTGGGCTGTTGAGAGGAGTAAAAAACCATCAAAAATTTCAATCCTGCATGATTCTACCAAGAAATGTGTTTCTTCATTCAAAACCTGATTTTTGCTATTGGGCTCTATTGAATAATGAATGTTTTGAATTTTCTCCAAAAGTAAAGTAGTTGCAAACTCATGCTTTTAGAGACTTGTTTGGGCTCATGAGAGGAGTAGAAAAACATCAAAAATTTCAGTCCTGCATGATTCTACCAAGAAATGTGTGTTCATTGAAACCGCTGGTTTTTGATAGTTTGGGCCCTATTGAATAATGAATGTTTTGAATTTTCTCCAAAAGTAAAGTAGTTGCAAACTCATCCTTTTAGAAACTTGTTTGGGCTGTTGAGAGGAGTAAAAAACCATCAAAAATTTCAATCCTGCATGATTCTACCAAGAAATGTGATTCTTCATTCAAAACGCTGGTTTTTGCTATTGGGCTCTTTTGAGTAATGAATGTTTTGAATTTTCTCCAAAAGTAAAGTAGTTGCAAACTCATGCTTTTAGAGACTTGTTTGGGCTCATGAGAGGAGTAGAAAAACATCAAAAATTTCAGTCCTGCATGATTCTACCAAGAAATGTGTGTTCATTGAAACCGCTGGTTTTTGATAGTTTGGGCCCTATTGAATAATGAATGTTTTGAATTTTCTCCAAAAGTAAAGTAGTTGCAAACTCATCCTTTTAGAAACTTGTTTGGGCTGTTGAGAGGAGTAAAAAACCATCAAAAATTTCAATCCTGCATGATTCTACCAAGAAATGTGATTCTTCATTCAAAACGCTGGTTTTTGCTATTGGGCTCTTTTGAGTAATGAATGTTTTGAATTTTCTCCAAAAGTAAAGTAGTTGCAAACTCATGCTTTTAGAGACTTGTTTGGGCTCATGAGAGGAGTAGAAAAACATCAAAAATTTCAGTCCTGCATGATTCTAGCAAGAAATGTGTGTTCATTCAAACCGCTGGTTTTTGATATTTTGGGCCCTATTGAATAATGAATGTTTGTAATTTTCTCAAAAAGTAAAGTAGTTGCAAACTCATCCTTTTAGAAACTTGTTTGGGCTGTTGAGAGGAGTAAAAAACCATCAAAAATTTCAATCCTGCATGATTTTACCAAGAAATGTGATTCTTCATTCAAAACCTGATTTTTGCTATTGGGCTCTATTGAATAATGAATGTTTTGAATTTTCTTTAACAATAATTTTTATTAGAATTTTCAGAATAGTAGGCAGAATGTAAAATTTACACTTGTACAGACTCATCTAAGTAAGTTATTGTACTGATGTAAAAAAAAAAAAAAATATGAATACATCACAATATGATGACATTTCAATAGTATATCAACATTGAGAGTAAATGTAATAAACATTAAACAAATAGTACCAGAAAGAAACAATAAAAAGAAAGGTAAATTTAGGCACTTGAATACGTGAAATATTGGCACATCATAAACCATAAGAAATAAAATATGAGTTCAGGATATGAAATCCTTTTCTATTTTAGACTTTAGTTCATCCATTTATTCCATCTGTCATCAAATATTTTAATTAAGCCTTTATTAATATAGTGAATCTTCTCGTAGACACAATGTTTGTCCACCAGTAAAATAAGGGTGACAATGTCTGGAGGTTGCTTCCTGTTCCAACCCTTCGCTACAAGGAAGGCTGCAGACATAAGGATATGAGCCGCCAGAAATTTATTTCTTTTAAATCTATGTATGTCTATTAGTAACAAGGCTAGAGCAGGTTGTGGTTGAATACACCAATTGCATATGAGTGAAAGCAAATCGAACACCCTGGACCAGTACAACTTCAGCACAGGGCATCCCCAAAAAACATGTAATAAATCTGCCTGAGATCCACAGTTACGCCAACACATTCCAGATCCCCCCCCTCCAAAATGTTTCAATCTATTTGGGGTAAGGTAATATCTATGAATTAATTTGTAATGCGTTTCTAGTATATTCATACATCTTGTGGATTTGATTGCAATTTTAAGAGAGGAGATCCACTGGGGACCATATATCTGTCTCTGTAATGTGGTTTCCCATTTTTCAAAGCATCCTTCATTGGTGAAGGTGTCTTTGTTGGTCAGGCTATTATATAAGGGTCTAAGATAACTCTTATGTCTAGTTGACATATTAAATAGAAAATTGTTAATAGTAAGGTCAATTGGAACCACTCTAAAAAGGTATTTCTTATATTTGTTGTATTCTTCCTTGAGTAGGAGATATGTCATATACTCCGAATTGGGAACCCCAAATCTGTTCTTTAATAACTCAAAGGGTATGACTCTGTTATTGTCTATCAAGTCATCTACAAAGGTGATCGGAAATTTGGTCCAGCTGTCAAATATAGGTCTTAGAGAAGTCCTGACAGGAGACAGATAAGGGAGTCTCAACCTCTCGAGTAAAAAAGAGGAAGAGCTAGTCTTTCTTTTGCATACATACGACCAGCACAACATAGAGGCCTTAAGTATGGGATTATCTATTTTCATAATTTCCCTTCTATGTAGAAGGAAGTAGGTTATGAATAAAACTGGTTCCCTATTGGGCATCATATCCCTTTCAATATTTGGCCACCCCAGGTCTGTCTGTTCCACAAACCAGCCTTTTGTCAGTTCAGTCATAGTGGCATAATAATATGCCTCAAGATCTGGTATGGCCACCCCCCCTTTCTCCTTGGATTTAAGTAGAGTGCGCTTTTTCACTCTAGGTTTCCCATTGTTCCAAATAAATTTATTCATCTGGTGTGTTAGTTTTTGTATATACTGTACAGATATAGGCAGAGGGACGTTCCTGTATAAAAATAGGACTTTGGGTAGGCAGAACATCTTATATAGCACTATTCTGCCCATCCATGTGGCTGGGGTCTTCGACAGTTCCTTCAACTTAAGGTCGAGAGACTGTAGAAGGTGATCCATGTTTACCTCACTCATATGCATGGGGTTACCTGTGAGCCAAATTCCTAAGTACGGTATCCTGGTACAGTCCCAATTAAAGGGATACTTGTCTCTTAGTTGCTGTTTCGTAGAGGCTGAAAGGAAAAGTGATAGAACATTAGTCTTTTTTACATTTAATTTATAGTATGAAACTGAGCCAAATAAATTTATGATATCCCATATCTTTTCCAGGGAATCAATTGGATTTGTGAGTGTGAGTATAATGTCATCTGCATAGAGGTTAATCTTATGCTCTGAATCTTTCAATTGTACACCGTGTACTTCACCAGAATCCCTTATCATTTGAGCCAAAGGTTCCAGGCTCAGGATAAAAATTATTGGGGATAGAGGACATCCCTGTCTTGTCCCATTAGTTATAAAAAATGTATCTGACATCGTGTTGTTGACCAGCACAGAGGCAGATGGCCGAGAGTATAAAGCTCGAATACTTCTCATCATCTCCCCACCAAAACCCATTTTCTCCAATACTGTAAAGGCATAGGCCCAATTGATCCGGTCAAAGGCCTTTTCAGCGTCAAGAGCCACAAACAAACTGGAAATCCTATTTTTGTAGCATGAATATAAGTGATGCAGGACACTTCTAGAACTGTCTGAAGTTTGCCTAGATTTTACAAAACCGACTTGATCGGGATGTATAAGGAATGGAACAACGTCCTGTAATCTTTCTGCTAATATTTTTGCGTAGATCTTGATATCCACATTTAGGAGAGAAATAGGCCTATAGTTTTCGATTTTGGTCAAATCTTTATCTGGTTTGGGAATCACCACTATTGTGGCTCTCAGCATATCTGTGCTGCACTTTCCTTCTGATTTAATAAAATTCAGGGCATTAGTTAAGTGTGGGATGAGTTCCTTTTTAAATTCTTTATAATACTCTATAGGAAAGCCATCTGGACCTGGAGCCTTGTCATTTTTAAGATTATTCATCGCAAAAGAGACCTCACCCTCAGTAAAGGGTGCCTCAAGTGACTCCTTCTGCTTTAGAGACAAAGATCCCAGCTTTACTTTTTCCAAAAAATTATTTATCATCTCTGGTGAAGGAGAGGGATGAGCTCCATTGTTTCCTATGTTATATAATTTAGAATAGTAGCTCTCAAAGGCTAGGGCTATCTCTTTGGGTTTTTCTATAGTCTTTGAGCTTTGGGTTATTTTTTTGATTGGATGTTTTTTATTTATGGGTTTAAACCTATTTGCCATATTTTTGGAGAACTTATTATTATTAACATAAAACCCTGCCCTATTAAATAAAGTCTTTTTCTCATATAAGTTGATGAGGAGATTCCTAAGTTCCAGTCTGAGGGAGTACAATTCATTATATTTAGCAAAATTTTTGTCTGCTTTAGCCTGGGATTCTAATTTTTGGATCTGTTCTAACAACATCCTCTGTTGGCTCTCTCTTGCCCTTTTTTGTCTCGAAGCAGCTTGGATCAGATGACCCCTAATGACACATTTATGTGCTAGCCACAATGTTTCAGGTGTAATTTCTTGGGAACAGTTCTCTTTGAAGTAGTTCATTAAGACATTCTTTGCTAATGATATGTTTTCTGGGGAGTCAACAGTGAATTTGCTATATCTCCAATTGTATTGTTTTGGGATCATGGAGGAAGTATGTAAGGTCAGTAGGATTGGGGCATGGTCTGACCATGTAATAGGACCAGTCTGGAAATCTATGTATGAGTCTAGTAGCGAGAAGCTAGTGAACACATGATCAATCCTAGTGTAAGACTTGTTATGTGGACAAAATCTTGTGTATTCTTTTGAGGTAGAGTTCAATATCTTACAGCTGTCATGCAAATTGGAATCTCCCAACCATCTTCCCAGATTCACGCTTCTATAATATGGGGCATCAGATGAGCAATCAGTATTTGGGTCAACTATACAATTAAAATCTCCTCCCCAGATTATGTGACCTCTACTAAAATTGGACAATTTCTTCTTGACCTTATTTAGAAAACCAATTTGCCGGACATTAGGGGTGTATACGTTTACCACTGTATATTCCACACCCTCCAAAGTAAAATTAATAGCAAGTTGTCTACCATTGCTGTCCCTATATATGTCTGAGACCACTATTGGCAAATCTTTGTGGAAGGCGATGGCCACCCCAGCTTTTTTCTTTCCCTCAGTGTTAGAAAAGAAAATCTGAGGGAAGTCTTTATTTTTGAGTCTTGTGTTATCAATTTCTAGAAGGTGTGTTTCTTGTATCATTGCTATGTTGGCCTTCAATTTTTTAATCTCCTTCCACAAAGCAAATCTCTTGAATGGGCTATTGAGCCCATTTACATTAAATGACAGTACCCTCAATTCCATAATGTGTCAGGAAGAAAAAAAAAAGCATTAGATGATTCACTGAAACAGAACATTTCACCCGAAAATACATCCAAAAGACAGTGGGTTTCCTTAGTGATTTTTTGTTAGTGCCTGGTGTGCCTGTAAACAAAAACATGTTACAACCTAGAACAGAACAAAACTTATAAACTAGACAAATTTAGATTTCTCAAAAGAAATGGTACCGAGAGAATGTCTCTCAGTTATCACGTGGGGAGTGAAAAAGAGAAAGTTCAGGCCTAAAGCCAGGGTCAGTACCCACCAAGTCTATTTTCTTTTCTTTTGCGTATTCCAGGACTGGGAAAGGCGTCTTTGCTGCTGCAAGGGGATATTCCTTTCTTGATTGTAGAATGATGATGATGGTGGAGTCTCCAGTGGAGGGATACCTAAATCTTGGAAAAAACTATTAGTTATCAATATTAGACAAGGCAAAAGTGGTATTCTCTTTCATGACTAGAATTTTTGTAGGGAAACCCCATCTGTATAAAATCTTGTGTTTCCTCAGATGTGCAGTGATTGGAAAGAAGTCTCTCCTTTTCTGTAGGGTAGCTTTTGAGAAGTCTGCAAAAATCTTGATATCCTCGTATGGCCTTGGTAATATAGGTGATTGCTTACTTCTCCTCAGAATGTCCTCCTTTGTCAGGAAATAATGAAAATATGCAATGACATCTCTTGGGGCTCTGTCTGGGGCATATTTGGACTTGGGGAGTCTGTGTATACGTTCCATCAATAGGTCCCCTTTAGAGGCCCCTGGAAGTATTGTATGGAGCATCTTTTGCACATATGCATTAAGGTCTCTGTCTTTGACATTTTCAGGTATTCCCCTGAATTTAAGGTTGTTCCTTCTACTTCTGTCTTCTTGCTCTATCAACCTTGATTTTAAGAAGACAACCTCTTTTTCTAGGGCATAGTGTTCATCTATCAAATTATTATGGGATTTAACCAATTCTTCCATTTTAGATTCAAGATGGTCCACTCTCTGGCCCAGACCGTCTATGTTATTTTGGAGATTTGTATTATAGCCCTCCAGTTGTTTCTGAAATGTCTTTGCTAGAAGGTATAGCATGTTTTTAATAAATATTTCTGAGGCTGTATTACTGGTAGCCTCCACCTCTGTTAAAACGTGTAAAATGTTCTCCGGTATGGGATTATCAGAAGGACAGGAGTCCTCAATTTGTAATTCCTGTTGCATCTCAGCTGAGCTGCTGCTAAATCTGCGGCTAGTCACTGAGAAAGGAGACATTTCCCTCTGTAATGGCGTTAGAGGAGTATCTGACACATTGGAGATGTCAGGACAGGATGAGGAACCCCTTAATACATTTGTCTCCTCCATATCAGCGGTCAGCGGTGCTGCTGCACCATAATTCACAAGCTGCGCTGTATTTTTGCTTAAGTTACGCAAATTGCGTATCTGTTGCGTAGTCTCACTTGTCCCCCGGTCACTCTCGCGAGATCTCGCTCCTTTCACCTCAGCGCTACTTTTAATGTGTAAATTAGCACTTCTATTAGTCTGCAGAGTGGCGGTTTTAACTGGGGCAGGGGTAGACTTACCCCCTGACTTGAATGCTGCATGCTTCAGCCGCTGTGGCGTCCTTTGCCGCTGTGTACCGCTCAGGCTGGGGCTGCAGGCTGTGGCTGCTGCTGTGAGGCGGGCGCCATCTTGGCTCCTCAGCATGAGGGGAGAGCGCTCTGTTTTCTTTCCTTTTTCTGCTTTTTTACTGAGCAGATCCATAGTGTGGGGGCACCGCTGGTGTCTATGGAGGTTCCCACAAGTTTTCAGCCAGTCCTGGCTTGTAAATCGCTTGTTAATAGCGCTTGGTAGGCTGCCCTGTGGAGGAGCTCAGAGCTCAGGCTTCCATTCAGCTCAGACGCTGGCCACGCCCCTCAATGTTTTGAATTTTCTCCAAAAGTAAAGTAGTTGCAAACTCATGCTTTTAGAGACTTGTTTGGGCTCATGAGAGGAGTAGAAAAACATCAAAAATTTCAGTCCTGCATGATTCTACCAAGAAATGTGTGTTCATTGAAACCGCTGGTTTTTGATAGTTTGGGCCCTATTGAATAATGAATGTTTTGAATTTTCTCCAAAAGTAAAGTAGTTACAAACTCATCCTTTTAGAAACTTGTTTGGGCTGTTGAGAGGAGTAAAAAAAAACCATCAAAAATTTCAATCCTGCATGATTCTACCAAGAAATGTGATTCTTCATTCAAAACGCTGGTTTTTGCTATTGGGCTCTTTTGAGTAATGAATGTTTTGAATTTTCTCCAAAAGTAAAGTAGTTGCAAACTCATGCTTTTAGAGACTTGTTTGGGCTCATGAGAGGAGTAGAAAAACATCAAAAATTTCAGTCCTGCATGATTCTACCAAGAAATGTGTGTTCATTCAAACCGCTGGTTTTTGATAGTTTGGGCCCTATTGAATAATGAATGATTTGAATTTTCTCCAAAAGTAAAGTAGTTGCAAACTCATCCTTTTAGAAACTTGTTTGGGCTGTTGAGAGGAGTAAAAAACCATCAAAAATTTCAATCCTGCATGATTCTACCAAGAAATGTGTTTCTTCATTCAAAATGCTGGTTTTTGCTATTGGGCTCTATTGAATAATGAATGTTTTGAATTTTCTCCAAAAGTAAAGTAGTTGCAAACTCATCCTTTTAGAGACTTGTTTGGGCTCATGAGAGGAGTAGAAAAACATCAAAAATTTCAGTCCTGCACGATTCTACCAAGAAATGTGTGTTCATTCAAACCGCTGGTTTTTGATATTTTGGGCCCTATTGAATAGTGAATGTTTTGAATTTTCTCCAAAAGTAAAGTAGTTGCAAACTCATCCTTTTAGAAACTTGTTTGGGCTGTTGAGAGGAGTAAAAAACCATCAAAAATTTCAATCCTGCATGATTCTACCAAGAAATGTGATTCTTCATTCAAAACGCTGGTTGTTGCTATTGGGCTCTATTGAATAATGAATGTTTTGAATTTTCTCCAAAAGTAAAGTAGTTGCAAACTCATCCTTTTAGAGACTTGTTTGGGCTCATGAGAGGAGTAGAAAAACATCAAAAATTTCAGTCCTGCACGATTCTACCAAGAAATGTGTGTTCATTGAAACCGCTGGTTTTTGATAGTTTGGGCCCTATTGAATAATGAATGTTTTGAATTTTCTCCAAAAGTAAAGTAGTTGCAAACTCATCCTTTTAGAAACTTGTTTGGGCTGTTGAGAGGAGTAAAAAACCATCAAAAATTTCAATCCTGCATGATTTTACCAAGAAATGTGATTCTTCATTCAAAACCTGATTTTTGCTATTGGGCTCTATTGAATAGTGAATGTTTTGAATTTTCTCCAAAAGTAAAGTAGTTGCAAACTCATGCTTTTAGAGACTTGTTTGGGCTCATGAGAGGAGTAGAAAAACATCAAAAATTTCAGTCCTGCATGATTCTACCAAGAAATGTGTGTTCATTGAAACCGCTGGTTTTTGATAGTTTGGGCCCTATTGAATAATGAATGTTTTGAATTTTCTCCAAAAGTAAAGTAGTTGCAAACTCATCCTTTTAGAAACTTGTTTGGGCTGTTGAGAGGAGTAAAAAACCATCAAAAATTTCAATCCTGCATGATTCTACCAAGAAATGTGATTCTTCATTCAAAACGCTGGTTTTTGCTATTGGGCTCTTTTGAGTAATGAATGTTTTGAATTTTCTCCAAAAGTAAAGTAGTTGCAAACTCATGCTTTTAGAGACTTGTTTGGGCTCATGAGAGGAGTAGAAAAACATCAAAAATTTCAGTTCTGCATGATTCTACCAAGAAATGTGTGTTCATTCAAACCACTTGTTTTTGATAGTTTGGGCCCTATTGAATAATGAATGTTTTGAATTTTCTCCAAAAGTAAAGTAGTTGCAAACTCATCCTTTTAGAAACTTGTTTGGGCTGTTGAGAGGAGTAAAAAACCATCAAAAATTTCAATCCTGCATGATTTTACCAAGAAATGTGATTCTTCATTCAAAACCTTATTTTTTGCTATTGGGCTCTATTGAATAATGAATGTTTTGAATTTTCTCCAAAAGTAAAGTAGTTGCAAACTCATGCTTTTAGAGACTTGTTTGGGCTCATGAGAGGAGTAGAAAAACATCTAAAATTTCAGTCCTGCATGATTCTACCAAGAAATGTGTGTTCATTCAAACCGCTGGTTTTTGATATTTTGGGCCCTATTGAATAATGAATGTTTTGAATTTTCTCCAAAAGTAAAGTAGTTGCAAACTCATCCTTTTAGAAACTTGTTTGGGCTGTTGAGAGGAGTAAAAAACCATCAAAAATTTCAATCCTGCATGATTCTACCAAGAAATGTGATTCTTCATTCAAAACGCTGGTTTTTGCTATTGGGCTCTATTGAATAATGAATGTTTTGAATTTTCTCCAAAAGTAAAGTAGTTGCAAACTCATGCTTTTAGAGACTTGTTTGGGCTCATGAGAGGAGTAGAAAAACATCAAAAATTTCAGTCCTGCACGATTCTACCAAGAAATGTGTGTTCATTCAAACCGCTGGTTTTTGATATTTTGGGCCCTATTGAATAATGAATGTTTTGAATTTTCTCCAAAAGTAAAGTAGATGCAAACTCATCCTTTTAGAAACTTGTTTGGGCTGTTGAGAGGAGTAAAAAACCATCAAAAATTTCAATCCTGCATGATTCTACCAAGAAATGTGATTCTTCATTCAAAACGCTGGTTTTTGCTATTGGGCTCTTTTGAGTAATGAATGTTTTGAATTTTCTCCAAAAGTAAAGTAGTTGCAAACTCATGCTTTTAGAGACTTGTTTGGGCTCATGAGAGGAGTAGAAAAACATCAAAAATTTCAGTCCTGCATGATTCTACCAAGAAATGTGTGTTCATTCAAACCGCTGGTTTTTGATAGTTTGGGCCCTATTGAATAATGAATGTTTTGAATTTTCTCCAAAAGTAACGTAGTTGCAAACTCATCCTTTTAGAAACTTGTTTGGGCTGTTGAGAGGAGTAAAAAACCATCAAAAATTTCAATCCTGCATGATTTTACCAAGAAATGTGATTCTTCATTCAAAACCTGATTTTTGCTATTGGGCTCTATTGAATAGTGAATGTTTTGAATTTTCTCCAAAAGTAAAGTAGTTGCAAACTCATGCTTTTAGAGACTTGTTTGGGCTCATGAGAGGAGTAGAAAAACATCAAAAATTTCAGTCCTGCATGATTCTACCAAGAAATGTGTGTTCATTGAAACCGCTGGTTTTTGATAGTTTGGGCCCTATTGAATAATGAATGTTTTGAATTTTCTCCAAAAGTAAAGTAGTTGCAAACTCATCCTTTTAGAAACTTGTTTGGGCTGTTGAGAGGAGTAAAAAACCATCAAAAATTTCAATCCTGCATGATTCTACCAAGAAATGTGATTCTTCATTCAAAACCTGATTTTTGCTATTGGGCTCTATTGAATAATGAATGTTTTGAATTTTCTCCAAAAGTAAAGTAGTTGCAAACTCATGCTTTTAGAGACTTGTTTGGGCTCATGAGAGGAGTAGAAAAACATCAAAAATTTCAGTCCTGCATGATTCTACCAAGAAATGTGTGTTCATTCAAACCGCTGGTTTTTGATAGTTTGGGCCCTATTGAATAATGAATGTTTTGAATTTTCTCCAAAAGTAAAGTAGTTGCAAACTCATCCTTTTAGAAACTTGTTTGGGCTGTTGAGAAGAGTAAAAAACCATCAAAAATTTCAATCCTGCATGATTCTACCAAGAAATGTGATTCTTCATTCAAAACGCTGGTTTTTGCTATTGGGCTCTTTTGAGTAATGAATGTTTTGAATTTTCTCCAAAAGTAAAGTAGTTGCAAACTCATGCTTTTAGAGACTTGTTTGGGCTCATGAGAGGAGTAGAAAAACATCAAAAATTTCAGTCCTGCATGATTCTACCAAGAAATGTGTGTTCATTCAAACCACTTGTTTTTGATAGTTTGGGCCCTATTGAATAATGAATGTTTTGAATTTTCTCCAAAAGTAAAGTAGTTGCAAACTCATCCTTTTAGAAACTTGTTTGGGCTGTTGAGAGGAGTAAAAAACCATCAAAAATTTCAATCCTGCATGATTTTACCAAGAAATGTGATTCTTCATTCAAAACCTTATTTTTTGCTATTGGGCTCTATTGAATAATGAATGTTTTGAATTTTCTCCAAAAGTAAAGTACTTGCAAACTCATGCTTTTAGAGACTTGTTTGGGCTCATGAGAGGAGTAGAAAAACATCTAAAATTTCAGTCCTGCATGATTCTACCAAGAAATGTGTGTTCATTCAAACCGCTGGTTTTTGATATTTTGGGCCCTATTGAATAATGAATGTTTTGAATTTTCTCCAAAAGTAAAGTAGTTGCAAACTCATCCTTTTAGAAACTTGTTTGGGCTGTTGAGAGGAGTAAAAAACCATCAAAAATTTCAATCCTGCATGATTCTACCAAGAAATGTGATTCTTCATTCAAAACGCTGGTTTTTGCTATTGGGCTCTATTGAATAATGAATGTTTTGAATTTTCTCCAAAAGTAAAGTAGTTGCAAACTCATGCTTTTAGAGACTTGTTTGGGCTCATGAGAGGAGTAGAAAAACATCAAAAATTTCAGTCCTGCACGATTCTACCAAGAAATGTGTGTTCATTGAAACCGCTGGTTTTTGATATTTTGGGCCCTATTGAATAATGAATGTTTTGAATTTTCTCCAAAAGTAAAGTAGATGCAAACTCATCCTTTTAGAAACTTGTTTGGGCTGTTGAGAGGAGTAAAAAACCATCAAAAATTTCAATCCTGCATGATTCTACCAAGAAATGTGATTCTTCATTCAAAACGCTGGTTTTTGCTATTGGGCTCTTTTGAGTAATGAATGTTTTGAATTTTCTCCAAAAGTAAAGTAGTTGCAAACTCATGCTTTTAGAGACTTGTTTGGGCTCATGAGAGGAGTAGAAAAACATTAAAAATTTCAGTCCTGCATGATTCTACCAAGAAATGTGTGTTCATTCAAACCGCTGGTTTTTGATAGTTTGGGCCCTATTGAATAATGAATGTTTTGAATTTTCTCCAAAAGTAACGTAGTTGCAAACTCATCCTTTTAGAAACTTGTTTGGGCTGTTGAGAGGAGTAAAAAACCATCAAAAATTTCAATCCTGCATGATTTTACCAAGAAATGTGATTCTTCATTCAAAACCTGATTTTTGCTATTGGGCTCTATTGAATAGTGAATGTTTTGAATTTTCTCCAAAAGTAAAGTAGTTGCAAACTCATGCTTTTAGAGACTTGTTTGGGCTCATGAGAGGAGTAGAAAAACATCAAAAATTTCAGTCCTGCATGATTCTACCAAGAAATGTGTGTTCATTGAAACCGCTGGTTTTTGATAGTTTGGGCCCTATTGAATAATGAATGTTTTGAATTTTCTCCAAAAGTAAAGTAGTTGCAAACTCATCCTTTTAGAAACTTGTTTGGGCTGTTGAGAGGAGTAAAAAACCATCAAAAATTTCAATCCTGCATGATTCTACCAAGAAATGTGATTCTTCATTCAAAACCTGATTTTTGCTATTGGGCTCTATTGAATAATGAATGTTTTGAATTTTCTCCAAAAGTAAAGTAGTTGCAAACTCATGCTTTTAGAGACTTGTTTGGGCTCATGAGAGGAGTAGAAAAACATCAAAAATTTCAGTCCTGCATGATTCTACCAAGAAATGTGTGTTCATTGAAACCGCTGGTTTTTGATAGTTTGGGCCCTATTGAATAATGAATGTTTTGAATTTTCTCCAAAAGTAAAGTAGTTGCAAACTCATCCTTTTAGAAACTTGTTTGGGCTGTTGAGAGGAGTAAAAAACCATCAAAAATTTCAATCCTGCATGATTCTACCAAGAAATGTGATTCTTCATTCAAAACGCTGGTTTTTGCTATTGGGCTCTTTTGAGTAATGAATGTTTTGAATTTTCTCCAAAAGTAAAGTAGTTGCAAACTCATGCTTTTAGAGACTTGTTTGGGCTCATGAGAGGAGTAGAAAAACATCAAAAATTTCAGTCCTGCATGATTCTACCAAGAAATGTGTGTTCATTCAAACCGCTGGTTTTTGATAGTTTGGGCCCTATTGAATAATGAATGTTTTGAATTTTCTCCAAAAGTAACGTAGTTGCAAACTCATCCTTTTAGAAACTTGTTTGGGCTGTTGAGAGGAGTAAAAAACCATCAAAAATTTCAATCCTGCATGATTTTACCAAGAAATGTGATTCTTCATTCAAAACCTGATTTTTGCTATTGGGCTCTATTGAATAATGAATGTTTTGAATTTTCTCCAAAAGTAAAGTAGTTGCAAACTCATGCTTTTAGAGACTTGTTTGGGCTCATGAGAGGAGTAGAAAAACATAAAAAATTTCAGTCCTGCATGATTCTACCAAGAAATGTGTGTTCATTGAAACCGCTGGTTTTTGATAGTTTGGGCCCTATTGAATAATGAATGTTTTGAATTTTCTCCAAAAGTAAAGTAGTTGCAAACTCATCCTTTTAGAAACTTGTTTGGGCTGTTGAGAGGAGTAAAAAACCATCAAAAATTTCAATCCTGCATGATTCTACCAAGAAATGTGATTCTTCATTCAAAACGCTGGTTTTTGCTATTGGGCTCTTTTGAGTAATGAATGTTTTGAATTTTCTCCAAAAGTAAAGTAGTTGCAAACTCATGCTTTTAGAGACTTGTTTGGGCTCATGAGAGGAGTAGAAAAACATCAAAAATTTCAGTCCTGCATGATTCTACCAAGAAATGTGTGTTCATTCAAACCACTTGTTTTTGATAGTTTGGGCCCTATTGAATAATGAATGTTTTGAATTTTCTCCAAAAGTAAAGTAGTTGCAAACTCATCCTTTTAGAAACTTGTTTGGGCTGTTGAGAGGAGTAAAAAACCATCAAAAATTTCAATCCTGCATGATTTTACCAAGAAATGTGATTCTTCATTCAAAACCTTATTTTTTGCTATTGGGCTCTATTGAATAATGAATGTTTTGAATTTTCTCCAAAAGTAAAGTAGTTGCAAACTCATGCTTTTAGAGACTTGTTTGGGCTCATGAGAGGAGTAGAAAAACATCTAAAATTTCAGTCCTGCATGATTCTACCAAGAAATGTGTGTTCATTCAAACCGCTGGTTTTTGATATTTTGGGCCCTATTGAATAATGAATGTTTTGAATTTTCTCCAAAAGTAAAGTAGTTGCAAACTCATCCTTTTAGAAACTTGTTTGGGCTGTTGAGAGGAGTAAAAAACCATCAAAAATTTCAATCCTGCATGATTCTACCAAGAAATGTGATTCTTCATTCAAAACGCTGGTTTTTGCTATTGGGCTCTATTGAATAATGAATGTTTTGAATTTTCTCCAAAAGTAAAGTAGTTGCAAACTCATGCTTTTAGAGACTTGTTTGGGCTCATGAGAGGAGTAGAAAAACATCAAAAATTTCAGTCCTGCACGATTCTACCAAGAAATGTGTGTTCATTCAAACCGCTGGTTTTTGATATTTTGGGCCCTATTGAATAATGAATGTTTTGAATTTTCTCCAAAAGTAAAGTAGATGCAAACTCATCCTTTTAGAAACTTGTTTGGGCTGTTGAGAGGAGTAAAAAACCATCAAAAATTTCAATCCTGCATGATTCTACCAAGAAATGTGATTCTTCATTCAAAACGCTGGTTTTTGCTATTGGGCTCTTTTGAGTAATGAATGTTTTGAATTTTCTCCAAAAGTAAAGTAGTTGCAAACTCATGCTTTTAGAGACTTGTTTGGGCTCATGAGAGGAGTAGAAAAACATCAAAAATTTCAGTCCTGCATGATTCTACCAAGAAATGTGTGTTCATTCAAACCGCTGGTTTTTGATAGTTTGGGCCCTATTGAATAATGAATGTTTTGAATTTTCTCCAAAAGTAACGTAGTTGCAAACTCATCCTTTTAGAAACTTGTTTGGGCTGTTGAGAGGAGTAAAAAACCATCAAAAATTTCAATCCTGCATGATTTTACCAAGAAATGTGATTCTTCATTCAAAACCTGATTTTTGCTATTGGGCTCTATTGAATAGTGAATGTTTTGAATTTTCTCCAAAAGTAAAGTAGTTGCAAACTCATGCTTTTAGAGACTTGTTTGGGCTCATGAGAGGAGTAGAAAAACATCAAAAATTTCAGTCCTGCATGATTCTACCAAGAAATGTGTGTTCATTGAAACCGCTGGTTTTTGATAGTTTGGGCCCTATTGAATAATGAATGTTTTGAATTTTCTCCAAAAGTAAAGTAGTTGCAAACTCATCCTTTTAGAAACTTGTTTGGGCTGTTGAGAGGAGTAAAAAACCATCAAAAATTTCAATCCTGCATGATTCTACCAAGAAATGTGATTCTTCATTCAAAACCTGATTTTTGCTATTGGGCTCTATTGAATAATGAATGTTTTGAATTTTCTCCAAAAGTAAAGTAGTTGCAAACTCATGCTTTTAGAGACTTGTTTGGGCTCATGAGAGGAGTAGAAAAACATCAAAAATTTCAGTCCTGCATGATTCTACCAAGAAATGTGTGTTCATTGAAACCGCTGGTTTTTGATAGTTTGGGCCCTATTGAATAATGAATGTTTTGAATTTTCTCCAAAAGTAAAGTAGTTGCAAACTCATCCTTTTAGAAACTTGTTTGGGCTGTTGAGAGGAGTAAAAAACCATCAAAAATTTCAATCCTGCATGATTTTACCAAGAAATGTGATTCTTCATTCAAAACCTGATTTTTGCTATTGGGCTCTATTGAATAGTGAATGTTTTGAATTTTCTCCAAAAGTAAAGTAGTTGCAAACTCATGCTTTTAGAGACTTGTTTGGGCTCATGAGAGGAGTAGAAAAACATCAAAAATTTCAATCCTGCATGATTCTACCAAGAAATGTGTGTTCATTGAAACCGCTGGTTTTTGATAGTTTGGGCCCTATTGAATAATGAATGTTTTGAATTTTCTCCAAAAGTAAAGTAGTTGCAAACTCATCCTTTTAGAAACTTGTTTGGGCTGTTGAGAGGAGTAAAAAACCATCAAAAATTTCAATCCTGCATGATTCTACCAAGAAATGTGATTCTTCATTCAAAACCTGATTTTTGCTATTGGGCTCTATTGAATAATGAATGTTTTGAATTTTCTCCAAAAGTAAAGTAGTTGCAAACTCATGCTTTTAGAGACTTGTTTGGGCTCATGAGAGGAGTAGAAAAACATCAAAAATTTCAGTCCTGCATGATTCTACCAAGAAATGTGTGTTCATTGAAACCGCTGGTTTTTGATAGTTTGGGCCCTATTGAATAATGAATGTTTTGAATTTTCTCCAAAAGTAAAGTAGTTGCAAACTCATCCTTTTAGAAACTTGTTTGGGCTGTTGAGAGGAGTAAAAAACCATCAAAAATTTCAATCCTGCATGATTCTACCAAGAAATGTGATTCTTCATTCAAAACGCTGGTTTTTGCTATTGGGCTCTTTTGAGTAATGAATGTTTTGAATTTTCTCCAAAAGTAAAGTAGCTGCAAACTCATGCTTTTAGAGACTTGTTTGGGCTCATGAGAGGAGTAGAAAAACTTCAAAAATTTCAGTCCTGCATGATTCTACCAAGAAATGTGTGTTCATTCAAACCGCTGGTTTTTGATAGTTTGGGCCCTATTGAATAATGAATGTTTTGAATTTTCTCCAAAAGTAAAGTAGTTGCAAACTCATCCTTTTAGAAACTTGTTTGGGCTGTTGAGAAGAGTAAAAAACCATCAAAAATTTCAATCCTGCATGATTCTACCAAGAAATGTGATTCTTCATTCAAAACGCTGGTTTTTGCTATTGGGCTCTTTTGAGTAATGAATGTTTTGAATTTTCTCCAAAAGTAAAGTAGTTGCAAACTCATGCTTTTAGAGACTTGTTTGGGCTCATGAGAGGAGTAGAAAAACATTAAAAATTTCAGTCCTGCATGATTCTACCAAGAAATGTGTGTTCATTCAAACCGCTGGTTTTTGATAGTTTGGGCCCTATTGAATAATGAATGTTTTGAATTTTCTCCAAAAGTAACGTAGTTGCAAACTCATCCTTTTAGAAACTTGTTTGGGCTGTTGAGAGGAGTAAAAAACCATCAAAAATTTCAATCCTGCATGATTTTACCAAGAAATGTGATTCTTCATTCAAAACCTGATTTTTGCTATTGGGCTCTATTGAATAGTGAATGTTTTGAATTTTCTCCAAAAGTAAAGTAGTTGCAAACTCATGCTTTTAGAGACTTGTTTGGGCTCATGAGAGGAGTAGAAAAACATCAAAAATTTCAGTCCTGCATGATTCTACCAAGAAATGTGTGTTCATTGAAACCGCTGGTTTTTGATAGTTTGGGCCCTATTGAATAATGAATGTTTTGAATTTTCTCCAAAAGTAAAGTAGTTGCAAACTCATCCTTTTAGAAACTTGTTTGGGCTGTTGAGAGGAGTAAAAAACCATCAAAAATTTCAATCCTGCATGATTCTACCAAGAAATGTGATTCTTCATTCAAAACCTGATTTTTGCTATTGGGCTCTATTGAATAATGAATGTTTTGAATTTTCTCCAAAAGTAAAGTAGTTGCAAACTCATGCTTTTAGAGACTTGTTTGGGCTCATGAGAGGAGTAGAAAAACATCAAAAATTTCAGTCCTGCATGATTCTACCAAGAAATGTGTGTTCATTGAAACCGCTGGTTTTTGATAGTTTGGGCCCTATTGAATAATGAATGTTTTGAATTTTCTCCAAAAGTAAAGTAGTTGCAAACTCATCCTTTTAGAAACTTGTTTGGGCTGTTGAGAGGAGTAAAAAACCATCAAAAATTTCAATCCTGCATGATTCTACCAAGAAATGTGATTCTTCATTCAAAACGCTGGTTTTTGCTATTGGGCTCTTTTGAGTAATGAATGTTTTGAATTTTCTCCAAAAGTAAAGTAGTTGCAAACTCATGCTTTTAGAGACTTGTTTGGGCTCATGAGAGGAGTAGAAAAACATCAAAAATTTCAGTCCTGCATGATTCTACCAAGAAATGTGTGTTCATTCAAACCGCTGGTTTTTGATAGTTTGGGCCCTATTGAATAATGAATGTTTTGAATTTTCTCCAAAAGTAACGTAGTTGCAAACTCATCCTTTTAGAAACTTGTTTGGGCTGTTGAGAGGAGTAAAAAACCATCAAAAATTTCAATCCTGCATGATTTTACCAAGAAATGTGATTCTTCATTCAAAACCTGATTTTTGCTATTGGGCTCTATTGAATAATGAATGTTTTGAATTTTCTCCAAAAGTAAAGTAGTTGCAAACTCATGCTTTTAGAGACTTGTTTGGGCTCATGAGAGGAGTAGAAAAACATAAAAAATTTCAGTCCTGCATGATTCTACCAAGAAATGTGTGTTCATTGAAACCGCTGGTTTTTGATAGTTTGGGCCCTATTGAATAATGAATGTTTTGAATTTTCTCCAAAAGTAAAGTAGTTGCAAACTCATCCTTTTAGAAACTTGTTTGGGCTGTTGAGAGGAGTAAAAAACCATCAAAAATTTCAATCCTGCATGATTCTACCAAGAAATGTGATTCTTCATTCAAAACGCTGGTTTTTGCTATTGGGCTCTTTTGAGTAATGAATGTTTTGAATTTTCTCCAAAAGTAAAGTAGTTGCAAACTCATGCTTTTAGAGACTTGTTTGGGCTCATGAGAGGAGTAGAAAAACATCAAAAATTTCAGTCCTGCATGATTCTACCAAGAAATGTGTGTTCATTCAAACCACTTGTTTTTGATAGTTTGGGCCCTATTGAATAATGAATGTTTTGAATTTTCTCCAAAAGTAAAGTAGTTGCAAACTCATCCTTTTAGAAACTTGTTTGGGCTGTTGAGAGGAGTAAAAAACCATCAAAAATTTCAATCCTGCATGATTTTACCAAGAAATGTGATTCTTCATTCAAAACCTTATTTTTTGCTATTGGGCTCTATTGAATAATGAATGTTTTGAATTTTCTCCAAAAGTAAAGTAGTTGCAAACTCATGCTTTTAGAGACTTGTTTGGGCTCATGAGAGGAGTAGAAAAACATCTAAAATTTCAGTCCTGCATGATTCTACCAAGAAATGTGTGTTCATTCAAACCGCTGGTTTTTGATATTTTGGGCCCTATTGAATAATGAATGTTTTGAATTTTCTCCAAAAGTAAAGTAGTTGCAAACTCATCCTTTTAGAAACTTGTTTGGGCTGTTGAGAGGAGTAAAAAACCATCAAAAATTTCAATCCTGCATGATTCTACCAAGAAATGTGATTCTTCATTCAAAACGCTGGTTTTTGCTATTGGGCTCTATTGAATAATGAATGTTTTGAATTTTCTCCAAAAGTAAAGTAGTTGCAAACTCATGCTTTTAGAGACTTGTTTGGGCTCATGAGAGGAGTAGAAAAACATCAAAAATTTCAGTCCTGCACGATTCTACCAAGAAATGTGTGTTCATTCAAACCGCTGGTTTTTGATATTTTGGGCCCTATTGAATAATGAATGTTTTGAATTTTCTCCAAAAGTAAAGTAGATGCAAACTCATCCTTTTAGAAACTTGTTTGGGCTGTTGAGAGGAGTAAAAAACCATCAAAAATTTCAATCCTGCATGATTCTACCAAGAAATGTGATTCTTCATTCAAAACGCTGGTTTTTGCTATTGGGCTCTTTTGAGTAATGAATGTTTTGAATTTTCTCCAAAAGTAAAGTAGTTGCAAACTCATGCTTTTAGAGACTTGTTTGGGCTCATGAGAGGAGTAGAAAAACATCAAAAATTTCAGTCCTGCATGATTCTACCAAGAAATGTGTGTTCATTCAAACCGCTGGTTTTTGATAGTTTGGGCCCTATTGAATAATGAATGTTTTGAATTTTCTCCAAAAGTAACGTAGTTGCAAACTCATCCTTTTAGAAACTTGTTTGGGCTGTTGAGAGGAGTAAAAAACCATCAAAAATTTCAATCCTGCATGATTTTACCAAGAAATGTGATTCTTCATTCAAAACCTGATTTTTGCTATTGGGCTCTATTGAATAGTGAATGTTTTGAATTTTCTCCAAAAGTAAAGTAGTTGCAAACTCATGCTTTTAGAGACTTGTTTGGGCTCATGAGAGGAGTAGAAAAACATCAAAAATTTCAGTCCTGCATGATTCTACCAAGAAATGTGTGTTCATTGAAACCGCTGGTTTTTGATAGTTTGGGCCCTATTGAATAATGAATGTTTTGAATTTTCTCCAAAAGTAAAGTAGTTGCAAACTCATCCTTTTAGAAACTTGTTTGGGCTGTTGAGAGGAGTAAAAAACCATCAAAAATTTCAATCCTGCATGATTCTACCAAGAAATGTGATTCTTCATTCAAAACCTGATTTTTGCTATTGGGCTCTATTGAATAATGAATGTTTTGAATTTTCTCCAAAAGTAAAGTAGTTGCAAACTCATGCTTTTAGAGACTTGTTTGGGCTCATGAGAGGAGTAGAAAAACATCAAAAATTTCAGTCCTGCATGATTCTACCAAGAAATGTGTGTTCATTGAAACCGCTGGTTTTTGATAGTTTGGGCCCTATTGAATAATGAATGTTTTGAATTTTCTCCAAAAGTAAAGTAGTTGCAAACTCATCCTTTTAGAAACTTGTTTGGGCTGTTGAGAGGAGTAAAAAACCATCAAAAATTTCAATCCTGCATGATTTTACCAAGAAATGTGATTCTTCATTCAAAACCTGATTTTTGCTATTGGGCTCTATTGAATAGTGAATGTTTTGAATTTTCTCCAAAAGTAAAGTAGTTGCAAACTCATGCTTTTAGAGACTTGTTTGGGCTCATGAGAGGAGTAGAAAAACATCAAAAATTTCAATCCTGCATGATTCTACCAAGAAATGTGTGTTCATTGAAACCGCTGGTTTTTGATAGTTTGGGCCCTATTGAATAATGAATGTTTTGAATTTTCTCCAAAAGTAAAGTAGTTGCAAACTCATCCTTTTAGAAACTTGTTTGGGCTGTTGAGAGGAGTAAAAAACCATCAAAAATTTCAATCCTGCATGATTCTACCAAGAAATGTGATTCTTCATTCAAAACCTGATTTTTGCTATTGGGCTCTATTGAATAATGAATGTTTTGAATTTTCTCCAAAAGTAAAGTAGTTGCAAACTCATGCTTTTAGAGACTTGTTTGGGCTCATGAGAGGAGTAGAAAAACATCAAAAATTTCAGTCCTGCATGATTCTACCAAGAAATGTGTGTTCATTGAAACCGCTGGTTTTTGATAGTTTGGGCCCTATTGAATAATGAATGTTTTGAATTTTCTCCAAAAGTAAAGTAGTTGCAAACTCATCCTTTTAGAAACTTGTTTGGGCTGTTGAGAGGAGTAAAAAACCATCAAAAATTTCAATCCTGCATGATTCTACCAAGAAATGTGATTCTTCATTCAAAACGCTGGTTTTTGCTATTGGGCTCTTTTGAGTAATGAATGTTTTGAATTTTCTCCAAAAGTAAAGTAGCTGCAAACTCATGCTTTTAGAGACTTGTTTGGGCTCATGAGAGGAGTAGAAAAACTTCTAAAATTTCAGTCCTGCATGATTCTACCAAGAAATGTGTGTTCATTCAAACCGCTGGTTTTTGATAGTTTGGGCCCTATTGAATAATGAATGTTTTGAATTTTCTCCAAAAGTAAAGTAGTTGCAAACTCATCCTTTTAGAAACTTGTTTGGGCTGTTGAGAAGAGTAAAAAACCATCAAAAATTTCAATCCTGCATGATTCTACCAAGAAATGTGATTCTTCATTCAAAACGCTGGTTTTTGCTATTGGGCTCTTTTGAGTAATGAATGTTTTGAATTTTCTCCAAAAGTAAAGTAGTTGCAAACTCATGCTTTTAGAGACTTGTTTGGGCTCATGAGAGGAGTAGAAAAACATCAAAAATTTCAGTCCTGCATGATTCTACCAAGAAATGTGTGTTCATTCAAACCACTTGTTTTTGATAGTTTGGGCCCTATTGAATAATGAATGTTTTGAATTTTCTCCAAAAGTAAAGTAGTTGCAAACTCATCCTTTTAGAAACTTGTTTGGGCTGTTGAGAGGAGTAAAAAACCATCAAAAATTTCAATCCTGCATGATTTTACCAAGAAATGTGATTCTTCATTCAAAACCTTATTTTTTGCTATTGGGCTCTATTGAATAATGAATGTTTTGAATTTTCTCCAAAAGTAAAGTACTTGCAAACTCATGCTTTTAGAGACTTGTTTGGGCTCATGAGAGGAGTAGAAAAACATCTAAAATTTCAGTCCTGCATGATTCTACCAAGAAATGTGTGTTCATTCAAACCGCTGGTTTTTGATATTTTGGGCCCTATTGAATAATGAATGTTTTGAATTTTCTCCAAAAGTAAAGTAGTTGCAAACTCATCCTTTTAGAAACTTGTTTGGGCTGTTGAGAGGAGTAAAAAACCATCAAAAATTTCAATCCTGCATGATTCTACCAAGAAATGTGATTCTTCATTCAAAACGCTGGTTTTTGCTATTGGGCTCTATTGAATAATGAATGTTTTGAATTTTCTCCAAAAGTAAAGTAGTTGCAAACTCATGCTTTTAGAGACTTGTTTGGGCTCATGAGAGGAGTAGAAAAACATCAAAAATTTCAGTCCTGCACGATTCTACCAAGAAATGTGTGTTCATTGAAACCGCTGGTTTTTGATATTTTGGGCCCTATTGAATAATGAATGTTTTGAATTTTCTCCAAAAGTAAAGTAGATGCAAACTCATCCTTTTAGAAACTTGTTTGGGCTGTTGAGAGGAGTAAAAAACCATCAAAAATTTCAATCCTGCATGATTCTACCAAGAAATGTGATTCTTCATTCAAAACGCTGGTTTTTGCTATTGGGCTCTTTTGAGTAATGAATGTTTTGAATTTTCTCCAAAAGTAAAGTAGTTGCAAACTCATGCTTTTAGAGACTTGTTTGGGCTCATGAGAGGAGTAGAAAAACATTAAAAATTTCAGTCCTGCATGATTCTACCAAGAAATGTGTGTTCATTCAAACCGCTGGTTTTTGATAGTTTGGGCCCTATTGAATAATGAATGTTTTGAATTTTCTCCAAAAGTAACGTAGTTGCAAACTCATCCTTTTAGAAACTTGTTTGGGCTGTTGAGAGGAGTAAAAAACCATCAAAAATTTCAATCCTGCATGATTTTACCAAGAAATGTGATTCTTCATTCAAAACCTGATTTTTGCTATTGGGCTCTATTGAATAGTGAATGTTTTGAATTTTCTCCAAAAGTAAAGTAGTTGCAAACTCATGCTTTTAGAGACTTGTTTGGGCTCATGAGAGGAGTAGAAAAACATCAAAAATTTCAGTCCTGCATGATTCTACCAAGAAATGTGTGTTCATTGAAACCGCTGGTTTTTGATAGTTTGGGCCCTATTGAATAATGAATGTTTTGAATTTTCTCCAAAAGTAAAGTAGTTGCAAACTCATCCTTTTAGAAACTTGTTTGGGCTGTTGAGAGGAGTAAAAAACCATCAAAAATTTCAATCCTGCATGATTCTACCAAGAAATGTGATTCTTCATTCAAAACCTGATTTTTGCTATTGGGCTCTATTGAATAATGAATGTTTTGAATTTTCTCCAAAAGTAAAGTAGTTGCAAACTCATGCTTTTAGAGACTTGTTTGGGCTCATGAGAGGAGTAGAAAAACATCAAAAATTTCAGTCCTGCATGATTCTACCAAGAAATGTGTGTTCATTGAAACCGCTGGTTTTTGATAGTTTGGGCCCTATTGAATAATGAATGTTTTGAATTTTCTCCAAAAGTAAAGTAGTTGCAAACTCATCCTTTTAGAAACTTGTTTGGGCTGTTGAGAGGAGTAAAAAACATCAAAAATTTCAATCCTGCATGATTCTACCAAGAAATGTGATTCTTCATTCAAAACGCTGGTTTTTGCTATTGGGCTCTTTTGAGTAATGAATGTTTTGAATTTTCTCCAAAAGTAAAGTAGTTGCAAACTCATGCTTTTAGAGACTTGTTTGGGCTCATGAGAGGAGTAGAAAAACATCAAAAATTTCAGTCCTGCATGATTCTACCAAGAAATGTGTGTTCATTCAAACCGCTGGTTTTTGATAGTTTGGGCCCTATTGAATAATGAATGTTTTGAATTTTCTCCAAAAGTAACGTAGTTGCAAACTCATCCTTTTAGAAACTTGTTTGGGCTGTTGAGAGGAGTAAAAAACCATCAAAAATTTCAATCCTGCATGATTTTACCAAGAAATGTGATTCTTCATTCAAAACCTGATTTTTGCTATTGGGCTCTATTGAATAATGAATGTTTTGAATTTTCTCCAAAAGTAAAGTAGTTGCAAACTCATGCTTTTAGAGACTTGTTTGGGCTCATGAGAGGAGTAGAAAAACATAAAAAATTTCAGTCCTGCATGATTCTACCAAGAAATGTGTGTTCATTGAAACCGCTGGTTTTTGATAGTTTGGGCCCTATTGAATAATGAATGTTTTGAATTTTCTCCAAAAGTAAAGTAGTTGCAAACTCATCCTTTTAGAAACTTGTTTGGGCTGTTGAGAGGAGTAAAAAACCATCAAAAATTTCAATCCTGCATGATTCTACCAAGAAATGTGATTCTTCATTCAAAACGCTGGTTTTTGCTATTGGGCTCTTTTGAGTAATGAATGTTTTGAATTTTCTCCAAAAGTAAAGTAGTTGCAAACTCATGCTTTTAGAGACTTGTTTGGGCTCATGAGAGGAGTAGAAAAACATCAAAAATTTCAGTCCTGCATGATTCTACCAAGAAATGTGTGTTCATTCAAACCGCTGGTTTTTGATAGTTTGGGCCCTATTGAATAATGAATGTTTTGAATTTTCTCCAAAAGTAACGTAGTTGCAAACTCATCCTTTTAGAAACTTGTTTGGGCTGTTGAGAGGAGTAAAAAACCATCAAAAATTTCAATCCTGCATGATTTTACCAAGAAATGTGATTCTTCATTCAAAACCTGATTTTTGCTATTGGGCTCTATTGAATAATGAATGTTTTGAATTTTCTCCAAAAGTAAAGTAGTTGCAAACTCATGCTTTTAGAGACTTGTTTGGGCTCATGAGAGGAGTAGAAAAACATCAAAAATTTCAGTCCTGCATGATTCTACCAAGAAATGTGTGTTCATTGAAACCGCTGGTTTTTGATAGTTTGGGCCCTATTGAATAATGAATGTTTTGAATTTTCTCCTAAAGTAAAGTAGTTGCAAACTCATCCTTTTAGAAACTTGTTTGGGCTGTTGAGAGGAGTAAAAAACCATCAAAAATTTCAATCCTGCATGATTCTACCAAGAAATGTGATTCTTCATTCAAAACGCTGGTTTTTGCTATTGGGCTCTTTTGAGTAATTAATGTTTTGAATTTTCTCCAAAAGTAAAGTAGTTGCAAACTCATGCTTTTAGAGACTTGTTTGGGCTCATGAGAGGAGTAGAAAAACATCAAAAATTTCAGTCCTGCATGATTCTACCAAGAAATGTGTGTTCATTCAAACCGCTGGTTTTTGATAGTTTGGGCCCTATTGAATAATGAATGTTTTGAATTTTCTCCAAAAGTAAAGTAGTTGCAAACTCATCCTTTTAGAAACTTGTTTGGGCTGTTGAGAGGAGTAAAAAACCATCAAAAATTTCAATCCTGCATGATTCTCCCAAGAAATGTGATTCTTCATTCAAAACGCTGGTTTTTGCTATTGGGCTCTTTTGAGTAATGAATGTTTTGAATTTTCTCCAAAAGTAAAGTAGTTGCAAACTCATGCTTTTAGAGACTTGTTTGGGCTCATGAGAGGAGTAGAAAAACATCAAAAATTTCAGTCCTGCATGATTCTACCAAGAAATGTGTGTTCATTCAAACCGCTGGTTTTTGATAGTTTGGGCCCTATTGAATAATGAATGTTTTGAATTTTCTCCAAAAGTAAAGTAGTTGCAAACTCATCCTTTTAGAAACTTGTTTGGGCTGTTGAGAAGAGTAAAAAACCATCAAAAATTTCAATCCTGCATGATTCTACCAAGAAATGTGATTCTTCATTCAAAACGCTGGTTTTTGCTATTGGACTCTTTTGAGTAATGAATGTTTTGAATTTTCTCCAAAAGTAAAGTAGTTGCAAACTCATGCTTTTAGAGACTTGTTTGGGCTCATGAGAGGAGTAGAAAAACATCAAAAATTTCAGTCCTGCATGATTCTACCAAGAAATGTGTGTTCATTCAAACCACTTGTTTTTGATAGTTTGGGCCCTATTGAATAATGAATGTTTTGAATTTTCTCCAAAAGTAAAGTAGTTGCAAACTCATCCTTTTAGAAACTTGTTTGGGCTGTTGAGAGGAGTAAAAAACCATCAAAAATTTCAATCCTGCATGATTTTACCAAGAAATGTGATTCTTCATTCAAAACCTTATTTTTTGCTATTGGGCTCTATTGAATAATGAATGTTTTGAATTTTCTCCAAAAGTAAAGTACTTGCAAACTCATGCTTTTAGAGACTTGTTTGGGCTCATGAGAGGAGTAGAAAAACATCTAAAATTTCAGTCCTGCATGATTCTACCAAGAAATGTGTGTTCATTCAAACCGCTGGTTTTTGATATTTTGGGCCCTATTGAATAATGAATGTTTTGAATTTTCTCCAAAAGTAAAGTAGTTGCAAACTCATCCTTTTAGAAACTTGTTTGGGCTGTTGAGAGGAGTAAAAAACCATCAAAAATTTCAATCCTGCATGATTCTACCAAGAAATGTGATTCTTCATTCAAAACGCTGGTTTTTGCTATTGGGCTCTATTGAATAATGAATGTTTTGAATTTTCTCCAAAAGTAAAGTAGTTGCAAACTCATGCTTTTAGAGACTTGTTTGGGCTCATGAGAGGAGTAGAAAAACATCAAAAATTTCAGTCCTGCACGATTCTACCAAGAAATGTGTGTTCATTCAAACCGCTGGTTTTTGATATTTTGGGCCCTATTGAATAATGAATGTTTTGAATTTTCTCCAAAAGTAAAGTAGATGCAAACTCATCTTTTTAGAAACTTGTTTGGGCTGTTGAGAGGACTAAAAAACCATCAAAAATTTCAATCCTGCATGATTCTACCAAGAAATGTGATTCTTCATTCAAAACGCTGGTTTTTGCTATTGGGCTCTTTTGAGTAATGAATGTTTTGAATTTTCTCCAAAAGTAAAGTAGTTGCAAACTCATGCTTTTAGAGACTTGTTTGGGCTCATGAGAGGAGTAGAAAAACATCAAAAATTTCAGTCCTGCATGATTCTACCAAGAAATGTGTGTTCATTCAAACCGCTGGTTTTTGATAGTTTGGGCCCTATTGAATAATGAATGTTTTGAATTTTCTCCAAAAGTAAAGTAGTTGCAAACTCATCCTTTTAGAAACTTGTTTGGGCTGTTGAGAAGAGTAAAAAACCATCAAAAATTTCAATCCTGCATGATTCTACCAAGAAATGTGATTCTTCATTCAAAACGCTGGTTTTTGCTATTGGACTCTTTTGAGTAATGAATGTTTTGAATTTTCTCCAAAAGTAAAGTAGTTGCAAACTCATGCTTTTAGAGACTTGTTTGGGCTCATGAGAGGAGTAGAAAAACATCAAAAATTTCAGTCCTGCATGATTCTACCAAGAAATGTGTGTTCATTCAAACCACTTGTTTTTGATAGTTTGGGCCCTATTGAATAATGAATGTTTTGAATTTTCTCCAAAAGTAAAGTAGTTGCAAACTCATCCTTTTAGAAACTTGTTTGGGCTGTTGAGAGGAGTAAAAAACCATCAAAAATTTCAATCCTGCATGATTTTACCAAGAAATGTGATTCTTCATTCAAAACCTTATTTTTTGCTATTGGGCTCTATTGAATAATGAATGTTTTGAATTTTCTCCAAAAGTAAAGTACTTGCAAACTCATGCTTTTAGAGACTTGTTTGGGCTCATGAGAGGAGTAGAAAAACATCTAAAATTTCAGTCCTGCATGATTCTACCAAGAAATGTGTGTTCATTCAAACCGCTGGTTTTTGATATTTTGGGCCCTATTGAATAATGAATGTTTTGAATTTTCTCCAAAAGTAAAGTAGTTGCAAACTCATCCTTTTAGAAACTTGTTTGGGCTGTTGAGAGGAGTAAAAAACCATCAAAAATTTCAATCCTGCATGATTCTACCAAGAAATGTGATTCTTCATTCAAAACGCTGGTTTTTGCTATTGGGCTCTATTGAATAATGAATGTTTTGAATTTTCTCCAAAAGTAAAGTAGTTGCAAACTCATGCTTTTAGAGACTTGTTTGGGCTCATGAGAGGAGTAGAAAAACATCAAAAATTTCAGTCCTGCACGATTCTACCAAGAAATGTGTGTTCATTCAAACCGCTGGTTTTTGATATTTTGGGCCCTATTGAATAATGAATGTTTTGAATTTTCTCCAAAAGTAAAGTAGATGCAAACTCATCTTTTTAGAAACTTGTTTGGGCTGTTGAGAGGACTAAAAAACCATCAAAAATTTCAATCCTGCATGATTCTACCAAGAAATGTGATTCTTCATTCAAAACGCTGGTTTTTGCTATTGGGCTCTTTTGAGTAATGAATGTTTTGAATTTTCTCCAAAAGTAAAGTAGTTGCAAACTCATGCTTTTAGAGACTTGTTTGGGCTCATGAGAGGAGTAGAAAAACATTAAAAATTTCAGTCCTGCATGATTCTACCAAGAAATGTGTGTTCATTCAAACCGCTGGTTTTTGATAGTTTGGGCCCTATTGAATAATGAATGTTTTGAATTTTCTCCAAAAGTAACGTAGTTGCAAACTCATCCTTTTAGAAACTTGTTTGGGCTGTTGAGAGGAGTAAAAAACCATCAAAAATTTCAATCCTGCATGATTTTACCAAGAAATGTGATTCTTCATTCAAAACCTGATTTTTGCTATTGGGCTCTATTGAATAGTGAATGTTTTGAATTTTCTCCAAAAGTAAAGTAGTTGCAAACTCATGCTTTTAGAGACTTGTTTGGGCTCATGAGAGGAGTAGAAAAACATCAAAAATTTCAGTCCTGCATGATTCTACCAAGAAATGTGTGTTCATTGAAACCGCTGGTTTTTGATAGTTTGGGCCCTATTGAATAATGAATGTTTTGAATTTTCTCCAAAAGTAAAGTAGTTGCAAACTCATCCTTTTAGGAACTTGTTTGGGCTGTTGAGAGGAGTAAAAAACCATCAAAAATTTCAATCCTGCATGATTCTACCAAGAAATGTGATTCTTCATTCAAAACCTGATTTTTGCTATTGGGCTCTATTGAATAATGAATGTTTTGAATTTTCTCCAAAAGTAAAGTAGTTGCAAACTCATGCTTTTAGAGACTTGTTTGGGCTCATGAGAGGAGTAGAAAAACATCAAAAATTTCAGTCCTGCATGATTCTACCAAGAAATGTGTGTTCATTGAAACCGCTGGTTTTTGATAGTTTGGGCCCTATTGAATAATGAATGTTTTGAATTTTCTCCAAAAGTAAAGTAGTTGCAAACTCATCCTTTTAGAAACTTGTTTGGGCTGTTGAGAGGAGTAAAAAACCATCAAAAATTTCAATCCTGCATGATTCTACCAAGAAATGTGATTCTTCATTCAAAACGCTGGTTTTTGCTATTGGGCTCTTTTGAGTAATGAATGTTTTGAATTTTCTCCAAAAGTAAAGTAGTTGCAAACTCATGCTTTTAGAGACTTGTTTGGGCTCATGAGAGGAGTAGAAAAACATTAAAAATTTCAGTCCTGCATGATTCTACCAAGAAATGTGTGTTCATTCAAACCGCTGGTTTTTGATAGTTTGGGCCCTATTGAATAATGAATGTTTTGAATTTTCTCCAAAAGTAACGTAGTTGCAAACTCATCCTTTTAGAAACTTGTTTGGGCTGTTGAGAGGAGTAAAAAACCATCAAAAATTTCAATCCTGCATGATTTTACCAAGAAATGTGATTCTTCATTCAAAACCTGATTTTTGCTATTGGGCTCTATTGAATAGTGAATGTTTTGAATTTTCTCCAAAAGTAAAGTAGTTGCAAACTCATGCTTTTAGAGACTTGTTTGGGCTCATGAGAGGAGTAGAAAAACATCAAAAATTTCAGTCCTGCATGATTCTACCAAGAAATGTGTGTTCATTGAAACCGCTGGTTTTTGATAGTTTGGGCCCTATTGAATAATGAATGTTTTGAATTTTCTCCAAAAGTAAAGTAGTTGCAAACTCATCCTTTTAGGAACTTGTTTGGGCTGTTGAGAGGAGTAAAAAACCATCAAAAATTTCAATCCTGCATGATTCTACCAAGAAATGTGATTCTTCATTCAAAACCTGATTTTTGCTATTGGGCTCTATTGAATAATGAATGTTTTGAATTTTCTCCAAAAGTAAAGTAGTTGCAAACTCATGCTTTTAGAGACTTGTTTGGGCTCATGAGAGGAGTAGAAAAACATCAAAAATTTCAGTCCTGCATGATTCTACCAAGAAATGTGTGTTCATTGAAACCGCTGGTTTTTGATAGTTTGGGCCCTATTGAATAATGAATGTTTTGAATTTTCTCCAAAAGTAAAGTAGTTGCAAACTCATCCTTTTAGAAACTTGTTTGGGCTGTTGAGAGGAGTAAAAAACCATCAAAAATTTCAATCCTGCATGATTCTACCAAGAAATGTGATTCTTCATTCAAAACGCTGGTTTTTGCTATTGGGCTCTTTTGAGTAATGAATGTTTTGAATTTTCTCCAAAAGTAAAGTAGTTGCAAACTCATGCTTTTAGAGACTTGTTTGGGCTCATGAGAGGAGTAGAAAAACATCAAAAATTTCAGTCCTGCATGATTCTACCAAGAAATGTGTGTTCATTCAAACCGCTGGTTTTTGATAGTTTGGGCCCTATTGAATAATGAATGTTTTGAATTTTCTCCAAAAGTAACGTAGTTGCAAACTCATCCTTTTAGAAACTTGTTTGGGCTGTTGAGAGGAGTAAAAAACCATCAAAAATTTCAATCCTGCATGATTTTACCAAGAAATGTGATTCTTCATTCAAAACCTGATTTTTGCTATTGGGCTCTATTGAATAGTGAATGTTTTGAATTTTCTCCAAAAGTAAAGTAGTTGCAAACTCATGCTTTTAGAGACTTGTTTGGGCTCATGAGAGGAGTAGAAAAACATCAAAAATTTCAGTCCTGCATGATTCTACCAAGAAATGTGTGTTCATTGAAACCGCTGGTTTTTGATAGTTTGGGCCCTATTGAATAATGAATGTTTTGAATTTTCTCCAAAAGTAAAGTAGTTGCAAACTCATCCTTTTAGAAACTTGTTTGGGCTGTTGAGAGGAGTAAAAAACCATCAAAAATTTCAATCCTGCATGATTCTACCAAGAAATGTGATTCTTCATTCAAAACCTGATTTTTGCTATTGGGCTCTATTGAATAATGAATGTTTTGAATTTTCTCCAAAAGTAAAGTAGTTGCAAACTCATGCTTTTAGAGACTTGTTTGGGCTCATGAGAGGAGTAGAAAAACATCAAAAATTTCAGTCCTGCATGATTCTACCAAGAAATGTGTGTTCATTGAAACCGCTGGTTTTTGATAGTTTGGGCCCTATTGAATAATGAATGTTTTGAATTTTCTCCAAAAGTAAAGTAGTTGCAAACTCATCCTTTTAGAAACTTGTTTGGGCTGTTGAGAGGAGTAAAAAACCATCAAAAATTTCAATCCTGCATGATTCTACCAAGAAATGTGATTCTTCATTCAAAACGCTGGTTTTTGCTATTGGGCTCTTTTGAGTAATGAATGTTTTGAATTTTCTCCAAAAGTAAAGTAGTTGCAAACTCATGCTTTTAGAGACTTGTTTGGGCTCATGAGAGGAGTAGAAAAACATCAAAAATTTCAGTCCTGCATGATTCTACCAAGAAATGTGTGTTCATTCAAACCGCTGGTTTTTGATAGTTTGGGCCCTATTGAATAATGAATGTTTTGAATTTTCTCCAAAAGTAAAGTAGTTGCAAACTCATCCTTTTAGAAACTTGTTTGGGCTGTTGAGAGGAGTAAAAAACCATCAAAAATTTCAATCCTGCATGATTCTACCAAGAAATGTGATTCTTCATTCAAAACGCTGGTTTTTGCTATTGGGCTCTTTTGAGTAATGAATGTTTTGAATTTTCTCCAAAAGTAAAGTAGTTGCAAACTCATGCTTTTAGAGACTTGTTTGGGCTCATGAGAGGAGTAGAAAAACATCAAAAATTTCAGTCCTGCATGATTCTACCAAGAAATGTGTGTTCATTCAAACCACTTGTTTTTGATAGTTTGGGCCCTATTGAATAATGAATGTTTTGAATTTTCTCCAAAAGTAAAGTAGTTGCAAACTCATCCTTTTAGAAACTTGTTTGGGCTGTTGAGAGGAGTAAAAAACCATCAAAAATTTCAATCCTGCATGATTTTACCAAGAAATGTGATTCTTCATTCAAAACCTTATTTTTTGCTATTGGGCTCTATTGAATAATGAATGTTTTGAATTTTCTCCAAAAGTAAAGTACTTGCAAACTCATGCTTTTAGAGACTTGTTTGGGCTCATGAGAGGAGTAGAAAAACATCTAAAATTTCAGTCCTGCATGATTCTACCAAGAAATGTGTGTTCATTCAAACCGCTGGTTTTTGATATTTTGGGCCCTATTGAATAATGAATGTTTTGAATTTTCTCCAAAAGTAAAGTAGTTGCAAACTCATCCTTTTAGAAACTTGTTTGGGCTGTTGAGAGGAGTAAAAAACCATCAAAAATTTCAATCCTGCATGATTCTACCAAGAAATGTGATTCTTCATTCAAAACGCTGGTTTTTGCTATTGGGCTCTATTGAATAATGAATGTTTTGAATTTTCTCCAAAAGTAAAGTAGTTGCAAACTCATGCTTTTAGAGACTTGTTTGGGCTCATGAGAGGAGTAGAAAAACATCAAAAATTTCAGTCCTGCATGATTCTACCAAGAAATGTGTGTTCATTCAAACCGCTGGTTTTTGATAGTTTGGGCCCTATTGAATAATGAATGTTTTGAATTTTCTCCAAAAGTAACGTAGTTGCAAACTCATCCTTTTAGAAACTTGTTTGGGCTGTTGAGAGGAGTAAAAAACCATCAAAAATTTCAATCCTGCATGATTTTACCAAGAAATGTGATTCTTCATTCAAAACCTGATTTTTGCTATTGGGCTCTATTGAATAGTGAATGTTTTGAATTTTCTCCAAAAGTAAAGTAGTTGCAAACTCATGCTTTTAGAGACTTGTTTGGGCTCATGAGAGGAGTAGAAAAACATCAAAAATTTCAGTCCTGCATGATTCTACCAAGAAATGTGTGTTCATTGAAACCGCTGGTTTTTGATAGTTTGGGCCCTATTGAATAATGAATGTTTTGAATTTTCTCCAAAAGTAAAGTAGTTGCAAACTCATCCTTTTAGAAACTTGTTTGGGCTGTTGAGAGGAGTAAAAAACCATCAAAAATTTCAATCCTGCATGATTCTACCAAGAAATGTGATTCTTCATTCAAAACCTGATTTTTGCTATTGGGCTCTATTGAATAATGAATGTTTTGAATTTTCTCCAAAAGTAAAGTAGTTGCAAACTCATGCTTTTAGAGACTTGTTTGGGCTCATGAGAGGAGTAGAAAAACATCAAAAATTTCAGTCCTGCATGATTCTACCAAGAAATGTGTGTTCATTGAAACCGCTGGTTTTTGATAGTTTGGGCCCTATTGAATAATGAATGTTTTGAATTTTCTCCAAAAGTAAAGTAGTTGCAAACTCATCCTTTTAGAAACTTGTTTGGGCTGTTGAGAGGAGTAAAAAACCATCAAAAATTTCAATCCTGCATGATTCTACCAAGAAATGTGATTCTTCATTCAAAACGCTGGTTTTTGCTATTGGGCTCTTTTGAGTAATGAATGTTTTGAATTTTCTCCAAAAGTAAAGTAGTTGCAAACTCATGCTTTTAGAGACTTGTTTGGGCTCATGAGAGGAGTAGAAAAACATCAAAAATTTCAGTCCTGCATGATTCTACCAAGAAATGTGTGTTCATTCAAACCGCTGGTTTTTGATAGTTTGGGCCCTATTGAATAATGAATGTTTTGAATTTTCTCCAAAAGTAAAGTAGTTGCAAACTCATCCTTTTAGAAACTTGTTTGGGCTGTTGAGAGGAGTAAAAAACCATCAAAAATTTCAATCCTGCATGATTTTACCAAGAAATGTGATTCTTCATTCAAAACCTGATTTTTGCTATTGGGCTCTATTGAATAATGAATGTTTTGAATTTTCTCCAAAAGTAAAGTAGTTGCAAACTCATGCTTTTAGAGACTTGTTTGGGCTCATGAGAGGAGTAGAAAAACATAAAAAATTTCAGTCCTGCATGATTCTACCAAGAAATGTGTGTTCATTGAAACCGCTGGTTTTTGATAGTTTGGGCCCTATTGAATAATGAATGTTTTGAATTTTCTCCAAAAGTAAAGTAGTTGCAAACTCATCCTTTTAGAAACTTGTTTGGGCTGTTGAGAGGAGTAAAAAACCATCAAAAATTTCAATCCTGCATGATTTTACCAAGAAATGTGATTCTTCATTCAAAACGCTGGTTTTTGCTATTGGGCTCTATTGAATAGTGAATGTTTTGAATTTTCTCCAAAAGTAAAGTAGTTGCAAACTCATCCTTTTAGAGACTTGTTTGGGCTCATGAGAGGAGTAGAAAAACATCAAAAATTTCAGTCCTGCATGATTCTACCAAGAAATGTGTGTTCATTGAAACCGCTGGTTTTTGATAGTTTGGGCCCTATTGAATAATGAATGTTTTGAATTTTCTCCAAAAGTAAAGTAGTTGCAAACTCATCCTTTTAGAAACTTGTTTGGGCTGTTGAGAGGAGTAAAAAACCATCAAAAATTTCAATCCTGCATGATTCTACCAAGAAATGTGATTCTTCATTCAAAACGCTGGTTTTTGCTATTGGGCCCTATTGAATAATGAATGTTTTGAATTTTCTCCAAAAGTAAAGTAGTTGCAAACTCATCCTTTTAGAAACTTGTTTGGGCTGTTGAGAGGAGTAAAAAACCATAAAAAATTTCAATCCTGCATGATTCTACCAAGAAATGTGATTCTTCATTCAAAACGCTGGTTTTTGCTATTGGGCTCTTTTGAGTAATGAATGTTTTGAATTTTCTCCAAAAGTAAAGTAGTTGCAAACTCATGCTTTTAGAGACTTGTTTGGGCTCATGAGAGGAGTAGAAAAACATCAAAAATTTCAGTCCTGCATCATTCTACCAAGAAATGTGTGTTCATTCAAACCGCTGGTTTTTGATAGTTTGGGCCCTATTGAATAATGAATGTTTTGAATTTTCTCCAAAAGTAAAGTAGTTGCAAACTCATCCTTTTAGAAACTTGTTTGGGCTGTTGAGAGGAGTAAAAAACCATCAAAAATTTCAATCCTGCATGATTTTACCAAGAAATGTGATTCTTCATTCAAAACCTGATTTTTGCTATTGGGCTCTATTGAATAATGAATGTTTTGAATTTTCTCCAAAAGTAAAGTAGTTGCAAACTCATGCTTTTAGAGACTTGTTTGGGCTCATGAGAGGAGTAGAAAAACATCAAAAATTTCAGTCCTGCATGATTCTACCAAGAAATGTGTGTTCATTGAAACCGCTGGTTTTTGATAGTTTGGGCCCTATTGAATAATGAATGTTTTGAATTTTCTCCAAAAGTAAAGTAGTTACAAACTCATCCTTTTAGAAACTTGTTTGGGCTGTTGAGAGGAGTAAAAAACCATCAAAAATTTCAATCCTGCATGATTCTACCAAGAAATGTGTTTCTTCATTCAAAACCTGATTTTTGCTATTGGGCTCTATTGAATAATGAATGTTTTGAATTTTCTCCAAAAGTAAAGTAGTTGCAAACTCATGCTTTTAGAGACTTGTTTGGGCTCATGAGAGGAGTAGAAAAACATCAAAAATTTCAGTCCTGCATGATTCTACCAAGAAATGTGTGTTCATTGAAACCGCTGGTTTTTGATAGTTTGGGCCCTATTGAATAATGAATGTTTTGAATTTTCTCCAAAAGTAAAGTAGTTGCAAACTCATCCTTTTAGAAACTTGTTTGGGCTGTTGAGAGGAGTAAAAAACCATCAAAAATTTCAATCCTGCATGATTCTACCAAGAAATGTGATTCTTCATTCAAAACGCTGGTTTTTGCTATTGGGCTCTTTTGAGTAATGAATGTTTTGAATTTTCTCCAAAAGTAAAGTAGTTGCAAACTCATGCTTTTAGAGACTTGTTTGGGCTCATGAGAGGAGTAGAAAAACATCAAAAATTTCAGTCCTGCATGATTCTACCAAGAAATGTGTGTTCATTGAAACCGCTGGTTTTTGATAGTTTGGGCCCTATTGAATAATGAATGTTTTGAATTTTCTCCAAAAGTAAAGTAGTTGCAAACTCATCCTTTTAGAAACTTGTTTGGGCTGTTGAGAGGAGTAAAAAACCATCAAAAATTTCAATCCTGCATGATTCTACCAAGAAATGTGATTCTTCATTCAAAACCTGATTTTTGCTATTGGGCTCTATTGAATAATGAATGTTTTGAATTTTCTCCAAAAGTAAAGTAGTTGCAAACTCATGCTTTTAGAGACTTGTTTGGGCTCATGAGAGGAGTAGAAAAACATCAAAAATTTCAGTCCTGCATGATTCTACCAAGAAATGTGTGTTCATTGAAACCGCTGGTTTTTGATAGTTTGGGCCCTATTGAATAATGAATGTTTTGAATTTTCTCCAAAAGTAAAGTAGTTGCAAACTCATCCTTTTAGAAACTTGTTTGGGCTGTTGAGAGGAGTAAAAAACCATCAAAAATTTCAATCCTGCATGATTCTACCAAGAAATGTGATTCTTCATTCAAAACGCTGGTTTTTGCTATTGGGCTCTTTTGAGTAATGAATGTTTTGAATTTTCTCCAAAAGTAAAGTAGTTGCAAACTCATGCTTTTAGAGACTTGTTTGGGCTCATGAGAGGAGTAGAAAAACATCAAAAATTTCAGTCCTGCATGATTCTACCAAGAAATGTGTGTTCATTCAAACCGCTGGTTTTTGATAGTTTGGGCCCTATTGAATAATGAATGTTTTGAATTTTCTCCAAAAGTAAAGTAGTTGCAAACTCATCCTTTTAGAAACTTGTTTGGGCTGTTGAGAGGAGTAAAAAACCATCAAAAATTTCAATCCTGCATGATTTTACCAAGAAATGTGATTCTTCATTCAAAACCTGATTTTTGCTATTGGGCTCTATTGAATAATGAATGTTTTGAATTTTCTCCAAAAGTAAAGTAGTTGCAAACTCATGCTTTTAGAGACTTGTTTGGGCTCATGAGAGGAGTAGAAAAACATCAAAAATTTCAGTCCTGCATGATTCTACCAAGAAATGTGTGTTCATTGAAACCGCTGGTTTTTGATAGTTTGGGCCCTATTGAATAATGAATGTTTTGAATTTTCTCCAAAAGTAAAGTAGTTGCAAACTCATCCTTTTAGAAACTTGTTTGGGCTGTTGAGAGGAGTAAAAAACCATCAAAAATTTCAATCCTGCATGATTCTACCAAGAAATGTGATTCTTCATTCAAAACGCTGGTTTTTGCTATTGGGCTCTTTTGAGTAATGAATGTTTTGAATTTTCTCCAAAAGTAAAGTAGTTGCAAACTCATGCTTTTAGAGACTTGTTTGGGCTCATGAGAGGAGTAGAAAAACATCAAAAATTTCAGTCCTGCATGATTCTACCAAGAAATGTGTGTTCATTGAAACCGCTGGTTTTTGATAGTTTGGGCCCTATTGAATAATGAATGTTTTGAATTTTCTCCAAAAGTAAAGTAGTTGCAAACTCATCCTTTTAGAAACTTGTTTGGGCTGTTGAGAGGAGTAAAAAACCATCAAAAATTTCAATCCTGCATGATTCTACCAAGAAATGTGATTCTTCATTCAAAACCTGATTTTTGCTATTGGGCTCTATTGAATAATGAATGTTTTGAATTTTCTCCAAAAGTAAAGTAGTTGCAAACTCATGCTTTTAGAGACTTGTTTGGGCTCATGAGAGGAGTAGAAAAACATCAAAAATTTCAGTCCTGCATGATTCTACCAAGAAATGTGTGTTCATTGAAACCGCTGGTTTTTGATAGTTTGGGCCCTATTGAATAATGAATGTTTTGAATTTTCTCCAAAAGTAAAGTAGTTGCAAACTCATCCTTTTAGAAACTTGTTTGGGCTGTTGAGAGGAGTAAAAAACCATCAAAAATTTCAATCCTGCATGATTCTACCAAGAAATGTGATTCTTCATTCAAAACGCTGGTTTTTGCTATTGGGCTCTTTTGAGTAATGAATGTTTTGAATTTTCTCCAAAAGTAAAGTAGTTGCAAACTCATGCTTTTAGAGACTTGTTTGGGCTCATGAGAGGAGTAGAAAAACATCAAAAATTTCAGTCCTGCATGATTCTACCAAGAAATGTGTGTTCATTCAAACCGCTGGTTTTTGATAGTTTGGGCCCTATTGAATAATGAATGTTTTGAATTTTCTCCAAAAGTAAAGTAGTTGCAAACTCATCCTTTTAGAAACTTGTTTGGGCTGTTGAGAGGAGTAAAAAACCATCAAAAATTTCAATCCTGCATGATTTTACCAAGAAATGTGATTCTTCATTCAAAACCTGATTTTTGCTATTGGGCTCTATTGAATAATGAATGTTTTGAATTTTCTCCAAAAGTAAAGTAGTTGCAAACTCATGCTTTTAGAGACTTGTTTGGGCTCATGAGAGGAGTAGAAAAACATAAAAAATTTCAGTCCTGCATGATTCTACCAAGAAATGTGTGTTCATTGAAACCGCTGGTTTTTGATAGTTTGGGCCCTATTGAATAATGAATGTTTTGAATTTTCTCCAAAAGTAAAGTAGTTGCAAACTCATCCTTTTAGAAACTTGTTTGGGCTGTTGAGAGGAGTAAAAAACCATCAAAAATTTCAATCCTGCATGATTCTACCAAGAAATGTGATTCTTCATTCAAAACGCTGGTTTTTGCTATTGGGCTCTATTGAATAGTGAATGTTTTGAATTTTCTCCAAAAGTAAAGTAGTTGCAAACTCATCCTTTTAGAGACTTGTTTGGGCTCATGAGAGGAGTAGAAAAACATCAAAAATTTCAGTCCTGCATGATTCTACCAAGAAATGTGTGTTCATTGAAACCGCTGGTTTTTGATAGTTTGGGCCCTATTGAATAATGAATGTTTTGAATTTTCTCCAAAAGTAAAGTAGTTGCAAACTCATCCTTTTAGAAACTTGTTTGGGCTGTTGAGAGGAGTAAAAAACCATCAAAAATTTCAATCCTGCATGATTCTACCAAGAAATGTGATTCTTCATTCAAAACGCTGGTTTTTGCTATTGGGCCCTATTGAATAATGAATGTTTTGAATTTTCTCCAAAAGTAAAGTAGTTGCAAACTCATCCTTTTAGAAACTTGTTTGGGCTGTTGAGAGGAGTAAAAAACCATCAAAAATTTCAATCCTGCATGATTCTACCAAGAAATGTGATTCTTCATTCAAAACGCTGGTTTTTGCTATTGGGCTCTATTGAATAATGAATGTTTTGAATTTTCTCCAAAAGTAAAGTAGTTGCAAACTCATGCTTTTAGAGACTTGTTTGGGCTCATGAGAGGAGTAGAAAAACATCAAAAATTTCAGTCCTGCACGATTCTACCAAGAAATGTGTGTTCATTCAAACCGCTGGTTTTTGATATTTTGGGCCCTATTGAATAATGAATGTTTTGAATTTTCTCCAAAAGTAAAGTAGATGCAAACTCATCCTTTTAGAAACTTGTTTGGGCTGTTGAGAGGAGTAAAAAACCATCAAAAATTTCAATCCTGCATGATTCTACCAAGAAATGTGATTCTTCATTCAAAACGCTGGTTTTTGCTATTGGGCTCTTTTGAGTAATGAATGTTTTGAATTTTCTCCAAAAGTAAAGTAGTTGCAAACTCATGCTTTTAGAGACTTGTTTGGGCTCATGAGAGGAGTAGAAAAACATCAAAAATTTCAGTCCTGCATGATTCTACCAAGAAATGTGTGTTCATTCAAACCGCTGGTTTTTGATAGTTTGGGCCCTATTGAATAATGAATGTTTTGAATTTTCTCCAAAAGTAACGTAGTTGCAAACTCATCCTTTTAGAAACTTGTTTGGGCTGTTGAGAGGAGTAAAAAACCATCAAAAATTTCAATCCTGCATGATTTTACCAAGAAATGTGATTCTTCATTCAAAACCTGATTTTTGCTATTGGGCTCTATTGAATAGTGAATGTTTTGAATTTTCTCCAAAAGTAAAGTAGTTGCAAACTCATGCTTTTAGAGACTTGTTTGGGCTCATGAGAGGAGTAGAAAAACATCAAAAATTTCAGTCCTGCATGATTCTACCAAGAAATGTGTGTTCATTGAAACCGCTGGTTTTTGATAGTTTGGGCCCTATTGAATAATGAATGTTTTGAATTTTCTCCAAAAGTAAAGTAGTTGCAAACTCATCCTTTTAGAAACTTGTTTGGGCTGTTGAGAGGAGTAAAAAACCATCAAAAATTTCAATCCTGCATGATTCTACCAAGAAATGTGATTCTTCATTCAAAACCTGATTTTTGCTATTGGGCTCTATTGAATAATGAATGTTTTGAATTTTCTCCAAAAGTAAAGTAGTTGCAAACTCATGCTTTTAGAGACTTGTTTGGGCTCATGAGAGGAGTAGAAAAACATCAAAAATTTCAGTCCTGCATGATTCTACCAAGAAATGTGTGTTCATTGAAACCGCTGGTTTTTGATAGTTTGGGCCCTATTGAATAATGAATGTTTTGAATTTTCTCCAAAAGTAAAGTAGTTGCAAACTCATCCTTTTAGAAACTTGTTTGGGCTGTTGAGAGGAGTAAAAAACCATCAAAAATTTCAATCCTGCATGATTTTACCAAGAAATGTGATTCTTCATTCAAAACCTGATTTTTGCTATTGGGCTCTATTGAATAGTGAATGTTTTGAATTTTCTCCAAAAGTAAAGTAGTTGCAAACTCATGCTTTTAGAGACTTGTTTGGGCTCATGAGAGGAGTAGAAAAACATCAAAAATTTCAATCCTGCATGATTCTACCAAGAAATGTGTGTTCATTGAAACCGCTGGTTTTTGATAGTTTGGGCCCTATTGAATAATGAATGTTTTGAATTTTCTCCAAAAGTAAAGTAGTTGCAAACTCATCCTTTTAGAAACTTGTTTGGGCTGTTGAGAGGAGTAAAAAACCATCAAAAATTTCAATCCTGCATGATTCTACCAAGAAATGTGATTCTTCATTCAAAACCTGATTTTTGCTATTGGGCTCTATTGAATAATGAATGTTTTGAATTTTCTCCAAAAGTAAAGTAGTTGCAAACTCATGCTTTTAGAGACTTGTTTGGGCTCATGAGAGGAGTAGAAAAACATCAAAAATTTCAGTCCTGCATGATTCTACCAAGAAATGTGTGTTCATTGAAACCGCTGGTTTTTGATAGTTTGGGCCCTATTGAATAATGAATGTTTTGAATTTTCTCCAAAAGTAAAGTAGTTGCAAACTCATCCTTTTAGAAACTTGTTTGGGCTGTTGAGAGGAGTAAAAAACCATCAAAAATTTCAATCCTGCATGATTCTACCAAGAAATGTGATTCTTCATTCAAAACGCTGGTTTTTGCTATTGGGCTCTTTTGAGTAATGAATGTTTTGAATTTTCTCCAAAAGTAAAGTAGCTGCAAACTCATGCTTTTAGAGACTTGTTTGGGCTCATGAGAGGAGTAGAAAAACTTCAAAAATTTCAGTCCTGCATGATTCTACCAAGAAATGTGTGTTCATTCAAACCGCTGGTTTTTGATAGTTTGGGCCCTATTGAATAATGAATGTTTTGAATTTTCTCCAAAAGTAACGTAGTTGCAAACTCATCCTTTTAGAAACTTGTTTGGGCTGTTGAGAGGAGTAAAAAACCATCAAAAATTTCAATCCTGCATGATTTTACCAAGAAATGTGATTCTTCATTCAAAACCTGATTTTTGCTATTGGGCTCTATTGAATAGTGAATGTTTTGAATTTTCTCCAAAAGTAAAGTAGTTGCAAACTCATGCTTTTAGAGACTTGTTTGGGCTCATGAGAGGAGTAGAAAAACATCAAAAATTTCAGTCCTGCATGATTCTACCAAGAAATGTGTGTTCATTGAAACCGCTGGTTTTTGATAGTTTGGGCCCTATTGAATAATGAATGTTTTGAATTTTCTCCAAAAGTAAAGTAGTTGCAAACTCATCCTTTTAGAAACTTGTTTGGGCTGTTGAGAGGAGTAAAAAACCATCAAAAATTTCAATCCTGCATGATTCTACCAAGAAATGTGATTCTTCATTCAAAACCTGATTTTTGCTATTGGGCTCTATTGAATAATGAATGTTTTGAATTTTCTCCAAAAGTAAAGTAGTTGCAAACTCATGCTTTTAGAGACTTGTTTGGGCTCATGAGAGGAGTAGAAAAACATCAAAAATTTCAGTCCTGCATGATTCTACCAAGAAATGTGTGTTCATTGAAACCGCTGGTTTTTGATAGTTTGGGCCCTATTGAATAATGAATGTTTTGAATTTTCTCCAAAAGTAAAGTAGTTGCAAACTCATCCTTTTAGAAACTTGTTTGGGCTGTTGAGAGGAGTAAAAAACCATCAAAAATTTCAATCCTGCATGATTTTACCAAGAAATGTGATTCTTCATTCAAAACCTGATTTTTGCTATTGGGCTCTATTGAATAGTGAATGTTTTGAATTTTCTCCAAAAGTAAAGTAGTTGCAAACTCATGCTTTTAGAGACTTGTTTGGGCTCATGAGAGGAGTAGAAAAACATCAAAAATTTCAATCCTGCATGATTCTACCAAGAAATGTGTGTTCATTGAAACCGCTGGTTTTTGATAGTTTGGGCCCTATTGAATAATGAATGTTTTGAATTTTCTCCAAAAGTAAAGTAGTTGCAAACTCATCCTTTTAGAAACTTGTTTGGGCTGTTGAGAGGAGTAAAAAACCATCAAAAATTTCAATCCTGCATGATTCTACCAAGAAATGTGATTCTTCATTCAAAACGCTGGTTTTTGCTATTGGGCTCTTTTGAGTAATGAATGTTTTGAATTTTCTCCAAAAGTAAAGTAGTTGCAAACTCATGCTTTTAGAGACTTGTTTGGGCTCATGAGAGGAGTAGAAAAACATCAAAAATTTCAGTCCTGCATGATTCTACCAAGAAATGTGTGTTCATTGAAACCGCTGGTTTTTGATAGTTTGGGCCCTATTGAATAATGAATGTTTTGAATTTTCTCCAAAAGTAAAGTAGTTGCAAACTCATCCTTTTAGAAACTTGTTTGGGCTGTTGAGAGGAGTAAAAAACCATCAAAAATTTCAATCCTGCATGATTCTACCAAGAAATGTGATTCTTCATTCAAAACCTGATTTTTGCTATTGGGCTCTATTGAATAATGAATGTTTTGAATTTTCTCCAAAAGTAAAGTAGTTGCAAACTCATGCTTTTAGAGACTTGTTTGGGCTCATGAGAGGAGTAGAAAAACATCAAAAATTTCAGTCCTGCATGATTCTACCAAGAAATGTGTGTTCATTGAAACCGCTGGTTTTTGATAGTTTGGGCCCTATTGAATAATGAATGTTTTGAATTTTCTCCAAAAGTAAAGTAGTTGCAAACTCATCCTTTTAGAAACTTGTTTGGGCTGTTGAGAGGAGTAAAAAACCATCAAAAATTTCAATCCTGCATGATTCTACCAAGAAATGTGATTCTTCATTCAAAACGCTGGTTTTTGCTATTGGGCTCTTTTGAGTAATGAATGTTTTGAATTTTCTCCAAAAGTAAAGTAGTTGCAAACTCATGCTTTTAGAGACTTGTTTGGGCTCATGAGAGGAGTAGAAAAACATCAAAAATTTCAGTCCTGCATGATTCTACCAAGAAATGTGTGTTCATTCAAACCGCTGGTTTTTGATAGTTTGGGCCCTATTGAATAATGAATGTTTTGAATTTTCTCCAAAAGTAAAGTAGTTGCAAACTCATCCTTTTAGAAACTTGTTTGGGCTGTTGAGAGGAGTAAAAAACCATCAAAAATTTCAATCCTGCATGATTTTACCAAGAAATGTGATTCTTCATTCAAAACCTGATTTTTGCTATTGGGCTCTATTGAATAATGAATGTTTTGAATTTTCTCCAAAAGTAAAGTAGTTGCAAACTCATGCTTTTAGAGACTTGTTTGGGCTCATGAGAGGAGTAGAAAAACATAAAAAATTTCAGTCCTGCATGATTCTACCAAGAAATGTGTGTTCATTGAAACCGCTGGTTTTTGATAGTTTGGGCCCTATTGAATAATGAATGTTTTGAATTTTCTCCAAAAGTAAAGTAGTTGCAAACTCATCCTTTTAGAAACTTGTTTGGGCTGTTGAGAGGAGTAAAAAACCATCAAAAATTTCAATCCTGCATGATTCTACCAAGAAATGTGATTCTTCATTCAAAACGCTGGTTTTTGCTATTGGGCTCTATTGAATAGTGAATGTTTTGAATTTTCTCCAAAAGTAAAGTAGTTGCAAACTCATCCTTTTAGAGACTTGTTTGGGCTCATGAGAGGAGTAGAAAAACATCAAAAATTTCAGTCCTGCATGATTCTACCAAGAAATGTGTGTTCATTGAAACCGCTGGTTTTTGATAGTTTGGGCCCTATTGAATAATGAATGTTTTGAATTTTCTCCAAAAGTAAAGTAGTTGCAAACTCATCCTTTTAGAAACTTGTTTGGGCTGTTGAGAGGAGTAAAAAACCATCAAAAATTTCAATCCTGCATGATTCTACCAAGAAATGTGATTCTTCATTCAAAACGCTGGTTTTTGCTATTGGGCCCTATTGAATAATGAATGTTTTGAATTTTCTCCAAAAGTAAAGTAGTTGCAAACTCATCCTTTTAGAAACTTGTTTGGGCTGTTGAGAGGAGTAAAAAACCATCAAAAATTTCAATCCTGCATGATTCTACCAAGAAATGTGATTCTTCATTCAAAACGCTGGTTTTTGCTATTGGGCTCTATTGAATAATGAATGTTTTGAATTTTCTCCAAAAGTAAAGTAGTTGCAAACTCATGCTTTTAGAGACTTGTTTGGGCTCATGAGAGGAGTAGAAAAACATCAAAAATTTCAGTCCTGCACGATTCTACCAAGAAATGTGTGTTCATTCAAACCGCTGGTTTTTGATATTTTGGGCCCTATTGAATAATGAATGTTTTGAATTTTCTCCAAAAGTAAAGTAGATGCAAACTCATCCTTTTAGAAACTTGTTTGGGCTGTTGAGAGGAGTAAAAAACCATCAAAAATTTCAATCCTGCATGATTCTACCAAGAAATGTGATTCTTCATTCAAAACGCTGGTTTTTGCTATTGGGCTCTTTTGAGTAATGAATGTTTTGAATTTTCTCCAAAAGTAAAGTAGTTGCAAACTCATGCTTTTAGAGACTTGTTTGGGCTCATGAGAGGAGTAGAAAAACATCAAAAATTTCAGTCCTGCATGATTCTACCAAGAAATGTGTGTTCATTCAAACCGCTGGTTTTTGATAGTTTGGGCCCTATTGAATAATGAATGTTTTGAATTTTCTCCAAAAGTAACGTAGTTGCAAACTCATCCTTTTAGAAACTTGTTTGGGCTGTTGAGAGGAGTAAAAAACCATCAAAAATTTCAATCCTGCATGATTTTACCAAGAAATGTGATTCTTCATTCAAAACCTGATTTTTGCTATTGGGCTCTATTGAATAGTGAATGTTTTGAATTTTCTCCAAAAGTAAAGTAGTTGCAAACTCATGCTTTTAGAGACTTGTTTGGGCTCATGAGAGGAGTAGAAAAACATCAAAAATTTCAGTCCTGCATGATTCTACCAAGAAATGTGTGTTCATTGAAACCGCTGGTTTTTGATAGTTTGGGCCCTATTGAATAATGAATGTTTTGAATTTTCTCCAAAAGTAAAGTAGTTGCAAACTCATCCTTTTAGAAACTTGTTTGGGCTGTTGAGAGGAGTAAAAAACCATCAAAAATTTCAATCCTGCATGATTCTACCAAGAAATGTGATTCTTCATTCAAAACCTGATTTTTGCTATTGGGCTCTATTGAATAATGAATGTTTTGAATTTTCTCCAAAAGTAAAGTAGTTGCAAACTCATGCTTTTAGAGACTTGTTTGGGCTCATGAGAGGAGTAGAAAAACATCAAAAATTTCAGTCCTGCATGATTCTACCAAGAAATGTGTGTTCATTGAAACCGCTGGTTTTTGATAGTTTGGGCCCTATTGAATAATGAATGTTTTGAATTTTCTCCAAAAGTAAAGTAGTTGCAAACTCATCCTTTTAGAAACTTGTTTGGGCTGTTGAGAGGAGTAAAAAACCATCAAAAATTTCAATCCTGCATGATTTTACCAAGAAATGTGATTCTTCATTCAAAACCTGATTTTTGCTATTGGGCTCTATTGAATAGTGAATGTTTTGAATTTTCTCCAAAAGTAAAGTAGTTGCAAACTCATGCTTTTAGAGACTTGTTTGGGCTCATGAGAGGAGTAGAAAAACATCAAAAATTTCAATCCTGCATGATTCTACCAAGAAATGTGTGTTCATTGAAACCGCTGGTTTTTGATAGTTTGGGCCCTATTGAATAATGAATGTTTTGAATTTTCTCCAAAAGTAAAGTAGTTGCAAACTCATCCTTTTAGAAACTTGTTTGGGCTGTTGAGAGGAGTAAAAAACCATCAAAAATTTCAATCCTGCATGATTCTACCAAGAAATGTGATTCTTCATTCAAAACCTGATTTTTGCTATTGGGCTCTATTGAATAATGAATGTTTTGAATTTTCTCCAAAAGTAAAGTAGTTGCAAACTCATGCTTTTAGAGACTTGTTTGGGCTCATGAGAGGAGTAGAAAAACATCAAAAATTTCAGTCCTGCATGATTCTACCAAGAAATGTGTGTTCATTGAAACCGCTGGTTTTTGATAGTTTGGGCCCTATTGAATAATGAATGTTTTGAATTTTCTCCAAAAGTAAAGTAGTTGCAAACTCATCCTTTTAGAAACTTGTTTGGGCTGTTGAGAGGAGTAAAAAACCATCAAAAATTTCAATCCTGCATGATTCTACCAAGAAATGTGATTCTTCATTCAAAACGCTGGTTTTTGCTATTGGGCTCTTTTGAGTAATGAATGTTTTGAATTTTCTCCAAAAGTAAAGTAGCTGCAAACTCATGCTTTTAGAGACTTGTTTGGGCTCATGAGAGGAGTAGAAAAACTTCAAAAATTTCAGTCCTGCATGATTCTACCAAGAAATGTGTGTTCATTCAAACCGCTGGTTTTTGATAGTTTGGGCCCTATTGAATAATGAATGTTTTGAATTTTCTCCAAAAGTAACGTAGTTGCAAACTCATCCTTTTAGAAACTTGTTTGGGCTGTTGAGAGGAGTAAAAAACCATCAAAAATTTCAATCCTGCATGATTTTACCAAGAAATGTGATTCTTCATTCAAAACCTGATTTTTGCTATTGGGCTCTATTGAATAGTGAATGTTTTGAATTTTCTCCAAAAGTAAAGTAGTTGCAAACTCATGCTTTTAGAGACTTGTTTGGGCTCATGAGAGGAGTAGAAAAACATCAAAAATTTCAGTCCTGCATGATTCTACCAAGAAATGTGTGTTCATTGAAACCGCTGGTTTTTGATAGTTTGGGCCCTATTGAATAATGAATGTTTTGAATTTTCTCCAAAAGTAAAGTAGTTGCAAACTCATCCTTTTAGAAACTTGTTTGGGCTGTTGAGAGGAGTAAAAAACCATCAAAAATTTCAATCCTGCATGATTCTACCAAGAAATGTGATTCTTCATTCAAAACCTGATTTTTGCTATTGGGCTCTATTGAATAATGAATGTTTTGAATTTTCTCCAAAAGTAAAGTAGTTGCAAACTCATGCTTTTAGAGACTTGTTTGGGCTCATGAGAGGAGTAGAAAAACATCAAAAATTTCAGTCCTGCATGATTCTACCAAGAAATGTGTGTTCATTGAAACCGCTGGTTTTTGATAGTTTGGGCCCTATTGAATAATGAATGTTTTGAATTTTCTCCAAAAGTAAAGTAGTTGCAAACTCATCCTTTTAGAAACTTGTTTGGGCTGTTGAGAGGAGTAAAAAACCATCAAAAATTTCAATCCTGCATGATTTTACCAAGAAATGTGATTCTTCATTCAAAACCTGATTTTTGCTATTGGGCTCTATTGAATAGTGAATGTTTTGAATTTTCTCCAAAAGTAAAGTAGTTGCAAACTCATGCTTTTAGAGACTTGTTTGGGCTCATGAGAGGAGTAGAAAAACATCAAAAATTTCAATCCTGCATGATTCTACCAAGAAATGTGTGTTCATTGAAACCGCTGGTTTTTGATAGTTTGGGCCCTATTGAATAATGAATGTTTTGAATTTTCTCCAAAAGTAAAGTAGTTGCAAACTCATCCTTTTAGAAACTTGTTTGGGCTGTTGAGAGGAGTAAAAAACCATCAAAAATTTCAATCCTGCATGATTCTACCAAGAAATGTGATTCTTCATTCAAAACCTGATTTTTGCTATTGGGCTCTATTGAATAATGAATGTTTTGAATTTTCTCCAAAAGTAAAGTAGTTGCAAACTCATGCTTTTAGAGACTTGTTTGGGCTCATGAGAGGAATAGAAAAACATCAAAAATTTCAGTCCTGCATGATTCTACCAAGAAATGTGTGTTCATTGAAACCGCTGGTTTTTGATAGTTTGGGCCCTATTGAATAATGAATGTTTTGAATTTTCTCCAAAAGTAAAGTAGTTGCAAACTCATCCTTTTAGAAACTTGTTTGGGCTGTTGAGAGGAGTAAAAAACCATCAAAAATTTCAATCCTGCATGATTCTACCAAGAAATGTGATTCTTCATTCAAAACGCTGGTTTTTGCTATTGGGCTCTTTTGAGTAATGAATGTTTTGAATTTTCTCCAAAAGTAAAGTAGCTGCAAACTCATGCTTTTAGAGACTTGTTTGGGCTCATGAGAGGAGTAGAAAAACTTCAAAAATTTCAGTCCTGCATGATTCTACCAAGAAATGTGTGTTCATTCAAACCGCTGGTTTTTGATAGTTTGGGCCCTATTGAATAATGAATGTTTTGAATTTTCTCCAAAAGTAAAGTAGTTGCAAACTCATCCTTTTAGAAACTTGTTTGGGCTGTTGAGAAGAGTAAAAAACCATCAAAAATTTCAATCCTGCATGATTCTACCAAGAAATGTGATTCTTCATTCAAAACGCTGGTTTTTGCTATTGGGCTCTTTTGAGTAATGAATGTTTTGAATTTTCTCCAAAAGTAAAGTAGTTGCAAACTCATGCTTTTAGAGACTTGTTTGGGCTCATGAGAGGAGTAGAAAAACATCAAAAATTTCAGTCCTGCATGATTCTACCAAGAAATGTGTGTTCATTCAAACCACTTGTTTTTGATAGTTTGGGCCCTATTGAATAATGAATGTTTTGAATTTTCTCCAAAAGTAAAGTAGTTGCAAACTCATCCTTTTAGAAACTTGTTTGGGCTGTTGAGAGGAGTAAAAAACCATCAAAAATTTCAATCCTGCATGATTTTACCAAGAAATGTGATTCTTCATTCAAAACCTTATTTTTTGCTATTGGGCTCTATTGAATAATGAATGTTTTGAATTTTCTCCAAAAGTAAAGTAGTTGCAAACTCATGCTTTTAGAGACTTGTTTGGGCTCATGAGAGGAGTAGAAAAACATCAAAAATTTCAGTCCTGCACGATTCTACCAAGAAATGTGTGTTCATTGAAACCGCTGGTTTTTGATATTTTGGGCCCTATTGAATAATGAATGTTTTGAATTTTCTCCAAAAGTAAAGTAGATGCAAACTCATCCTTTTAGAAACTTGTTTGGGCTGTTGAGAGGAGTAAAAAACCATCAAAAATTTCAATCCTGCATGATTCTACCAAGAAATGTGATTCTTCATTCAAAACGCTGGTTTTTGCTATTGGGCTCTTTTGAGTAATGAATGTTTTGAATTTTCTCCAAAAGTAAAGTAGTTGCAAACTCATGCTTTTAGAGACTTGTTTGGGCTCATGAGAGGAGTAGAAAAACATTAAAAATTTCAGTCCTGCATGATTCTACCAAGAAATGTGTGTTCATTCAAACCGCTGGTTTTTGATAGTTTGGGCCCTATTGAATAATGAATGTTTTGAATTTTCTCCAAAAGTAACGTAGTTGCAAACTCATCCTTTTAGAAACTTGTTTGGGCTGTTGAGAGGAGTAAAAAACCATCAAAAATTTCAATCCTGCATGATTTTACCAAGAAATGTGATTCTTCATTCAAAACCTGATTTTTGCTATTGGGCTCTATTGAATAGTGAATGTTTTGAATTTTCTCCAAAAGTAAAGTAGTTGCAAACTCATGCTTTTAGAGACTTGTTTGGGCTCATGAGAGGAGTAGAAAAACATCAAAAATTTCAGTCCTGCATGATTCTACCAAGAAATGTGTGTTCATTGAAACCGCTGGTTTTTGATAGTTTGGGCCCTATTGAATAATGAATGTTTTGAATTTTCTCCAAAAGTAAAGTAGTTGCAAACTCATCCTTTTAGAAACTTGTTTGGGCTGTTGAGAGGAGTAAAAAACCATCAAAAATTTCAATCCTGCATGATTTTACCAAGAAATGTGATTCTTCATTCAAAACCTGATTTTTGCTATTGGGCTCTATTGAATAGTGAATGTTTTGAATTTTCTCCAAAAGTAAAGTAGTTGCAAACTCATGCTTTTAGAGACTTGTTTGGGCTCATGAGAGGAGTAGAAAAACATCAAAAATTTCAATCCTGCATGATTCTACCAAGAAATGTGTGTTCATTGAAACCGCTGGTTTTTGATAGTTTGGGCCCTATTGAATAATGAATGTTTTGAATTTTCTCCAAAAGTAAAGTAGTTGCAAACTCATCCTTTTAGAAACTTGTTTGGGCTGTTGAGAGGAGTAAAAAACCATCAAAAATTTCAATCCTGCATGATTCTACCAAGAAATGTGATTCTTCATTCAAAACCTGATTTTTGCTATTGGGCTCTATTGAATAATGAATGTTTTGAATTTTCTCCAAAAGTAAAGTAGTTGCAAACTCATGCTTTTAGAGACTTGTTTGGGCTCATGAGAGGAATAGAAAAACATCAAAAATTTCAGTCCTGCATGATTCTACCAAGAAATGTGTGTTCATTGAAACCGCTGGTTTTTGATAGTTTGGGCCCTATTGAATAATGAATGTTTTGAATTTTCTCCAAAAGTAAAGTAGTTGCAAACTCATCCTTTTAGAAACTTGTTTGGGCTGTTGAGAGGAGTAAAAAACCATCAAAAATTTCAATCCTGCATGATTCTACCAAGAAATGTGATTCTTCATTCAAAACGCTGGTTTTTGCTATTGGGCTCTTTTGAGTAATGAATGTTTTGAATTTTCTCCAAAAGTAAAGTAGCTGCAAACTCATGCTTTTAGAGACTTGTTTGGGCTCATGAGAGGAGTAGAAAAACTTCAAAAATTTCAGTCCTGCATGATTCTACCAAGAAATGTGTGTTCATTCAAACCGCTGGTTTTTGATAGTTTGGGCCCTATTGAATAATGAATGTTTTGAATTTTCTCCAAAAGTAAAGTAGTTGCAAACTCATCCTTTTAGAAACTTGTTTGGGCTGTTGAGAAGAGTAAAAAACCATCAAAAATTTCAATCCTGCATGATTCTACCAAGAAATGTGATTCTTCATTCAAAACGCTGGTTTTTGCTATTGGGCTCTTTTGAGTAATGAATGTTTTGAATTTTCTCCAAAAGTAAAGTAGTTGCAAACTCATGCTTTTAGAGACTTGTTTGGGCTCATGAGAGGAGTAGAAAAACATCAAAAATTTCAGTCCTGCATGATTCTACCAAGAAATGTGTGTTCATTCAAACCACTTGTTTTTGATAGTTTGGGCCCTATTGAATAATGAATGTTTTGAATTTTCTCCAAAAGTAAAGTAGTTGCAAACTCATCCTTTTAGAAACTTGTTTGGGCTGTTGAGAGGAGTAAAAAACCATCAAAAATTTCAATCCTGCATGATTTTACCAAGAAATGTGATTCTTCATTCAAAACCTTATTTTTTGCTATTGGGCTCTATTGAATAATGAATGTTTTGAATTTTCTCCAAAAGTAAAGTAGTTGCAAACTCATGCTTTTAGAGACTTGTTTGGGCTCATGAGAGGAGTAGAAAAACATCAAAAATTTCAGTCCTGCACGATTCTACCAAGAAATGTGTGTTCATTGAAACCGCTGGTTTTTGATATTTTGGGCCCTATTGAATAATGAATGTTTTGAATTTTCTCCAAAAGTAAAGTAGATGCAAACTCATCCTTTTAGAAACTTGTTTGGGCTGTTGAGAGGAGTAAAAAACCATCAAAAATTTCAATCCTGCATGATTCTACCAAGAAATGTGATTCTTCATTCAAAACGCTGGTTTTTGCTATTGGGCTCTTTTGAGTAATGAATGTTTTGAATTTTCTCCAAAAGTAAAGTAGTTGCAAACTCATGCTTTTAGAGACTTGTTTGGGCTCATGAGAGGAGTAGAAAAACATTAAAAATTTCAGTCCTGCATGATTCTACCAAGAAATGTGTGTTCATTCAAACCGCTGGTTTTTGATAGTTTGGGCCCTATTGAATAATGAATGTTTTGAATTTTCTCCAAAAGTAACGTAGTTGCAAACTCATCCTTTTAGAAACTTGTTTGGGCTGTTGAGAGGAGTAAAAAACCATCAAAAATTTCAATCCTGCATGATTTTACCAAGAAATGTGATTCTTCATTCAAAACCTGATTTTTGCTATTGGGCTCTATTGAATAGTGAATGTTTTGAATTTTCTCCAAAAGTAAAGTAGTTGCAAACTCATGCTTTTAGAGACTTGTTTGGGCTCATGAGAGGAGTAGAAAAACATCAAAAATTTCAGTCCTGCATGATTCTACCAAGAAATGTGTGTTCATTGAAACCGCTGGTTTTTGATAGTTTGGGCCCTATTGAATAATGAATGTTTTGAATTTTCTCCAAAAGTAAAGTAGTTGCAAACTCATCCTTTTAGAAACTTGTTTGGGCTGTTGAGAGGAGTAAAAAACCATCAAAAATTTCAATCCTGCATGATTCTACCAAGAAATGTGATTCTTCATTCAAAACCTGATTTTTGCTATTGGGCTCTATTGAATAATGAATGTTTTGAATTTTCTCCAAAAGTAAAGTAGTTGCAAACTCATGCTTTTAGAGACTTGTTTGGGCTCATGAGAGGAGTAGAAAAACATCAAAAATTTCAGTCCTGCATGATTCTACCAAGAAATGTGTGTTCATTGAAACCGCTGGTTTTTGATAGTTTGGGCCCTATTGAATAATGAATGTTTTGAATTTTCTCCAAAAGTAAAGTAGTTGCAAACTCATCCTTTTAGAAACTTGTTTGGGCTGTTGAGAGGAGTAAAAAACCATCAAAAATTTCAATCCTGCATGATTCTACCAAGAAATGTGATTCTTCATTCAAAACGCTGGTTTTTGCTATTGGGCTCTTTTGAGTAATGAATGTTTTGAATTTTCTCCAAAAGTAAAGTAGTTGCAAACTCATGCTTTTAGAGACTTGTTTGGGCTCATGAGAGGAGTAGAAAAACATCAAAAATTTCAGTCCTGCATGATTCTACCAAGAAATGTGTGTTCATTCAAACCGCTGGTTTTTGATAGTTTGGGCCCTATTGAATAATGAATGTTTTGAATTTTCTCCAAAAGTAACGTAGTTGCAAACTCATCCTTTTAGAAACTTGTTTGGGCTGTTGAGAGGAGTAAAAAACCATCAAAAATTTCAATCCTGCATGATTTTACCAAGAAATGTGATTCTTCATTCAAAACCTGATTTTTGCTATTGGGCTCTATTGAATAATGAATGTTTTGAATTTTCTCCAAAAGTAAAGTAGTTGCAAACTCATGCTTTTAGAGACTTGTTTGGGCTCATGAGAGGAGTAGAAAAACATAAAAAATTTCAGTCCTGCATGATTCTACCAAGAAATGTGTGTTCATTGAAACCGCTGGTTTTTGATAGTTTGGGCCCTATTGAATAATGAATGTTTTGAATTTTCTCCAAAAGTAAAGTAGTTGCAAACTCATCCTTTTAGAAACTTGTTTGGGCTGTTGAGAGGAGTAAAAAACCATCAAAAATTTCAATCCTGCATGATTCTACCAAGAAATGTGATTCTTCATTCAAAACGCTGGTTTTTGCTATTGGGCTCTTTTGAGTAATGAATGTTTTGAATTTTCTCCAAAAGTAAAGTAGTTGCAAACTCATGCTTTTAGAGACTTGTTTGGGCTCATGAGAGGAGTAGAAAAACATCAAAAATTTCAGTCCTGCATGATTCTACCAAGAAATGTGTGTTCATTCAAACCGCTGGTTTTTGATAGTTTGGGCCCTATTGAATAATGAATGTTTTGAATTTTCTCCAAAAGTAACGTAGTTGCAAACTCATCCTTTTAGAAACTTGTTTGGGCTGTTGAGAGGAGTAAAAAACCATCAAAAATTTCAATCCTGCATGATTCTACCAAGAAATGTGATTCTTCATTCAAAACGCTGGTTTTTGCTATTGGGCTCTTTTGAGTAATTAATGTTTTGAATTTTCTCCAAAAGTAAAGTAGTTGCAAACTCATGCTTTTAGAGACTTGTTTGGGCTCATGAGAGGAGTAGAAAAACATCAAAAATTTCAGTCCTGCATGATTCTACCAAGAAATGTGTGTTCATTCAAACCGCTGGTTTTTGATAGTTTGGGCCCTATTGAATAATGAATGTTTTGAATTTTCTCCAAAAGTAAAGTAGTTGCAAACTCATCCTTTTAGAAACTTGTTTGGGCTGTTGAGAGGAGTAAAAAACCATCAAAAATTTCAATCCTGCATGATTCTACCAAGAAATGTGATTCTTCATTCAAAACGCTGGTTTTTGCTATTGGGCTCTTTTGAGTAATGAATGTTTTGAATTTTCTCCAAAAGTAAAGTAGTTGCAAACTCATGCTTTTAGAGACTTGTTTGGGCTCATGAGAGGAGTAGAAAAACATCAAAAATTTCAGTCCTGCATGATTCTACCAAGAAATGTGTGTTCATTCAAACCGCTGGTTTTTGATAGTTTGGGCCCTATTGAATAATGAATGTTTTGAATTTTCTCCAAAAGTAAAGTAGTTGCAAACTCATCCTTTTAGAAACTTGTTTGGGCTGTTGAGAAGAGTAAAAAACCATCAAAAATTTCAATCCTGCATGATTCTACCAAGAAATGTGATTCTTCATTCAAAACGCTGGTTTTTGCTATTGGACTCTTTTGAGTAATGAATGTTTTGAATTTTCTCCAAAAGTAAAGTAGTTGCAAACTCATGCTTTTAGAGACTTGTTTGGGCTCATGAGAGGAGTAGAAAAACATCAAAAATTTCAGTCCTGCATGATTCTACCAAGAAATGTGTGTTCATTCAAACCACTTGTTTTTGATAGTTTGGGCCCTATTGAATAATGAATGTTTTGAATTTTCTCCAAAAGTAAAGTAGTTGCAAACTCATCCTTTTAGAAACTTGTTTGGGCTGTTGAGAGGAGTAAAAAACCATCAAAAATTTCAATCCTGCATGATTTTACCAAGAAATGTGATTCTTCATTCAAAACCTTATTTTTTGCTATTGGGCTCTATTGAATAATGAATGTTTTGAATTTTCTCCAAAAGTAAAGTACTTGCAAACTCATGCTTTTAGAGACTTGTTTGGGCTCATGAGAGGAGTAGAAAAACATCTAAAATTTCAGTCCTGCATGATTCTACCAAGAAATGTGTGTTCATTGAAACCGCTGGTTTTTGATAGTTTGGGCCCTATTGAATAATGAATGTTTTGAATTTTCTCCAAAAGTAACGTAGTTGCAAACTCATCCTTTTAGAAACTTGTTTGGGCTGTTGAGAGGAGTAAAAAACCATCAAAAATTTCAATCCTGCATGATTTTACCAAGAAATGTGATTCTTCATTCAAAACCTGATTTTTGCTATTGGGCTCTATTGAATAGTGAATGTTTTGAATTTTCTCCAAAAGTAAAGTAGTTGCAAACTCATGCTTTTAGAGACTTGTTTGGGCTCATGAGAGGAGTAGAAAAACATCAAAAATTTCAATCCTGCATGATTCTACCAAGAAATGTGTGTTCATTGAAACCGCTGGTTTTTGATAGTTTGGGCCCTATTGAATAATGAATGTTTTGAATTTTCTCCAAAAGTAAAGTAGTTGCAAACTCATCCTTTTAGAAACTTGTTTGGGCTGTTGAGAGGAGTAAAAAACCATCAAAAATTTCAATCCTGCATGATTCTACCAAGAAATGTGATTCTTCATTCAAAACCTGATTTTTGCTATTGGGCTCTATTGAATAATGAATGTTTTGAATTTTCTCCAAAAGTAAAGTAGTTGCAAACTCATGCTTTTAGAGACTTGTTTGGGCTCATGAGAGGAGTAGAAAAACATCAAAAATTTCAGTCCTGCATGATTCTACCAAGAAATGTGTGTTCATTGAAACCGCTGGTTTTTGATAGTTTGGGCCCTATTGAATAATGAATGTTTTGAATTTTCTCCAAAAGTAAAGTAGTTGCAAACTCATCCTTTTAGAAACTTGTTTGGGCTGTTGAGAGGAGTAAAAAACCATCAAAAATTTCAATCCTGCATGATTCTACCAAGAAATGTGATTCTTCATTCAAAACGCTGGTTTTTGCTATTGGGCTCTTTTGAGTAATGAATGTTTTGAATTTTCTCCAAAAGTAAAGTAGCTGCAAACTCATGCTTTTAGAGACTTGTTTGGGCTCATGAGAGGAGTAGAAAAACTTCAAAAATTTCAGTCCTGCATGATTCTACCAAGAAATGTGTGTTCATTCAAACCGCTGGTTTTTGATAGTTTGGGCCCTATTGAATAATGAATGTTTTGAATTTTCTCCAAAAGTAAAGTAGTTGCAAACTCATCCTTTTAGAAACTTGTTTGGGCTGTTGAGAAGAGTAAAAAACCATCAAAAATTTCAATCCTGCATGATTCTACCAAGAAATGTGATTCTTCATTCAAAACGCTGGTTTTTGCTATTGGGCTCTTTTGAGTAATGAATGTTTTGAATTTTCTCCAAAAGTAAAGTAGTTGCAAACTCATGCTTTTAGAGACTTGTTTGGGCTCATGAGAGGAGTAGAAAAACATCAAAAATTTCAGTCCTGCATGATTCTACCAAGAAATGTGTGTTCATTCAAACCACTTGTTTTTGATAGTTTGGGCCCTATTGAATAATGAATGTTTTGAATTTTCTCCAAAAGTAAAGTAGTTGCAAACTCATCCTTTTAGAAACTTGTTTGGGCTGTTGAGAGGAGTAAAAAACCATCAAAAATTTCAATCCTGCATGATTTTACCAAGAAATGTGATTCTTCATTCAAAACCTTATTTTTTGCTATTGGGCTCTATTGAATAATGAATGTTTTGAATTTTCTCCAAAAGTAAAGTAGTTGCAAACTCATGCTTTTAGAGACTTGTTTGGGCTCATGAGAGGAGTAGAAAAACATCAAAAATTTCAGTCCTGCACGATTCTACCAAGAAATGTGTGTTCATTGAAACCGCTGGTTTTTGATATTTTGGGCCCTATTGAATAATGAATGTTTTGAATTTTCTCCAAAAGTAAAGTAGATGCAAACTCATCCTTTTAGAAACTTGTTTGGGCTGTTGAGAGGAGTAAAAAACCATCAAAAATTTCAATCCTGCATGATTCTACCAAGAAATGTGATTCTTCATTCAAAACGCTGGTTTTTGCTATTGGGCTCTTTTGAGTAATGAATGTTTTGAATTTTCTCCAAAAGTAAAGTAGTTGCAAACTCATGCTTTTAGAGACTTGTTTGGGCTCATGAGAGGAGTAGAAAAACATTAAAAATTTCAGTCCTGCATGATTCTACCAAGAAATGTGTGTTCATTCAAACCGCTGGTTTTTGATAGTTTGGGCCCTATTGAATAATGAATGTTTTGAATTTTCTCCAAAAGTAACGTAGTTGCAAACTCATCCTTTTAGAAACTTGTTTGGGCTGTTGAGAGGAGTAAAAAACCATCAAAAATTTCAATCCTGCATGATTTTACCAAGAAATGTGATTCTTCATTCAAAACCTGATTTTTGCTATTGGGCTCTATTGAATAGTGAATGTTTTGAATTTTCTCCAAAAGTAAAGTAGTTGCAAACTCATGCTTTTAGAGACTTGTTTGGGCTCATGAGAGGAGTAGAAAAACATCAAAAATTTCAGTCCTGCATGATTCTACCAAGAAATGTGTGTTCATTGAAACCGCTGGTTTTTGATAGTTTGGGCCCTATTGAATAATGAATGTTTTGAATTTTCTCCAAAAGTAAAGTAGTTGCAAACTCATCCTTTTAGAAACTTGTTTGGGCTGTTGAGAGGAGTAAAAAACCATCAAAAATTTCAATCCTGCATGATTCTACCAAGAAATGTGATTCTTCATTCAAAACCTGATTTTTGCTATTGGGCTCTATTGAATAATGAATGTTTTGAATTTTCTCCAAAAGTAAAGTAGTTGCAAACTCATGCTTTTAGAGACTTGTTTGGGCTCATGAGAGGAGTAGAAAAACATCAAAAATTTCAGTCCTGCATGATTCTACCAAGAAATGTGTGTTCATTGAAACCGCTGGTTTTTGATAGTTTGGGCCCTATTGAATAATGAATGTTTTGAATTTTCTCCAAAAGTAAAGTAGTTGCAAACTCATCCTTTTAGAAACTTGTTTGGGCTGTTGAGAGGAGTAAAAAACCATCAAAAATTTCAATCCTGCATGATTCTACCAAGAAATGTGATTCTTCATTCAAAACGCTGGTTTTTGCTATTGGGCTCTTTTGAGTAATGAATGTTTTGAATTTTCTCCAAAAGTAAAGTAGTTGCAAACTCATGCTTTTAGAGACTTGTTTGGGCTCATGAGAGGAGTAGAAAAACATCAAAAATTTCAGTCCTGCATGATTCTACCAAGAAATGTGTGTTCATTCAAACCGCTGGTTTTTGATAGTTTGGGCCCTATTGAATAATGAATGTTTTGAATTTTCTCCAAAAGTAACGTAGTTGCAAACTCATCCTTTTAGAAACTTGTTTGGGCTGTTGAGAGGAGTAAAAAACCATCAAAAATTTCAATCCTGCATGATTTTACCAAGAAATGTGATTCTTCATTCAAAACCTGATTTTTGCTATTGGGCTCTATTGAATAATGAATGTTTTGAATTTTCTCCAAAAGTAAAGTAGTTGCAAACTCATGCTTTTAGAGACTTGTTTGGGCTCATGAGAGGAGTAGAAAAACATAAAAAATTTCAGTCCTGCATGATTCTACCAAGAAATGTGTGTTCATTGAAACCGCTGGTTTTTGATAGTTTGGGCCCTATTGAATAATGAATGTTTTGAATTTTCTCCAAAAGTAAAGTAGTTGCAAACTCATCCTTTTAGAAACTTGTTTGGGCTGTTGAGAGGAGTAAAAAACCATCAAAAATTTCAATCCTGCATGATTCTACCAAGAAATGTGATTCTTCATTCAAAACGCTGGTTTTTGCTATTGGGCTCTTTTGAGTAATGAATGTTTTGAATTTTCTCCAAAAGTAAAGTAGTTGCAAACTCATGCTTTTAGAGACTTGTTTGGGCTCATGAGAGGAGTAGAAAAACATCAAAAATTTCAGTCCTGCATGATTCTACCAAGAAATGTGTGTTCATTCAAACCGCTGGTTTTTGATAGTTTGGGCCCTATTGAATAATGAATGTTTTGAATTTTCTCCAAAAGTAACGTAGTTGCAAACTCATCCTTTTAGAAACTTGTTTGGGCTGTTGAGAGGAGTAAAAAACCATCAAAAATTTCAATCCTGCATGATTCTACCAAGAAATGTGATTCTTCATTCAAAACGCTGGTTTTTGCTATTGGGCTCTTTTGAGTAATTAATGTTTTGAATTTTCTCCAAAAGTAAAGTAGTTGCAAACTCATGCTTTTAGAGACTTGTTTGGGCTCATGAGAGGAGTAGAAAAACATCAAAAATTTCAGTCCTGCATGATTCTACCAAGAAATGTGTGTTCATTCAAACCGCTGGTTTTTGATAGTTTGGGCCCTATTGAATAATGAATGTTTTGAATTTTCTCCAAAAGTAAAGTAGTTGCAAACTCATCCTTTTAGAAACTTGTTTGGGCTGTTGAGAGGAGTAAAAAACCATCAAAAATTTCAATCCTGCATGATTCTACCAAGAAATGTGATTCTTCATTCAAAACGCTGGTTTTTGCTATTGGGCTCTTTTGAGTAATGAATGTTTTGAATTTTCTCCAAAAGTAAAGTAGTTGCAAACTCATGCTTTTAGAGACTTGTTTGGGCTCATGAGAGGAGTAGAAAAACATCAAAAATTTCAGTCCTGCATGATTCTACCAAGAAATGTGTGTTCATTCAAACCGCTGGTTTTTGATAGTTTGGGCCCTATTGAATAATGAATGTTTTGAATTTTCTCCAAAAGTAAAGTAGTTGCAAACTCATCCTTTTAGAAACTTGTTTGGGCTGTTGAGAAGAGTAAAAAACCATCAAAAATTTCAATCCTGCATGATTCTACCAAGAAATGTGATTCTTCATTCAAAACGCTGGTTTTTGCTATTGGACTCTTTTGAGTAATGAATGTTTTGAATTTTCTCCAAAAGTAAAGTAGTTGCAAACTCATGCTTTTAGAGACTTGTTTGGGCTCATGAGAGGAGTAGAAAAACATCAAAAATTTCAGTCCTGCATGATTCTACCAAGAAATGTGTGTTCATTCAAACCACTTGTTTTTGATAGTTTGGGCCCTATTGAATAATGAATGTTTTGAATTTTCTCCAAAAGTAAAGTAGTTGCAAACTCATCCTTTTAGAAACTTGTTTGGGCTGTTGAGAGGAGTAAAAAACCATCAAAAATTTCAATCCTGCATGATTTTACCAAGAAATGTGATTCTTCATTCAAAACCTTATTTTTTGCTATTGGGCTCTATTGAATAATGAATGTTTTGAATTTTCTCCAAAAGTAAAGTACTTGCAAACTCATGCTTTTAGAGACTTGTTTGGGCTCATGAGAGGAGTAGAAAAACATCTAAAATTTCAGTCCTGCATGATTCTACCAAGAAATGTGTGTTCATTGAAACCGCTGGTTTTTGATAGTTTGGGCCCTATTGAATAATGAATGTTTTGAATTTTCTCCAAAAGTAACGTAGTTGCAAACTCATCCTTTTAGAAACTTGTTTGGGCTGTTGAGAGGAGTAAAAAACCATCAAAAATTTCAATCCTGCATGATTTTACCAAGAAATGTGATTCTTCATTCAAAACCTGATTTTTGCTATTGGGCTCTATTGAATAGTGAATGTTTTGAATTTTCTCCAAAAGTAAAGTAGTTGCAAACTCATGCTTTTAGAGACTTGTTTGGGCTCATGAGAGGAGTAGAAAAACATCAAAAATTTCAGTCCTGCATGATTCTACCAAGAAATGTGTGTTCATTGAAACCGCTGGTTTTTGATAGTTTGGGCCCTATTGAATAATGAATGTTTTGAATTTTCTCCAAAAGTAAAGTAGTTGCAAACTCATCCTTTTAGGAACTTGTTTGGGCTGTTGAGAGGAGTAAAAAACCATCAAAAATTTCAATCCTGCATGATTCTACCAAGAAATGTGATTCTTCATTCAAAACCTGATTTTTGCTATTGGGCTCTATTGAATAATGAATGTTTTGAATTTTCTCCAAAAGTAAAGTAGTTGCAAACTCATGCTTTTAGAGACTTGTTTGGGCTCATGAGAGGAGTAGAAAAACATCAAAAATTTCAGTCCTGCATGATTCTACCAAGAAATGTGTGTTCATTGAAACCGCTGGTTTTTGATAGTTTGGGCCCTATTGAATAATGAATGTTTTGAATTTTCTCCAAAAGTAAAGTAGTTGCAAACTCATCCTTTTAGAAACTTGTTTGGGCTGTTGAGAGGAGTAAAAAACCATCAAAAATTTCAATCCTGCATGATTCTACCAAGAAATGTGATTCTTCATTCAAAACGCTGGTTTTTGCTATTGGGCTCTTTTGAGTAATGAATGTTTTGAATTTTCTCCAAAAGTAAAGTAGTTGCAAACTCATGCTTTTAGAGACTTGTTTGGGCTCATGAGAGGAGTAGAAAAACATCAAAAATTTCAGTCCTGCATGATTCTACCAAGAAATGTGTGTTCATTGAAACCGCTGGTTTTTGATAGTTTGGGCCCTATTGAATAATGAATGTTTTGAATTTTCTCCAAAAGTAACGTAGTTGCAAACTCATCCTTTTAGAAACTTGTTTGGGCTGTTGAGAGGAGTAAAAAACCATCAAAAATTTCAATCCTGCATGATTTTACCAAGAAATGTGATTCTTCATTCAAAACCTGATTTTTGCTATTGGGCTCTATTGAATAGTGAATGTTTTGAATTTTCTCCAAAAGTAAAGTAGTTGCAAACTCATGCTTTTAGAGACTTGTTTGGGCTCATGAGAGGAGTAGAAAAACATCAAAAATTTCAGTCCTGCATGATTCTACCAAGAAATGTGTGTTCATTGAAACCGCTGGTTTTTGATAGTTTGGGCCCTATTGAATAATGAATGTTTTGAATTTTCTCCAAAAGTAAAGTAGTTGCAAACTCATCCTTTTAGAAACTTGTTTGGGCTGTTGAGAGGAGTAAAAAACCATCAAAAATTTCAATCCTGCATGATTCTACCAAGAAATGTGATTCTTCATTCAAAACCTGATTTTTGCTATTGGGCTCTATTGAATAATGAATGTTTTGAATTTTCTCCAAAAGTAAAGTAGTTGCAAACTCATGCTTTTAGAGACTTGTTTGGGCTCATGAGAGGAGTAGAAAAACATCAAAAATTTCAGTCCTGCATGATTCTACCAAGAAATGTGTGTTCATTGAAACCGCTGGTTTTTGATAGTTTGGGCCCTATTGAATAATGAATGTTTTGAATTTTCTCCAAAAGTAAAGTAGTTGCAAACTCATCCTTTTAGAAACTTGTTTGGGCTGTTGAGAGGAGTAAAAAACCATCAAAAATTTCAATCCTGCATGATTCTACCAAGAAATGTGATTCTTCATTCAAAACGCTGGTTTTTGCTATTGGGCTCTTTTGAGTAATGAATGTTTTGAATTTTCTCCAAAAGTAAAGTAGTTGCAAACTCATGCTTTTAGAGACTTGTTTGGGCTCATGAGAGGAGTAGAAAAACATCAAAAATTTCAGTCCTGCATGATTCTACCAAGAAATGTGTGTTCATTCAAACCGCTGGTTTTTGATAGTTTGGGCCCTATTGAATAATGAATGTTTTGAATTTTCTCCAAAAGTAAAGTAGTTGCAAACTCATCCTTTTAGAAACTTGTTTGGGCTGTTGAGAGGAGTAAAAAACCATCAAAAATTTCAATCCTGCATGATTCTACCAAGAAATGTGATTCTTCATTCAAAACGCTGGTTTTTGCTATTGGGCTCTTTTGAGTAATGAATGTTTTGAATTTTCTCCAAAAGTAAAGTAGTTGCAAACTCATGCTTTTAGAGACTTGTTTGGGCTCATGAGAGGAGTAGAAAAACATCAAAAATTTCAGTCCTGCATGATTCTACCAAGAAATGTGTGTTCATTCAAACCACTTGTTTTTGATAGTTTGGGCCCTATTGAATAATGAATGTTTTGAATTTTCTCCAAAAGTAAAGTAGTTGCAAACTCATCCTTTTAGAAACTTGTTTGGGCTGTTGAGAGGAGTAAAAAACCATCAAAAATTTCAATCCTGCATGATTTTACCAAGAAATGTGATTCTTCATTCAAAACCTTATTTTTTGCTATTGGGCTCTATTGAATAATGAATGTTTTGAATTTTCTCCAAAAGTAAAGTAGTTGCAAACTCATGCTTTTAGAGACTTGTTTGGGCTCATGAGAGGAGTAGAAAAACATCTAAAATTTCAGTCCTGCATGATTCTACCAAGAAATGTGTGTTCATTCAAACCGCTGGTTTTTGATATTTTGGGCCCTATTGAATAATGAATGTTTTGAATTTTCTCCAAAAGTAAAGTAGTTGCAAACTCATCCTTTTCGAAACTTGTTTGGGCTGTTGAGAGGAGTAAAAAACCATCAAAAATTTCAATCCTGCATGATTCTACCAAGAAATGTGATTCTTCATTCAAAACGCTGGTTTTTGCTATTGGGCTCTATTGAATAATGAATGTTTTGAATTTTCTCCAAAAGTAAAGTAGTTGCAAACTCATGCTTTTAGAGACTTGTTTGGGCTCATGAGAGGAGTAGAAAAACATCAAAAATTTCAGTCCTGCATGATTCTACCAAGAAATGTGTGTTCATTCAAACCGCTGGTTTTTGATAGTTTGGGCCCTATTGAATAATGAATGTTTTGAATTTTCTCCAAAAGTAACGTAGTTGCAAACTCATCCTTTTAGAAACTTGTTTGGGCTGTTGAGAGGAGTAAAAAACCATCAAAAATTTCAATCCTGCATGATTTTACCAAGAAATGTGATTCTTCATTCAAAACCTGATTTTTGCTATTGGGCTCTATTGAATAGTGAATGTTTTGAATTTTCTCCAAAAGTAAAGTAGTTGCAAACTCATGCTTTTAGAGACTTGTTTGGGCTCATGAGAGGAGTAGAAAAACATCAAAAATTTCAGTCCTGCATGATTCTACCAAGAAATGTGTGTTCATTGAAACCGCTGGTTTTTGATAGTTTGGGCCCTATTGAATAATGAATGTTTTGAATTTTCTCCAAAAGTAAAGTAGTTGCAAACTCATCCTTTTAGAAACTTGTTTGGGCTGTTGAGAGGAGTAAAAAACCATCAAAAATTTCAATCCTGCATGATTCTACCAAGAAATGTGATTCTTCATTCAAAACCTGATTTTTGCTATTGGGCTCTATTGAATAATGAATGTTTTGAATTTTCTCCAAAAGTAAAGTAGTTGCAAACTCATGCTTTTAGAGACTTGTTTGGGCTCATGAGAGGAGTAGAAAAACATCAAAAATTTCAGTCCTGCATGATTCTACCAAGAAATGTGTGTTCATTGAAACCGCTGGTTTTTGATAGTTTGGGCCCTATTGAATAATGAATGTTTTGAATTTTCTCCAAAAGTAAAGTAGTTGCAAACTCATCCTTTTAGAAACTTGTTTGGGCTGTTGAGAGGAGTAAAAAACCATCAAAAATTTCAATCCTGCATGATTCTACCAAGAAATGTGATTCTTCATTCAAAACGCTGGTTTTTGCTATTGGGCTCTTTTGAGTAATGAATGTTTTGAATTTTCTCCAAAAGTAAAGTAGTTGCAAACTCATGCTTTTAGAGACTTGTTTGGGCTCATGAGAGGAGTAGAAAAACATCAAAAATTTCAGTCCTGCATGATTCTACCAAGAAATGTGTGTTCATTCAAACCGCTGGTTTTTGATAGTTTGGGCCCTATTGAATAATGAATGTTTTGAATTTTCTCCAAAAGTAAAGTAGTTGCAAACTCATCCTTTTAGAAACTTGTTTGGGCTGTTGAGAGGAGTAAAAAACCATCAAAAATTTCAATCCTGCATGATTTTACCAAGAAATGTGATTCTTCATTCAAAACCTGATTTTTGCTATTGGGCTCTATTGAATAATGAATGTTTTGAATTTTCTCCAAAAGTAAAGTAGTTGCAAACTCATGCTTTTAGAGACTTGTTTGGGCTCATGAGAGGAGTAGAAAAACATAAAAAATTTCAGTCCTGCATGATTCTACCAAGAAATGTGTGTTCATTGAAACCGCTGGTTTTTGATAGTTTGGGCCCTATTGAATAATGAATGTTTTGAATTTTCTCCAAAAGTAAAGTAGTTGCAAACTCATCCTTTTAGAAACTTGTTTGGGCTGTTGAGAGGAGTAAAAAACCATCAAAAATTTCAATCCTGCATGATTCTACCAAGAAATGTGATTCTTCATTCAAAACGCTGGTTTTTGCTATTGGGCTCTATTGAATAGTGAATGTTTTGAATTTTCTCCAAAAGTAAAGTAGTTGCAAACTCATCCTTTTAGAGACTTGTTTGGGCTCATGAGAGGAGTAGAAAAACATCAAAAATTTCAGTCCTGCATGATTCTACCAAGAAATGTGTGTTCATTGAAACCGCTGGTTTTTGATAGTTTGGGCCCTATTGAATAATGAATGTTTTGAATTTTCTCCAAAAGTAAAGTAGTTGCAAACTCATCCTTTTAGGAACTTGTTTGGGCTGTTGAGAGGAGTAAAAAACCATCAAAAATTTCAATCCTGCATGATTCTACCAAGAAATGTGATTCTTCATTCAAAACGCTGGTTTTTGCTATTGGGCCCTATTGAATAATGAATGTTTTGAATTTTCTCCAAAAGTAAAGTAGTTGCAAACTCATCCTTTTAGAAACTTGTTTGGGCTGTTGAGAGGAGTAAAAAACCATAAAAAATTTCAATCCTGCATGATTCTACCAAGAAATGTGATTCTTCATTCAAAACGCTGGTTTTTGCTATTGGGCTCTTTTGAGTAATGAATGTTTTGAATTTTCTCCAAAAGTAAAGTAGTTGCAAACTCATGCTTTTAGAGACTTGTTTGGGCTCATGAGAGGAGTAGAAAAACATCAAAAATTTCAGTCCTGCATCATTCTACCAAGAAATGTGTGTTCATTCAAACCGCTGGTTTTTGATAGTTTGGGCCCTATTGAATAATGAATGTTTTGAATTTTCTCCAAAAGTAAAGTAGTTGCAAACTCATCCTTTTAGAAACTTGTTTGGGCTGTTGAGAGGAGTAAAAAACCATCAAAAATTTCAATCCTGCATGATTTTACCAAGAAATGTGATTCTTCATTCAAAACCTGATTTTTGCTATTGGGCTCTATTGAATAATGAATGTTTTGAATTTTCTCCAAAAGTAAAGTAGTTGCAAACTCATGCTTTTAGAGACTTGTTTGGGCTCATGAGAGGAGTAGAAAAACATCAAAAATTTCAGTCCTGCATGATTCTACCAAGAAATGTGTGTTCATTGAAACCGCTGGTTTTTGATAGTTTGGGCCCTATTGAATAATGAATGTTTTGAATTTTCTCCAAAAGTAAAGTAGTTACAAACTCATCCTTTTAGAAACTTGTTTGGGCTGTTGAGAGGAGTAAAAAACCATCAAAAATTTCAATCCTGCATGATTCTACCAAGAAATGTGTTTCTTCATTCAAAACCTGATTTTTGCTATTGGGCTCTATTGAATAATGAATGTTTTGAATTTTCTCCAAAAGTAAAGTAGTTGCAAACTCATGCTTTTAGAGACTTGTTTGGGCTCATGAGAGGAGTAGAAAAACATCAAAAATTTCAGTCCTGCATGATTCTACCAAGAAATGTGTGTTCATTGAAACCGCTGGTTTTTGATAGTTTGGGCCCTATTGAATAATGAATGTTTTGAATTTTCTCCAAAAGTAAAGTAGTTGCAAACTCATCCTTTTAGAAACTTGTTTGGGCTGTTGAGAGGAGTAAAAAACCATCAAAAATTTCAATCCTGCATGATTCTACCAAGAAATGTGATTCTTCATTCAAAACGCTGGTTTTTGCTATTGGGCTCTTTTGAGTAATGAATGTTTTGAATTTTCTCCAAAAGTAAAGTAGTTGCAAACTCATGCTTTTAGAGACTTGTTTGGGCTCATGAGAGGAGTAGAAAAACATCAAAAATTTCAGTCCTGCATGATTCTACCAAGAAATGTGTGTTCATTGAAACCGCTGGTTTTTGATAGTTTGGGCCCTATTGAATAATGAATGTTTTGAATTTTCTCCAAAAGTAAAGTAGTTGCAAACTCATCCTTTTAGAAACTTGTTTGGGCTGTTGAGAGGAGTAAAAAACCATCAAAAATTTCAATCCTGCATGATTCTACCAAGAAATGTGATTCTTCATTCAAAACCTGATTTTTGCTATTGGGCTCTATTGAATAATGAATGTTTTGAATTTTCTCCAAAAGTAAAGTAGTTGCAAACTCATGCTTTTAGAGACTTGTTTGGGCTCATGAGAGGAGTAGAAAAACATCAAAAATTTCAGTCCTGCATGATTCTACCAAGAAATGTGTGTTCATTGAAACCGCTGGTTTTTGATAGTTTGGGCCCTATTGAATAATGAATGTTTTGAATTTTCTCCAAAAGTAAAGTAGTTGCAAACTCATCCTTTTAGAAACTTGTTTGGGCTGTTGAGAGGAGTAAAAAACCATCAAAAATTTCAATCCTGCATGATTCTACCAAGAAATGTGATTCTTCATTCAAAACGCTGGTTTTTGCTATTGGGCTCTTTTGAGTAATGAATGTTTTGAATTTTCTCCAAAAGTAAAGTAGTTGCAAACTCATGCTTTTAGAGACTTGTTTGGGCTCATGAGAGGAGTAGAAAAACATCAAAAATTTCAGTCCTGCATGATTCTACCAAGAAATGTGTGTTCATTCAAACCGCTGGTTTTTGATAGTTTGGGCCCTATTGAATAATGAATGTTTTGAATTTTCTCCAAAAGTAAAGTAGTTGCAAACTCATCCTTTTAGAAACTTGTTTGGGCTGTTGAGAGGAGTAAAAAACCATCAAAAATTTCAATCCTGCATGATTTTACCAAGAAATGTGATTCTTCATTCAAAACCTGATTTTTGCTATTGGGCTCTATTGAATAATGAATGTTTTGAATTTTCTCCAAAAGTAAAGTAGTTGCAAACTCATGCTTTTAGAGACTTGTTTGGGCTCATGAGAGGAGTAGAAAAACATAAAAAATTTCAGTCCTGCATGATTCTACCAAGAAATGTGTGTTCATTGAAACCGCTGGTTTTTGATAGTTTGGGCCCTATTGAATAATGAATGTTTTGAATTTTCTCCAAAAGTAAAGTAGTTGCAAACTCATCCTTTTAGAAACTTGTTTGGGCTGTTGAGAGGAGTAAAAAACCATCAAAAATTTCAATCCTGCATGATTCTACCAAGAAATGTGATTCTTCATTCAAAACGCTGGTTTTTGCTATTGGGCTCTATTGAATAGTGAATGTTTTGAATTTTCTCCAAAAGTAAAGTAGTTGCAAACTCATCCTTTTAGAGACTTGTTTGGGCTCATGAGAGGAGTAGAAAAACATCAAAAATTTCAGTCCTGCATGATTCTACCAAGAAATGTGTGTTCATTGAAACCGCTGGTTTTTGATAGTTTGGGCCCTATTGAATAATGAATGTTTTGAATTTTCTCCAAAAGTAAAGTAGTTGCAAACTCATCCTTTTAGAAACTTGTTTGGGCTGTTGAGAGGAGTAAAAAACCATCAAAAATTTCAATCCTGCATGATTCTACCAAGAAATGTGATTCTTCATTCAAAACGCTGGTTTTTGCTATTGGGCCCTATTGAATAATGAATGTTTTGAATTTTCTCCAAAAGTAAAGTAGTTGCAAACTCATCCTTTTAGAAACTTGTTTGGGCTGTTGAGAGGAGTAAAAAACCATAAAAAATTTCAATCCTGCATGATTCTACCAAGAAATGTGATTCTTCATTCAAAACGCTGGTTTTTGCTATTGGGCTCTTTTGAGTAATGAATGTTTTGAATTTTCTCCAAAAGTAAAGTAGTTGCAAACTCATGCTTTTAGAGACTTGTTTGGGCTCATGAGAGGAGTAGAAAAACATCAAAAATTTCAGTCCTGCATCATTCTACCAAGAAATGTGTGTTCATTCAAACCGCTGGTTTTTGATAGTTTGGGCCCTATTGAATAATGAATGTTTTGAATTTTCTCCAAAAGTAAAGTAGTTGCAAACTCATCCTTTTAGAAACTTGTTTGGGCTGTTGAGAGGAGTAAAAAACCATCAAAAATTTCAATCCTGCATGATTTTACCAAGAAATGTGATTCTTCATTCAAAACCTGATTTTTGCTATTGGGCTCTATTGAATAATGAATGTTTTGAATTTTCTCCAAAAGTAAAGTAGTTGCAAACTCATGCTTTTAGAGACTTGTTTGGGCTCATGAGAGGAGTAGAAAAACATCAAAAATTTCAGTCCTGCATGATTCTACCAAGAAATGTGTGTTCATTGAAACCGCTGGTTTTTGATAGTTTGGGCCCTATTGAATAATGAATGTTTTGAATTTTCTCCAAAAGTAAAGTAGTTACAAACTCATCCTTTTAGAAACTTGTTTGGGCTGTTGAGAGGAGTAAAAAACCATCAAAAATTTCAATCCTGCATGATTCTACCAAGAAATGTGTTTCTTCATTCAAAACCTGATTTTTGCTATTGGGCTCTATTGAATAATGAATGTTTTGAATTTTCTCCAAAAGTAAAGTAGTTGCAAACTCATGCTTTTAGAGACTTGTTTGGGCTCATGAGAGGAGTAGAAAAACATCAAAAATTTCAGTCCTGCATGATTCTACCAAGAAATGTGTGTTCATTGAAACCGCTGGTTTTTGATAGTTTGGGCCCTATTGAATAATGAATGTTTTGAATTTTCTCCAAAAGTAAAGTAGTTGCAAACTCATCCTTTTAGAAACTTGTTTGGGCTGTTGAGAGGAGTAAAAAACCATCAAAAATTTCAATCCTGCATGATTCTACCAAGAAATGTGATTCTTCATTCAAAACGCTGGTTTTTGCTATTGGGCTCTTTTGAGTAATGAATGTTTTGAATTTTCTCCAAAAGTAAAGTAGTTGCAAACTCATGCTTTTAGAGACTTGTTTGGGCTCATGAGAGGAGTAGAAAAACATCAAAAATTTCAGTCCTGCATGATTCTACCAAGAAATGTGTGTTCATTGAAACCGCTGGTTTTTGATAGTTTGGGCCCTATTGAATAATGAATGTTTTGAATTTTCTCCAAAAGTAAAGTAGTTGCAAACTCATCCTTTTAGAAACTTGTTTGGGCTGTTGAGAGGAGTAAAAAACCATCAAAAATTTCAATCCTGCATGATTCTACCAAGAAATGTGATTCTTCATTCAAAACCTGATTTTTGCTATTGGGCTCTATTGAATAATGAATGTTTTGAATTTTCTCCAAAAGTAAAGTAGTTGCAAACTCATGCTTTTAGAGACTTGTTTGGGCTCATGAGAGGAGTAGAAAAACATAAAAAATTTCAGTCCTGCATGATTCTACCAAGAAATGTGTGTTCATTGAAACCGCTGGTTTTTGATAGTTTGGGCCCTATTGAATAATGAATGTTTTGAATTTTCTCCAAAAGTAAAGTAGTTGCAAACTCATCCTTTTAGAAACTTGTTTGGGCTGTTGAGAGGAGTAAAAAACCATCAAAAATTTCAATCCTGCATGATTCTACCAAGAAATGTGATTCTTCATTCAAAACGCTGGTTTTTGCTATTGGGCTCTTTTGAGTAATGAATGTTTTGAATTTTCTCCAAAAGTAAAGTAGTTGCAAACTCATGCTTTTAGAGACTTGTTTGGGCTCATGAGAGGAGTAGAAAAACATCAAAAATTTCAGTCCTGCATGATTCTACCAAGAAATGTGTGTTCATTCAAACCGCTGGTTTTTGATAGTTTGGGCCCTATTGAATAATGAATGTTTTGAATTTTCTCCAAAAGTAAAGTAGTTGCAAACTCATCCTTTTAGAAACTTGTTTGGGCTGTTGAGAGGAGTAAAAAACCATCAAAAATTTCAATCCTGCATGATTTTACCAAGAAATGTGATTCTTCATTCAAAACCTGATTTTTGCTATTGGGCTCTATTGAATAATGAATGTTTTGAATTTTCTCCAAAAGTAAAGTAGTTGCAAACTCATGCTTTTAGAGACTTGTTTGGGCTCATGAGAGGAGTAGAAAAACATAAAAAATTTCAGTCCTGCATGATTCTACCAAGAAATGTGTGTTCATTGAAACCGCTGGTTTTTGATAGTTTGGGCCCTATTGAATAATGAATGTTTTGAATTTTCTCCAAAAGTAAAGTAGTTGCAAACTCATCCTTTTAGAAACTTGTTTGGGCTGTTGAGAGGAGTAAAAAACCATCAAAAATTTCAATCCTGCATGATTCTACCAAGAAATGTGATTCTTCATTCAAAACGCTGGTTTTTGCTATTGGGCTCTATTGAATAGTGAATGTTTTGAATTTTCTCCAAAAGTAAAGTAGTTGCAAACTCATCCTTTTAGAGACTTGTTTGGGCTCATGAGAGGAGTAGAAAAACATCAAAAATTTCAGTCCTGCATGATTCTACCAAGAAATGTGTGTTCATTGAAACCGCTGGTTTTTGATAGTTTGGGCCCTATTGAATAATGAATGTTTTGAATTTTCTCCAAAAGTAAAGTAGTTGCAAACTCATCCTTTTAGAAACTTGTTTGGGCTGTTGAGAGGAGTAAAAAACCATCAAAAATTTCAATCCTGCATGATTCTACCAAGAAATGTGATTCTTCATTCAAAACGCTGGTTTTTGCTATTGGGCCCTATTGAATAATGAATGTTTTGAATTTTCTCCAAAAGTAAAGTAGTTGCAAACTCATCCTTTTAGAAACTTGTTTGGGCTGTTGAGAGGAGTAAAAAACCATAAAAAATTTCAATCCTGCATGATTCTACCAAGAAATGTGATTCTTCATTCAAAACGCTGGTTTTTGCTATTGGGCTCTTTTGAGTAATGAATGTTTTGAATTTTCTCCAAAAGTAAAGTAGTTGCAAACTCATGCTTTTAGAGACTTGTTTGGGCTCATGAGAGGAGTAGAAAAACATCAAAAATTTCAGTCCTGCATCATTCTACCAAGAAATGTGTGTTCATTGAAACCGCTGGTTTTTGATAGTTTGGGCCCTATTGAATAATGAATGTTTTGAATTTTCTCCAAAAGTAAAGTAGTTGCAAACTCATCCTTTTAGAAACTTGTTTGGGCTGTTGAGAGGAGTAAAAAATCATCAAAAATTTCAATCCTGCATGATTTTACCAAGAAATGTGATTCTTCATTCAAAACCTGATTTTTGCTATTGGGCTCTATTGAATAATGAATGTTTTGAATTTTCTCCAAAAGTAAAGTAGTTGCAAACTCATACTTTTAGAGACTTGTTTGGGCTCATGAGAGGAGTAGAAAAACATCAAAAATTTCAGTCCTGCATGATTCTACCAAGAAATGTGTGTTCATTGAAACCGCTGGTTTTTGATAGTTTGGGCCCTATTGAATAATGAATGTTTTGAATTTTCTCCAAAAGTAAAGTAGTTACAAACTCATCCTTTTAGAAACTTTGTTTGGGCTGTTGAGAGGAGTAAAAAACCATCAAAAATTTCAATCCTGCATGATTCTACCAAGAAATGTGTTTCTTCATTCAAAACCTGATTTTTGCTATTGGGCTCTATTGAATAATGAATGTTTTGAATTTTCTCCAAAAGTAAAGTAGTTGCAAACTCATGCTTTTAGAGACTTGTTTGGGCTCATGAGAGGAGTAGAAAAACATCAAAAATTTCAGTCCTGCATGATTCTACCAAGAAATGTGTGTTCATTGAAACCGCTGGTTTTTGATAGTTTGGGCCCTATTGAATAATGAATGTTTTGAATTTTCTCCAAAAGTAAAGTAGTTGCAAACTCATCCTTTTAGAAACTTGTTTGGGCTGTTGAGAGGAGTAAAAAACCATCAAAAATTTCAATCCTGCATGATTCTACCAAGAAATGTGATTCTTCATTCAAAACGCTGGTTTTTGCTATTGGGCTCTTTTGAGTAATGAATGTTTTGAATTTTCTCCAAAAGTAAAGTAGTTGCAAACTCATGCTTTTAGAGACTTGTTTGGGCTCATGAGAGGAGTAGAAAAACATCAAAAATTTCAGTCCTGCATGATTCTACCAAGAAATGTGTGTTCATTGAAACCGCTGGTTTTTGATAGTTTGGGCCCTATTGAATAATGAATGTTTTGAATTTTCTCCAAAAGTAAAGTAGTTGCAAACTCATCCTTTTAGAAACTTGTTTGGGCTGTTGAGAGGAGTAAAAAACCATCAAAAATTTCAATCCTGCATGATTCTACCAAGAAATGTGATTCTTCATTCAAAACGCTGGTTTTTGCTATTGGGCTCTTTTGAGTAATGAATGTTTTGAATTTTCTCCAAAAGTAAAGTAGTTGCAAACTCATGCTTTTAGAGACTTGTTTGGGCTCATGAGAGGAGTAGAAAAACATCAAAAATTTCAGTCCTGCATGATTCTACCAAGAAATGTGTGTTCATTCAAACCGCTGGTTTTTGATAGTTTGGGCCCTATTGAATAATGAATGTTTGTAATTTTCTCAAAAAGTAAAGTAGTTGCAAACTCATCCTTTTAGAAACTTGTTTGGGCTGTTGAGAGGAGTAAAAAACCATCAAAAATTTCAATCCTGCATGATTTTACCAAGAAATGTGATTCTTCATTCAAAACCTGATTTTTGCTATTGGGCTCTATTGAATAATGAATGTTTTGAATTTTCTTTAACAATAATTTTTATTAGAATTTTCAGAATAGTAGGCAGAATGTAAAATTTACACTTGTACAGACTCATCTAAGTAAGTTATTGTACTGATGTAAAAAAAAAAAAAAAAATATGAATACATCACAATATGATGACATTTCAATAGTATATCAACATTGAGAGTAAATGTAATAAACATTAAACAAATAGTACCAGAAAGAAACAATAAAAAGAAAGGTAAATTTAGGCACTTGAATACGTGAAATATTGGCACATCATAAACCATAAGAAATAAAATATGAGTTCAGGATATGAAATCCTTTTCTATTTTAGACTTTAGTTCCATCCATTTATTCCATCTGTCATCAAATATTTTAATTAAGCCTTTATTAATATAGTGAATCTTCTCGTAGACACAATGTTTGTCCACCAGTAAAATAAGGGTGACAATGGCTGGAGGTTGCTTCCTGTTCCAACCCTTCGCTACAAGGAAGGCTGCAGACATAAGGATATGAGCCGCCAGAAATTTATTTCTTTTAAATCTATGTATGTCTATTAGTAACAAGGCTAGAGCAGGTTGTGGTTGAATACACCAATTGCATATGAGTGAAAGCAAATCGAACACCCTGGACCAGTACAACTTCAGCACAGGGCATCCCCAAAAAACATGTAATAAATCTGCCTGAGATCCACAGTTACGCCAACACATTCCAGATACCCCCCCTCCAAAATGTTTCAATCTATTTGGGGTAAGGTAATATCTATGAATTAATTTGTAATGCGTTTCTAGTATATTCATACATCTTGTGGATTTGATTGCAATTTTAAGAGAGGAGATCCACTGGGGACCATATATCTGTCTCTGTAATGTGGTTTCCCATTTTTCAAAGCATCCTTCATTGGTGAAGGTGTCTTTGTTGGTCAGGCTATTATATAAGGGTCTAAGATAACTCTTATGTCTAGTTGACATATTAAATAGAAAATTGTTAATAGTAAGGTCAATTGGAACCACTCTAAAAAGGTATTTCTTATATTTGTTGTATTCTTCCTTGAGTAGGAGATATGTCATATACTCCGAATTGGGAACCCCAAATCTGTTCTTTAATAACTCAAAGGGTATGACTCTGTTATTGTCTATCAAGTCATCTACAAAGGTGATCGGAAATTTGGTCCAGCTGTCAAATATAGGTCTTAGAGAAGTCCTGACAGGAGACAGATAAGGGAGTCTCAACCTCTCGAGTAAAAAAGAGGAAGAGCTAGTCTTTCTTTTGCATACATACGACCAGCACAACATAGAGGCCTTAAGTATGGGATTATCTATTTTCATAATTTCCCTTCTATGTAGAAGGAAGTAGGTTATGAATAAAACTGGTTCCCTATTGGGCATCATATCCCTTTCAATATTTGGCCACCCCAGGTCTGTCTGTTCCACAAACCAGCCTTTTGTCAGTTCAGTCATAGTGGCATAATAATATGCCTCAAGATCTGGTATGGCCACCCCCCCTTTCTCCTTGGATTTAAGTAGAGTGCGCTTTTTCACTCTAGGTTTCCCATTGTTCCAAATAAATTTATTCATCTGGTGTGTTAGTTTTTGTATATACTGTACAGATATAGGCAGAGGGACGTTCCTGTATAAAAATAGGACTTTGGGTAGGCAGAACATCTTATATAGCACTATTCTGCCCATCCATGTGGCTGGGGTCTTCGACAGTTCCTTCAACTTAAGGTCGAGAGACTGTAGAAGGTGATCCATGTTTACCTCACTCATATGCATGGGGTTACCTGTGAGCCAAATTCCTAAGTACGGTATCCTGGTACAGTCCCAATTAAAGGGATACTTGTCTCTTAGTTGCTGTTTCGTAGAGGCTGAAAGGAAAAGTGATAGAACATTAGTCTTTTTTACATTTAATTTATAGTATGAAACTGAGCCAAATAAATTTATGATATCCCATATCTTTTCCAGGGAATCAATTGGATTTGTGAGTGTGAGTATAATGTCATCTGCATAGAGGTTAATCTTATGCTCTGAATCTTTCAATTGTACACCGTGTACTTCACCAGAATCCCTTATCATTTGAGCCAAAGGTTCCAGGCTCAGGATAAAAATTATTGGGGATAGAGGACATCCCTGTCTTGTCCCATTAGTTATAAAAAATGTATCTGACATCGTGTTGTTGACCAGCACAGAGGCAGATGGCCGAGAGTATAAAGCTCGAATACTTCTCATCATCTCCCCACCAAAACCCATTTTCTCCAATACTGTAAAGGCATAGGCCCAATTGATCCGGTCAAAGGCCTTTTCAGCGTCAAGAGCCACAAACAAACTGGAAATCCTATTTTTGTAGCATGAATATAAGTGATGCAGGACACTTCTAGAACTGTCTGAAGTTTGCCTAGATTTTACAAAACCGACTTGATCGGGATGTATAAGGAATGGAACAACGTCCTGTAATCTTTCTGCTAATATTTTTGCGTAGATCTTGATATCCACATTTAGGAGAGAAATAGGCCTATAGTTTTCGATTTTGGTCGAATCTTTATCTGGTTTGGGAATCACCACTATTGTGGCTCTCAGCATATCTGTGCTGCACTTTCCTTCTGATTTAATAAAATTCAGGGCATTAGTTAAGTGTGGGATGAGTTCCTTTTTAAATTCTTTATAATACTCTATAGGAAAGCCATCTGGACCTGGAGCCTTGTCATTTTTAAGATTATTCATCGCAAAAGAGACCTCACCCTCAGTAAAGGGTGCGTCAAGTGACTCCTTCTGCTTTAGAGACAAAGATCCCAGCTTTACTTTTTCCAAAAAATTATTTATCATCTCTGGTGAAGGAGAGGGATGAGCTCCATTGTTTCCTATGTTATATAATTTAGAATAGTAGCTCTCAAAGGCTAGGGCTATCTCTTTGGGTTTTTCTATAGTCTTTGAGCTTTGGGTTATTTTTTTGATTGGATGTTTTTTATTTATGGGTTTAAACCTATTTGCCATATTTTTGGAGAACTTATTATTATTAACATAAAACCCTGCCCTATTAAATAAAGTCTTTTTCTCATATAAGTTGATGAGGAGATTCCTAAGTTCCAGTCTGAGGGAGTACAATTCATTATATTTAGCAAAATTTTTGTCTGCTTTAGCCTGGGATTCTAATTTTTGGATCTGTTCTAACAACATCCTCTGTTGGCTCTCTCTTGCCCTTTTTTGTCTCGAAGCAGCTTGGATCAGATGACCCCTAATGACACATTTATGTGCTAGCCACAATGTTTCAGGTGTAATTTCTTGGGAACAGTTCTCTTTGAAGTAGTTCATTAAGACATTCTTTGCTAATGATATGTTTTCTGGGGAGTCAACAGTGAATTTGCTATATCTCCAATTGTATTGTTTTGGGATCATGGAGGAAGTATGTAAGGTCAGTAGGATTGGGGCATGGTCTGACCATGTAATAGGACCAGTCTGGAAATCTATGTATGAGTCTAGTAGCGAGAAGCTAGTGAACACATGATCAATCCTAGTGTAAGACTTGTTATGTGGACAAAATCTTGTGTATTCTTTTGAGGTAGAGTTCAATATCTTACAGCTGTCATGCAAATTGGAATCTCCCAACCATCTTCCCAGATTCACACTTCTATAATATGGGGCATCAGATGAGCAATCAGTATTTGGGTCAACTATACAATTAAAATCTCCTCCCCAGATTATGTGACCTCTACTAAAATTGGACAATTTCTTCTTGACCTTATTTAGAAAACCAATTTGCCGGACATTAGGGGTGTATACGTTTACCACTGTATATTCCACACCCTCCAAAGTAAAATTAATAGCAAGTTGTCTACCATTGCTGTCCCTATATATGTCTGAGACCACTATTGGCAAATCTTTGTGGAAGGCGATGGCCACCCCAGCTTTTTTCTTTCCCTCAGTGTTAGAAAAGAAAATCTGAGGGAAGTCTTTATTTTTGAGTCTTGTGTTATCAATTTCTAGAAGGTGTGTTTCTTGTATCATTGCTATGTTGGCCTTCAATTTTTTAATCTCCTTCCACAAAGCAAATCTCTTGAATGGGCTATTGAGCCCATTTACATTAAATGACAGTACCCTCAATTCCATAATGTGTCAGGAAGAAAAAAAAAAGCATTAGATGATTCACTGAAACAGAACATTTCACCCGAAAATACATCCAAAAGACAGTGGGTTTCCTTAGTGATTTTTTGTTAGTGCCTGGTGTGCCTGTAAACAAAAACATGTTACAACCTAGAACAGAACAAAACTTATAAACTAGACAAATTTAGATTTCTCAAAAGAAATGGTACCGAGAGAATGTCTCTCAGTTATCACGTGGGGAGTGAAAAAGAGAAAGTTCAGGCCTAAAGCCAGGGTCAGTACCCACCAAGTCTATTTTCTTTTCTTTTGCGTATTCCAGGACTGGGAAAGGCGTCTTTGCTGCTGCAAGGGGATATTCCTTTCTTGATTGTAGAATGATGATGATGGTGGAGTCTCCAGTGGAGGGATACCTAAATCTTGGAAAAAACTATTAGTTATCAATATTAGACAAGGCAAAAGTGGTATTCTCTTTCATGACTAGAATTTTTGTAGGGAAACCCCATCTGTATAAAATCTTGTGTTTCCTCAGATGTGCAGTGATTGGAAAGAAGTCTCTCCTTTTCTGTAGGGTAGCTTTTGAGAAGTCTGCAAAAATCTTGATATCCTCGTATGGCCTTGGTAATATAGGTGATTGCTTACTTCTCCTCAGAATGTCCTCCTTTGTCAGGAAATAATGAAAATATGCAATGACATCTCTTGGGGCTCTGTCTGGGGCATATTTGGACTTGGGGAGTCTGTGTATACGTTCCATCAATAGGTCCCCTTTAGAGGCCCCTGGAAGTATTGTATGGAGCATCTTTTGCACATATGCATTAAGGTCTCTGTCTTTGACATTTTCAGGTATTCCCCTGAATTTAAGGTTGTTCCTTCTACTTCTGTCTTCTTGCTCTATCAACCTTGATTTTAAGAAGACAACCTCTTTTTCTAGGGCATAGTGTTCATCTATCAAATTATTATGGGATTTAACCAATTCTTCCATTTTAGATTCAAGATGGTCCACTCTCTGGCCCAGACCGTCTATGTTATTTTGGAGATTTGTATTATAGCCCTCCAGTTGTTTCTGAAATGTCTTTGCTAGAAGGTATAGCATGTTTTTAATAAATATTTCTGAGGCTGTATTACTGGTAGCCTCCACCTCTGTTAAAACGTGTAAAATGTTCTCCGGTATGGGATTATCAGAAGGACAGGAGTCCTCAATTTGTAATTCCTGTTGCATCTCAGCTGAGCTGCTGCTAAATCTGCGGCTAGTCACTGAGAAAGGAGACATTTCCCTCTGTAATGGCGTTAGAGGAGTATCTGACACATTGGAGATGTCAGGACAGGATGAGGAACCCCTTAATACATTTGTCTCCTCCATATCAGCGGTCAGCGGTGCTGCTGCACCATAATTCACAAGCTGCGCTGTATTTTTGCTTAAGTTACGCAAATTGCGTATCTGTTGCGTAGTCTCACTTGTCCCCCGGTCACTCTCGCAAGATCTCGCTCCTTTCACCTCAGCGCTACTTTTAATGTGTAAATTAGCGCTTCTATTAGCCTGCAGAGCGGCGGTTTTAACTGGGGCAGGGGTAGACTTACCCCCTGACTTGAATGCTGCATGCTTCAGCCGCTGTGGCGTCCTTTGCCGCTGTGTACCGCTCAGGCTGGGGCTGCAGGCTGTGGCTGCTGCTGTGAGGCGGGCGCCATCTTGGCTCCTCAGCATGAGGGGAGAGCGCTCTGTTTTCTTTCCTTTTTCTGCTTTTTTACTGAGCAGATCCATAGTGTGGGGGCACCGCTGGTGTCTATGGAGGTTCCCACAAGTTTTCAGCCAGTCCTGGCTTGTAAATCGCTTGTTAATAGCGCTTGGTAGGCTGCCCTGTGGAGGAGCTCAGAGCTCAGGCTTCCATTCAGCTCAGACGCTGGCCACGCCCCTCAATGTTTTGAATTTTCTCCAAAAGTAAAGTAGTTGCAAACTCATGCTTTTAGAGACTTGTTTGGGCTCATGAGAGGAGTAGAAAAACATCAAAAATTTCAGTCCTGCATGATTCTACCAAGAAATGTGTGTTCATTGAAACCGCTGGTTTTTGATAGTTTGGGCCCTATTGAATAATGAATGTTTTGAATTTTCTCCAAAAGTAAAGTAGTTACAAACTCATCCTTTTAGAAACTTGTTTGGGCTGTTGAGAGGAGTAAAAAAAAACCATCAAAAATTTCAATCCTGCATGATTCTACCAAGAAATGTGATTCTTCATTCAAAACGCTGTTTTTTGCTATTGGGCTCTTTTGAGTAATGAATGTTTTGAATTTTCTCCAAAAGTAAAGTAGTTGCAAACTCATGCTTTTAGAGACTTGTTTGGGCTCATGAGAGGAGTAGAAAAACATCAAAAATTTCAGTCCTGCATGATTCTACCAAGAAATGTGTGTTCATTCAAACCGCTGGTTTTTGATAGTTTGGGCCCTATTGAATAATGAATGTTTTGAATTTTCTCCAAAAGTAAAGTAGTTGCAAACTCATCCTTTTAGAAACTTGTTTGGGCTGTTGAGAGGAGTAAAAAACCATCAAAAATTTCAATCCTGCATGATTCTACCAAGAAATGTGTTTCTTCATTCAAAATGCTGGTTTTTGCTATTGGGCTCTATTGAATAATGAATGTTTTGAATTTTCTCCAAAAGTAAAGTAGTTGCAAACTCATCCTTTTAGAGACTTGTTTGGGCTCATGAGAGGAGTAGAAAAACATCAAAAATTTCAGTCCTGCACGATTCTACCAAGAAATGTGTGTTCATTCAAACCGCTGGTTTTTGATATTTTGGGCCCTATTGAATAGTGAATGTTTTGAATTTTCTCCAAAATTAAAGTAGTTGCAAACTCATCCTTTTAGAAACTTGTTTGGGCTGTTGAGAGGAGTAAAAAACCATCAAAAATTTCAATCCTGCATGATTCTACCAAGAAATGTGATTCTTCATTCAAAACCTGATTTTTGCTATTGGGCTCTATTGAATAATGAATGTTTTGAATTTTCTCCAAAAGTAAAGTAGTTGCAAACTCATGCTTTTAGAGACTTGTTTGGGCTCATGAGAGTAGTAGAAAAACATCAAAAATTTCAGTCCTGCATGATTCTACCAAGAAATGTGTGTTCATTGAAACCGCTGGTTTTTGATAGTTTGGGCCCTATTGAATAATGAATGTTTTGAATTTTCTCCAAAAGTAAAGTAGTTGCAAACTCATCCTTTTAGAAACTTGTTTGGGCTGTTGAGAGGAGTAAAAAACCATCAAAAATTTCAATCCTGCATGATTTTACCAAGAAATGTGATTCTTCATTCAAAACCTGATTTTTGCTATTGGGCTCTATTGAATAGTGAATGTTTTGAATTTTCTCCAAAAGTAAAGTAGTTGCAAACTCATGCTTTTAGAGACTTGTTTGGGCTCATGAGAGGAGTAGAAAAACATCAAAAATTTCAGTCCTGCATTATTCTACCAAGAAATGTGTGTTCATTCAAACCGCTGGTTTTTGATAGTTTGGGCCCTATTGAATAATGAATGTTTTGAATTTTCTCCAAAAGTAAAGTAGTTGCAAACTCATCCTTTTAGAAACTTGTTTGGGCTGTTGAGAGGAGTAAAAAACCATCAAAAATTTCAATCCTGCATGATTCTACCAAGAAATGTGATTCTTCATTCAAAACCTGATTTTTGCTATTGGGCTCTATTGAATAATGAATGTTTTGAATTTTCTCCAAAAGTAAAGTAGTTGCAAACTCATGCTTTTAGAGACTTGTTTGGGCTCATGAGAGGAGTAGAAAAACATCAAAAATTTCAGTCCTGCATGATTCTACCAAGAAATGTGTGTTCATTGAAACCGCTGGTTTTTGATAGTTTGGGCCCTATTGAATAATGAATGTTTTGAATTTTCTCCAAAAGTAAAGTAGTTGCAAATTCATCCTTTTAGAAACTTGTTTGGGCTGTTGAGAGGAGTAAAAAACCATCAAAAATTTCAATCCTGCATGATTCTACCAAGAAATGTGATTCTTCATTTAAAACGCTGGTTTTTGCTATTGGGCTCTTTTGAGTAATGAATGTTTTGAATTTTCTCCAAAAGTAAAGTAGTTGCAAACTCATGCTTTTAGAGACTTGTTTGGGCTCATGAGAGGAGTAGAAAAACATCAAAAATTTCAGTCCTGCATGATTCTACCAAGAAATGTGTGTTCATTGAAACCGCTGGTTTTTGATAGTTTGGGCCCTATTGAATAATGAATGTTTTGAATTTTCTCCAAAAGTAAAGTAGTTGCAAACTCATCCTTTTAGAAACTTGTTTGGGCTGTTGAGAGGAGTAAAAAACCATCAAAAATTTCAATCCTGCATGATTTTACCAAGAAATGCGATTCTTCATTCAAAACCTGATTTTTGCTATTGGGCTCTATTGAATAATGAATGTTTTGAATTTTCTCCAAAAGTAAAGTAGTTGCAAACTCATGCTTTTAGAGACTTGTTTGGGCTCATGAGAGGAGTAGAAAAACATCAAAAATTTCAGTCCTGCATGATTCTACCAAGAAATGTGTGTTCATTGAAACCGCTGGTTTTTGACAGTTTGGGCCCTATTGAATAATGAATGTTTTGAATTTTCTCCAAAAGTAAAGTAGTTACAAACTCATCCTTTTAGAAACTTGTTTGGGCTGTTGAGAGGAGTAAAAAACCATCAAAAATTTCAATCCTGCATGATTCTACCAAGAAATGTGATTCTTCATTCAAAACCTGATTTTTGCTATTGGGCTCTATTGAATAATGAATGTTTTGAATTTTCTCCAAAAGTAAAGTAGTTGCAAACTCATGCTTTTAGAGACTTGTTTGGGCTCATGAGAGGAGTAGAAAAACATCAAAAATTTCAGTCCTGCATGATTCTGCCAAGAAATGTGTGTTCATTGAAACCGCTGGTTTTTGATAGTTTGGGCCCTATTGAATAATGAATGTTTTGAATTTTCTCCAAAAGTAAAGTAGTTGCAAACTCATCCTTTTAGAAACTTATTTGGGCTGTTGAGAGGAGTAAAAAACCATCAAAAATTTCAATCCTGCATGATTCTAACAAGAAATGTGATTCTTCATTCAAAACGCTGGTTTTTGCTATTGGGCTCTTTTGAGTAATGAATGTTTTGAATTTTCTCCAAAAGTAAAGTAGTTGCAAACTCATCCTTTTAGAAACTTGTTTGGGCTGTTGAGAGGAGTAAAAAACCATCAAAAATTTCAATCCTGCATGATTTTACCAAGAAATTTGATTCTTCATTCAAAATCTGATTTTTGCTATTGGGCTCTATTGAATAATGAATGTTTTGAATTTTCTCCAAAAGTAAAGTAGTTGCAAACTCATGCTTTTAGAGACTTGTTTGGGCTCATGAGAGGAGTAGAAAAACATCAAAAATTTCAGTCCTGCATGATTCTACCAAGAAATGTGTGTTCATTGAAACCGCTGGTTTTTGATAGTTTGGGCCCTATTGAATAATGAATGTTTTGAATTTTCTCCAAAAGTAAAGTAGTTGCAAACTCATCCTTTTAGAAACTTGTTTGGGCTGTTGAGAGGAGTAAAAAACCATCAAAAATTTCAATCCTGCATGATTCTACCAAGAAATGTGATTCTTCATTCAAAACCTGATTTTTGCTATTGGGCTCTATTGAATAATAAATGTTTTGAATTTTCTCCAAAAGTAAAGTAGTTGCAAACTCATGCTTTTAGAGACTTGTTTGGGCTCATGAGAGGAGTAGAAAAACATCAAAAATTTCAGTCCTGCATGATTCTACCAAGAAATGTGTGTTCATTGAAACCGCTGGTTTTTGATAGTTTGGGCCCTATTGAATAATGAATGTTTTGAATTTTCTCCAAAAGTAAAGTAGTTGCAAACTCATCCTTTTAGAAACTTGTTTGGGCTGTTGAGAGGAGTAAAAAACCATCAAAAATTTCAATCCTGCATGATTCTACCAAGAAATGTGATTCTTCATTCAAAACGCTGGTTTTTGCTATTGGGCTCTTTTGAGTAATGAATGTTTTGAATTTTCTCCAAAAGTAAAGTAGTTGCAAACTCATGCTTTTAGACACTTGTTTGGGCTCATGAGAGGAGTAGAAAAACATCAAAAATTTCAGTCCTGCATGATTCTACCAAGAAATGTGTGTTCATTCAAACCGCTGGTTTTTGATAGTTTGGGCCCTATTGAATAATGAATGTTTTGAATTTTCTCCAAAAGTAAAGTAGTTGCAAACTCATCCTTTTAGAAACTTGTTTGGGCTGTTGAGAGGAGTAAAAAACCATCAAAAATTTCAATCCTGCATGATTTTACCAAGAAATGTGATTCTTCATTCAAAACCTGATTTTTGCTATTGGGCTCTATTGAATAATAAATGTTTTGAATTTTCTCCAAAAGTAAAGTAGTTGCAAACTCATGCTTTTAGAGACTTGTTTGGGCTCATGAGAGGAGTAGAAAAACATCAAAAATTTCAGTCCTGCATGATTCTACCAAGAAATGTGTGTTCATTGAAACCGCTGGTTTTTGATAGTTTGGGCCCTATTGAATAATGAATGTTTTGAATTTTCTCCAAAAGTAAAGTAGTTGCAAACTCATCCTTTTAGAAACTTGTTTGGGCTGTTGAGAGGAGTAAAAAACCATCAAAAATTTCAATCCTGCATGATTCTACCAAGAAATGTGATTCTTCATTCAAAACGCTGGTTTTTGCTATTGGGCTCTTTTGAGTAATGAATGTTTTGAATTTTCTCCAAAAGTAAAGTAGTTGCAAACTCATGCTTTTAGACACTTGTTTGGGCTCATGAGAGGAGTAGAAAAACATCAAAAATTTCAGTCCTGCATGATTCTACCAAGAAATGTGTGTTCATTCAAACCGCTGGTTTTTGATAGTTTGGGCCCTATTGAATAATGAATGTTTTGAATTTTCTCCAAAAGTAAAGTAGTTGCAAACTCATCCTTTTAGAAACTTGTTTGGGCTGTTGAGAGGAGTAAAAAACCATCAAAAATTTCAATCCTGCATGATTTTACCAAGAAATGTGATTCTTCATTCAAAACCTGATTTTTGCTATTGGGCTCTATTGAATAATGAATGTTTTGAATTTTCTCCAAAAGTTAAGTAGTTGCAAACTCATGCTTTTAGAGACTTGTTTGGGCTCATGAGAGGAGTAGAAAAACATCAAAAATTTCAGTCCTGCATGATTCTACCAAGAAATGTGTGTTCATTGAAACCGCTGGTTTTTGATAGTTTGGGCCCTATTGAATAATGAATGTTTTGAATTTTCTCCAAAAGTAAAGTAGTTGCAAACTCATCCTTTTAGAAACTTGTTTGGGCTGTTGAGAGGAGTAAAAAACCATCAAAAATTTCAATCCTGCATGATTCTACCAAGAAATGTGATTCTTCATTCAAAACGCTGGTTTTTGCTATTGGGCTCTATTGAATAGTGAATGTTTTGAATTTTCTCCAAAAGTAAAGTAGTTGCAAACTCATCCTTTTAGAGACTTGTTTGGGCTCATGAGAGGAGTAGAAAAACATCAAAAATTTCAGTCCTGCATGATTCTACCAAGAAATGTGTGTTCATTGAAACCGCTGGTTTTTGATAGTTTGGGCCCTATTGAATAATGAATGTTTTGAATTTTCTCCAAAAGTAAAGTAGTTGCAAACTCATCCTTTTAGAAACTTGTTTGGGCTGTTGAGAGGAGTAAAAAACCATCAAAAATTTCAATCCTGCATGATTCTACCAAGAAATGTGATTCTTCATTCAAAACGCTGGTTTTTGCTATTGGGCCCTATTGAATAATGAATGTTTTGAATTTTCTCCAAAAGTAAAGTAGTTGCAAACTCATCCTTTTAGAAACTTGTTTGGGCTGTTGAGAGGAGTAAAAAACCATAAAAAATTTCAATCCTGCATGATTCTACCAAGAAATGTGATTCTTCATTCAAAACGCTGGTTTTTGCTATTGGGCTCTTTTGAGTAATGAATGTTTTGAATTTTCTCCAAAAGTAAAGTAGTTGCAAACTCATGCTTTTAGAGACTTGTTTGGGCTCATGAGAGGAGTAGAAAAACATCAAAAATTTCAGTTCTGCATGATTCTACCAAGAAATGTGTGTTCATTCAAACCGCTGGTTTTTGATAGTTTGGGCCCTATTGAATAATGAATGTTTTGAATTTTCTCCAAAAGTAAAGTAGTTGCAAACTCATCCTTTTAGAAACTTGTTTGGGCTGTTGTGAGGAGTAAAAAACCATCAAAAATTTCAATCCTGCATGATTTTACCAAGAAATGTGATTCTTCATTCAAAACCTGATTTTTGCTATTGGGCTCTATTGAATAATGAATGTTTTGAATTTTCTCCAAAAGTAAAGCAGTTGCAAACTCATGCTTTTAGAGACTTGTTTGGGCTCATGAGAGGAGTAGAAAAACATCAAAAATTTCAGTCCTGCATGATTCTACCAAGAAATGTGTGTTCATTGAAACCGCTGGTTTTTGATAGTTTGGGCCCTATTGAATAATGAATGTTTTGAATTTTCTCCAAAAGTAAAGTAGTTACAAACTCATCCTTTTAGAAACTTGTTTGGGCTGTTGAGAGGAGTAAAAAACCATCAAAAATTTCAATCCTGCATGATTCTACCAAGAAATGTGTTTCTTCATTCAAAACCTGATTTTTGCTATTGGGCTCTATTGAATAATGAATGTTTTGAATTTTCTCCAAAAGTAAAGTAGTTGCAAACTCATGCTTTTAGAGACTTGTTTGGGCTCATGAGAGGAGTAGAAAAACATCAAAAATTTCAGTCCTGCATGATTCTACCAAGAAATGTGTGTTCATTGAAACCTCTGGTTTTTGATAGTTTGGGCCCTATTGAATAATGAATGTTTTGAATTTTCTCCAAAAGTAAAGTAGTTGCAAACTCATCCTTTTAGAAACTTGTTTGGGCTGTTGAGAGGAGTAAAAAACCATCAAAAATTTCAATCCTGCATGATTCTACCAAGAAATGTGATTCTTCATTCAAAACGCTGGTTTTTGCTATTGGGCTCTTTTGAGTAATGAATGTTTTGAATTTTCTCCAAAAGTAAAGTAGTTGCAAACTCATGCTTTTAGAGACTTGTTTGGGCTCATGAGAGGAGTAGAAAAACATCAAAAATTTCAGTCCTGCATGATTCTACCAAGAAATGTGTGTTCATTGAAACCGCTGGTTTTTGATAGTTTGGGCCCTATTGAATAATGAATGTTTTGAATTTTCTCCAAAAGTAAAGTAGTTGCAAACTCATCCTTTTAGAAACTTGTTTGGGCTGTTGAGAGGAGTAAAAAACCATCAAAAATTTCAATCCTGCATGATTCTACCAAGAAATGTGATTCTTCATTCAAAACGCTGGTTTTTGCTATTGGGCTCTTTTGAGTAATGAATGTTTTGAATTTTCTCCAAAAGTAAAGTAGTTGCAAACTCATGCTTTTAGAGACTTGTTTGGGCTCATGAGAGGAGTAGAAAAACATGAAAAATTTCAGTCCTGCATGATTCTACCAAGAAATGTGTGTTCATTCAAACCGCTGGTTTTTGATAGTTTGGGCCCTATTGAATAATGAATGTTTTGAATTTTCTCCAAAAGTAAAGTAGTTGCAAACTCATCCTTTTAGAAACTTGTTTGGGCTGTTGAGAGGAGTAAAAAACCATCAAAAATTTCAATCCTGCATGATTTTACCAAGAAATGTGATTCTTCATTCAAAACCTGATTTTTGCTATTGGGCTCTATTGAATAATGAATGTTTTGAATTTTCTCCAAAAGTAAAGTAGTTGCAAACTCATGCTTTTAGAGACTTGTTTGGGCTCATGAGAGGAGTAGAAAAACATCAAAAATTTCAGTCCTGCATGATTCTACCAAGAAATGTGTGTTCATTGAAACCGCTGGTTTTTGATAGTTTGGGCCCTATTGAATAATGAATGTTTTGAATTTTCTCCAAAAGTAAAGTAGTTACAAACTCATCCTTTTAGAAACTTGTTTGGGCTGTTGAGAGGAGTAAAAAACCATCAAAAATTTCAATCCTGCATGATTCTACCAAGAAATGTGATTCTTCATTCAAAACGCTGTTTTTTGCTATTGGGCTCTTTTGAGTAATGAATGTTTTGAATTTTCTCCAAAAGTAAAGTAGTTGCAAACTCATGCTTTTAGAGACTTGTTTGGGCTCATGAGTGGAGTAGAAAAACATCAAAAATTTCAGTCCTGCATGATTCTACCAAGAAATGTCTGTTCATTCAAACCGCTGGTTTTTGATAGTTTGGGCCCTATTGAATAATGAATGTTTTGAATTTTCTCCAAATGTAAAGTAGTTGCAAACTCATGCTTTTAGAGACTTGTTTGGGCTCATGAGAGGAGTAGAAAAACATCAAAAATTTCAGTCCTGCATGATTCTACCAAGAAATGTGTGTTCATTGAAACCGCTGGTTTTTGATAGTTTGGGCCCTATTGAACAATGAATGTTTTGAATTTTCTCCAAAAGTAAAGTAGTTGCAAACTCATCCTTTTAGAAACTTGTTTGGGCTGTTGAGAGGAGTAAAAAACCATCAAAAATTTCAATCCTGCATGATTCTACCAAGAAATGTGATTCTTCATTCAAAACGCTGGTTTTTGCTATTGGGCTCTTTTGAGTAATGAATGTTTTGAATTTTCTCCAAAAGTAAAGTAGTTGCAAACTCATGCTTTTAGAGACTTGTTTGGGCTCATGAGAGGAGTAGAAAAACATCAAAAATTTCAGTCCTGCATGATTCTACCAAGAAATGTGTGTTCATTCAAACCGCTGGTTTTTGATAGTTTGGGCCCTATTGAATAATGAATGTTTTGAATTTTCTCCAAAAGTAAAGTAGTTGCAAACTCATCCTTTTAGAAACTTGTTTGGGCTGTTGAGAGGAGTAAAAAACCATCAAAAATTTCAATCCTGCATGATTTTACCAAGAAATGTGATTCTTCATTCAAAACCTGATTTTTGCTATTGGGCTCTATTGAATAATGAATGTTTTGAATTTTCTCCAAAAGTAAAGTAGTTGCAAACTCATGCTTTAAGAGACTTGTTTGGGCTCATGAGAGGAGTAGAAAAACATCAAAAATTTCAGTCCTGCATGATTCTACCATGAAATGTGTGTTCATTGAAACCGCTGGTTTTTGATAGTTTGGGCCCTATTGAATAATGAATGTTTTGAATTTTCTCCAAAAGTAAAGTAGTTACAAACTCATCCTTTTAGAAACTTGTTTGGGCTGTTGAGAGGAGTAAAAAACCATCAAAAATTTCAATCCTGCATGATTCTACCAAGAAATGTGATTCTTCATTCAAAACGCTGTTTTTTGCTATTGGGCTCTTTTGAGTAATGAATGTTTTGAATTTTCTCCAAAAGTAAAGTAGTTGCAAACTCATGCTTTTAGAGACTTGTTTGGGCTCATGAGAGGAGTAGAAAAACATCAAAAATTTCAGTCCTGCATGATTCTAGCAAGAAATGTGTGTTCATTCAAACCACTGGTTTTTGATAGTTTGGGCCCTATTGAATAATGAATGTTTTGAATTTTCTCCAAAAGTAAAGTAGCTGCAAACTCATCCTTTTAGAAACTTGTTTGGGCTGTTGAGAGGAGTAAAAAACCATCAAAAATTTCAATCCTGCATGATTCTACCAAGAAATGTGTTTCTTCATTCAAAACGCTGGTTTTTGCTATTGGGCTCTATTGAATAATGAATGTTTTGAATTTTCTCCAAAAGTAAAGTAGTTGCAAACTCATCCTTTTAGAGACTTGTTTGGGCTCATGAGAGGAGTAGAAAAACATCAAAAATTTCAGTCCTGCACGATTCTACCAAGAAATGTGTGTTCATTCAAACCGCTGTTTTTTGATATTTTGGGCCCTATTGAATAGTGAATGTTTTGAATTTTCTCCAAAAGTAAAGTAGTTGCAAACTCATCCTTTTAGAAACTTGTTTGGGCTGTTGAGAGGAGTAAAAAACCATCAAAAATTTCAATCCTGCATGATTCTAACAAGAAATGTGATTCTTCATTCAAAACGCTGGTTTTTGCTATTGGGCTCTTTTGAGTAATGAATGTTTTGAATTTTCTCCAAAAGTAAAGTAGTTGCAAACTCATCCTTTTAGAAACTTGTTTGGGCTGTTGAGAGGAGTAAAAAACCATCAAAAATTTCAATCCTGCATGATTTTACCAAGAAATGTGATTCTTCATTCAAAATCTGATTTTTGCTATTGGGCTCTATTGAATAATGAATGTTTTGAATTTTCTCCAAAAGTAAAGTAGTTGCAAACTCATGCTTTTAGAGACTTGTTTGGGCTCATGAGAGGAGTAGAAAAACATCAAAAATTTCAGTCCTGCATGATTCTACCAAGAAATATGTGTTCATTGAAACCGCTGGTTTTTGATAGTTTGGGCCCTATTGAATAATGAATGTTTTGAATTTTCTCCAAAAGTAAAGTAGTTGCAAACTCATCCTTTTAGAAACTTGTTTGGGCTGTTGAGAGGAGTAAAAAACCATCAAAAATTTCAATCCTGCATGATTCTACCAAGAAATGTGATTCTTCATTCAAAACGCTGGTTTTTGCTATTGGGCTCTTTTGAGTAATGAATGTTTTGAATTTTCTCCAAAAGTAAAGTAGTTGCAAACTCATGCTTTTAGAGACTTGTTTGGGCTCATGAGAGGAGTAGAAAAACATGAAAAATTTCAGTCCTGCATGATTCTACCAAGAAATGTGTGTTCATTCAAACCGCTGGTTTTTGATAGTTTGGGCCCTATTGAATAATGAATGTTTTGAATTTTCTCCAAAAGTAAAGTAGTTGCAAACTCATCCTTTTAGAAACTTGTTTGGGCTGTTGAGAGGAGTAAAAAACCATCAAAAATTTCAATCCTGCATGATTTTACCAAGAAATGTGATTCTTCATTCAAAACCTGATTTTTGCTATTGGGCTCTATTGAATAATGAATGTTTTGAATTTTCTCCAAAAGTAAAGTAGTTGCAAACTCATGCTTTTAGAGACTTGTTTGGGCTCATGAGAGGAGTAGAAAAACATCAAAAATTTCAGTCCTGCATGATTCTACCAAGAAATGTGTGTTCATTGAAACCGCTGGTTTTTGATAGTTTGGGCCCTATTGAATAATGAATGTTTTGAATTTTCTCCAAAAGTAAAGTAGTTACAAACTCATCCTTTTAGAAACTTGTTTGGGCTGTTGAGAGGAGTAAAAAACCATCAAAAATTTCAATCCTGCATGATTCTACCAAGAAATGTGATTCTTCATTCAAAACGCTGTTTTTTGCTATTGGGCTCTTTTGAGTAATGAATGTTTTGAATTTTCTCCAAAAGTAAAGTAGTTGCAAACTCATGCTTTTAGAGACTTGTTTGGGCTCATGAGTGGAGTAGAAAAACATCAAAAATTTCAGTCCTGCATGATTCTACCAAGAAATGTGTGTTCATTCAAACCGCTGGTTTTTGATAGTTTGGGCCCTATTGAATAATGAATGTTTTGAATTTTCTCCAAAAGTAAAGTAGTTGCAAACTCATGCTTTTAGAGACTTGTTTGGGCTCATGAGAGGAGTAGAAAAACATCAAAAATTTCAGTCCTGCATGATTCTACCAAGAAATGTGTGTTCATTGAAACCGCTGGTTTTTGATAGTTTGGGCCCTATTGAACAATGAATGTTTTGAATTTTCTCCAAAAGTAAAGTAGTTGCAAACTCATCCTTTTAGAAACTTGTTTGGGCTGTTGAGAGGAGTAAAAAACCATCAAAAATTTCAATCCTGCATGATTCTACCAAGAAATGTGATTCTTCATTCAAAACGCTGGTTTTTGCTATTGGGCTCTTTTGAGTAATGAATGTTTTGAATTTTCTCCAAAAGTAAAGTAGTTGCAAACTCATGCTTTTAGAGACTTGTTTGGGCTCATGAGAGGAGTAGAAAAACATCAAAAATTTCAGTCCTGCATGATTCTACCAAGAAATGTGTGTTCATTCAAACCGCTGGTTTTTGATAGTTTGAGCCCTATTGAATAATGAATGTTTTGAATTTTCTCCAAAAGTAAAGTAGTTGCAAACTCATCCTTTTAGAAACTTGTTTGGGCTGTTGAGAGGAGTAAAAAACCATCAAAAATTTCAATCCTGCATGATTTTACCAAGAAATGTGATTCTTCATTCAAAACCTGATTTTTGCTATTGGGCTCTATTGAATAATGAATGTTTTGAATTTTCTCCAAAAGTAAAGTAGTTGCAAACTCATGCTTTTAGAGACTTGTTTGGGCTCATGAGAGGAGTAGAAAAACATCAAAAATTTCAGTCCTGCATGATTCTACCATGAAATGTGTGTTCATTGAAACCGCTGGTTTTTGATAGTTTGGGCCCTATTGAATAATGAATGTTTTGAATTTTCTCCAAAAGTAAAGTAGTTACAAACTCATCCTTTTAGAAACTTGTTTGGGCTGTTGAGAGGAGTAAAAAACCATCAAAAATTTCAATCCTGCATGATTCTACCAAGAAATGTGATTCTTCATTCAAAACGCTGTTTTTTGCTATTGGGCTCTTTTGAGTAATGAATGTTTTGAATTTTCTCCAAAAGTAAAGTAGTTGCAAACTCATGCTTTTAGAGACTTGTTTGGGCTCATGAGAGGAGTAGAAAAACATCAAAAATTTCAGTCCTGCATGATTCTAGCAAGAAATGTGTGTTCATTCAAACCGCTGGTTTTTGATAGTTTGGGCCCTATTGAATAATGAATGTTTTGAATTTTCTCCAAAAGTAAAGTAGCTGCAAACTCATCCTTTTAGAAACTTGTTTGGGCTGTTGAGAGGAGTAAAAAACCATCAAAAATTTCAATCCTGCATGATTCTACCAAGAAATGTGTTTCTTCATTCAAAACGCTGGTTTTTGCTATTGGGCTCTATTGAATAATGAATGTTTTGAATTTTCTCCAAAAGTAAAGTAGTTGCAAACTCATCCTTTTAGAGACTTGTTTGCGCTCATGAGAGGAGTAGAAAAACATCAAAAATTTCAGTCCTGCACGATTCTACCAAGAAATGTGTGTTCATTCAAACCGCTGTTTTTTGATATTTTGGGCCCTATTGAATAGTGAATGTTTTGAATTTTCTCCAAAAGTAAAGTAGTTGCAAACTCATCCTTTTAGAAACTTGTTTGGGCTGTTGAGAGGAGTAAAAAACCATCAAAAATTTCAATCCTGCATGATTCTACCAAGAAATGTGATTCTTCATTCAAAACCTGATTTTTGCTATTGGGCTCTATTGAATAATGAATGTTTTGAATTTTCTCCAAAAGTAAAGTAGTTGCAAACTCATGCTTTTAGAGACTTGTTTGGGCTCATGTGAGTAGTAGAAAAACATCAAAAATTTCAGTCCTGCATGATTCTACCAAGAAATGTGTGTTCATTGAAACCGCTGGTTTTTGATAGTTTGGGCCCTATTGAATAATGAATGTTTTGAATTTTCTCCAAAAGTAAAGTAGTTGCAAACTCATCCTTTTAGAAACTTGTTTGGGCTGTTGAGAGGAGTAAAAAACCATCAAAAATTTCAATCCTGCATGATTTTACCAAGAAATGTGATTCTTCATTCAAAACCTGATTTTTGCTATTGGGCTCTATTGAATAGTGAATGTTTTGAATTTTCTCCAAAAGTAAAGTAGTTGCAAACTCATGCTTTTAGAGACTTGTTTGGGCTCATGAGAGGAGTAGAAAAACATCAAAAATTTCAGTCCTGCATTATTCTACCAAGAAATGTGTGTTCATTCAAACCGCTGGTTTTTGATAGTTTGGGCCCTATTGAATAATGAATGTTTTGAATTTTCTCCAAAAGTAAAGTAGTTGCAAACTCATCCTTTTAGAAACTTGTTTGGGCTGTTGAGAGGAGTAAAAAACCATCAAAAATTTCAATCCTGCATGATTCTACCAAGAAATGTGATTCTTCATTCAAAACCTGATTTTTGCTATTGGGCTCTATTGAATAATGAATGTTTTGAATTTTCTCCAAAAGTAAAGTAGTTGCAAACTCATGCTTTTAGAGACTTGTTTGGGCTCATGAGAGGAGTAGAAAAACATCAAAAATTTCAGTCCTGCATGATTCTGCCAAGAAATGTGTGTTCATTGAAACCGCTGGTTTTTGATAGTTTGGGCCCTATTGAATAATGAATGTTTTGAATTTTCTCCAAAAGTAAAGTAGTTGCAAACTCATCCTTTTAGAAACTTATTTGGGCTGTTGAGAGGAGTAAAAAACCATCAAAAATTTCAATCCTGCATGATTCTAACAAGAAATGTGATTCTTCATTCAAAACGCTGGTTTTTGCTATTGGGCTCTTTTGAGTAATGAATGTTTTGAATTTTCTCCAAAAGTAAAGTAGTTGCAAACTCATCCTTTTAGAAACTTGTTTGGGCTGTTGAGAGGAGTAAAAAACCATCAAAAATTTCAATCCTGCATGATTTTACCAAGAAATGTGATTCTTCATTCAAAATCTGATTTTTGCTATTGGGCTCTATTGAATAATGAATGTTTTGAATTTTCTCCAAAAGTAAAGTAGTTGCAAACTCATGCTTTTAGAGACTTGTTTGGGCTCATGAGAGGAGTAGAAAAACATCAAAAATTTCAGTCCTGCATGATTCTACCAAGAAATATGTGTTCATTGAAACCGCTGGTTTTTGATAGTTTGGGCCCTATTGAATAATGAATGTTTTGAATTTTCTCCAAAAGTAAAGTAGTTGCAAACTCATCCTTTTAGAAACTTGTTTGGGCTGTTGAGAGGAGTAAAAAACCATCAAAAATTTCAATCCTGCATGATTCTACCAAGAAATGTGATTCTTCATTCAAAACGCTGGTTTTTGCTATTGGGCTCTTTTGAGTAATGAATGTTTTGAATTTTCTCCAAAAGTAAAGTAGTTGCAAACTCATGCTTTTAGAGACTTGTTTGGGCTCATGAGAGGAGTAGAAAAACATCAAAAATTTCAGTCCTGCATGATTCTACCAAGAAATGTGTGTTCATTCAAACCGCTGGTTTTTGATAGTTTGGGCCCTATTGAATAATGAATGTTTTGAATTTTCTCCAAAAGTAAAGTAGTTGCAAACTCATCCTTTTAGAAACTTGTTTGGGCTGTTGAGAGTAGTAAAAAACCTTCAAAAATTTCAATCCTGCATGATTTTACCAAGAAATGTGATTCTTCATTCAAAACCTGATTTTTGCTATTGGGCTCTATTGAATAATGAATGTTTTGAATTTTCTTCAAAAGTTAAGTAGTTGCAAACTCATGCTTTTAGAGACTTGTTTGGGCTCATGAGAGGAGTAGAAAAACATCAAAAATTTCAGTCCTGCATGATTCTACCAAGAAATGTGTGTTCATTGAAACCGCTGGTTTTTGATAGTTTGGGCCCTATTGAATAATGAATGTTTTGAATTTTCTCCAAAAGTAAAGTAGTTGCAAACTCATCCTTTTAGAAACTTGTTTGGGCTGTTGAGAGGAGTAAAAAACCATCAAAAATTTCAATCCTGCATGATTCTACCAAGAAATGTGATTCTTCATTCAAAACGCTGGTTTTTGCTATTGGGCTCTATTGAATAGTGAATGTTTTGAATTTTCTCCAAAAGTAAAGTAGTTGCAAACTCATCCTTTTAGAGACTTGTTTGGGCTCATGAGAGGAGTAAAAAAACATCAAAAATTTCAGTCCTGCATGATTCTACCAAGAAATGTGTGTTCATTGAAACCGCTGGTTTTTGATAGTTTGGGCCCTATTGAATAATGAATGTTTTGAATTTTCTCCAAAAGTAAAGTAGTTGCAAACTCATCCTTTTAGAAACTTGTTTGGGCTGTTGAGAGGAGTAAAAACCCATCAAAAATTTCAATCCTGCATGATTCTACCAAGAAATGTGATTCTTCATTCAAAACGCTGGTTTTTGCTATTGGGCCCTATTGAATAATGAATGTTTTGAATTTTCTCCAAAAGTAAAGTAGTTGCAAACTCATCCTTTTAGAAACTTGTTTGGGCTGTTGAGAGGAGTAAAAAACCATAAAAAATTTCAACCCTGCATGATTCTACCAAGAAATGTGATTCTTCATTCAAAACGCTGGTTTTTGCTATTGGGCTCTTTTGAGTAATGAATGTTTTGAATTTTCTCCAAAAGTAAAGTAGTTGCAAACTCATCCTTTTAGAAACTTGTTTGGGCTGTTGAGAGGAGTAAAAAACCATCAAAAATTTCAATCCTGCATGATTTTACCAAGAAATGTGATTCTTCATTCAAAACCTGATTTTTGCTATTGGGCTCTATTGAATAGTGAATGTTTTGAATTTTCTCCAAAAGTAAAGTAGTTGCAAACTCATGCTTTTAGAGACTTGTTTGGGCTCATGAGAGGAGTAGAAAAACATCAAAAATTTCAGTCCTGCATTATTCTACCAAGAAATGTGTGTTCATTCAAACCGCTGGTTTTTGATAGTTTGGGCCCTATTGAATAATGAATGTTTTGAATTTTCTCCAAAAGTAAAGTAGTTGCAAACTCATCCTTTTAGAAACTTGTTTGGGCTGTTGAGAGGAGTAAAAAACCATCAAAAATTTCAATCCTGCATGATTCTACCAAGAAATGTGATTCTTCATTCAAAACCTGATTTTTGCTATTGGGCTCTATTGAATAATGAATGTTTTGAATTTTCTCCAAAAGTAAAGTAGTTGCAAACTCATGCTTTTAGAGACTTGTTTGGGCTCATGAGAGGAGTAGAAAAACATCAAAAATTTCAGTCCTGCATGATTCTACCAAGAAATGTGTGTTCATTGAAACCGCTGGTTTTTGATAGTTTGGGCCCTATTGAATAATGAATGTTTTGAATTTTCTCCAAAAGTAAAGTAGTTGCAAACTCATCCTTTTAGAAACTTGTTTGGGCTGTTGAGAGGAGTAAAAAACCATCAAAAATTTCAATCCTGCATGATTTTACCAAGAAATGTGATTCTTCATTCAAAACCTGATTTTTGCTATTGGGCTCTATTGAATAATGAATGTTTTGAATTTTCTCCAAAAGTAAAGTAGTTGCAAACTCATGCTTTTAGAGACTTGTTTGGGCTCATGGGAGGAGTAGAAAAACATCAAAAATTTCAGTCCTGCATGATTCTTCCAAGAAATGTGATTCTTCATTCAAAACGCTGATTTTTGCTATTGGGCTCTATTGAATAATGAATGTTTTGAATTTTCTCCAAAAGTAAAGTAGTTGCAAACTCATGCTTTTAGAGACTTGTTTGGGCTCATGAGAGGAGTAGAAAAACATCAAAAATTTCAGTCCTGCATGATTCTACCAAGAAATGTGTGTTCATTGAAACCGATGGTTTTTGATAGTTTGGGCCCTATTGAATAATGAATGTTTTGAATTTTCTCCAAAAGTAAAGTAGTTGCAAACTCATCCTTTTAGAAACTTATTTGGGCTGTTGAGAGGAGTAAAAAACCATCAAAAATTTCAATCCTGCATGATTCTAACAAGAAATGTGATTCTTCATTCAAAACGCTGGTTTTTGCTATTGGGCTCTTTTGAGTAATGAATGTTTTGAATTTTCTCCAAAAGTAAAGTAGTTGCAAACTCATCCTTTTAGAAACTTGTTTGGGCTGTTGAGAGGAGTAAAAAACCATCAAAAATTTCAATCCTGCATGATTTTACCAAGAAATGTGATTCTTCATTCAAAACCTGATTTTTGCTATTGGGCTCTATTGAATAATGAATGTTTTGAATTTTCTCCAAAAGTAAAGTAGTTGCAAACTCATGCTTTTAGAGACTTGTTTGGGCTCATGAGAGGAGTAGAAAAACATCAAAAATTTCAGTCCTGCATGATTCTACCAAGAAATGTGTGTTCATTGAAACCGCTGGTTTTTGATAGTTTGGGCCCTATTGAATAATGAATGTTTTGAATTTTCTCCAAAAGTAAAGTAGTTACAAACTCATCCTTTTAGAAACTTGTTTGGGCTGTTGAGAGGAGTAAAAAACCAACAAAAATTTCAATCCTGCATTATTCTACCAAGAAATGTGATTCTTCATTCAAAACCTGATTTTTGCTATTGGGCTCTATTGAATAATGAATGTTTTGAATTTTCTCCAAAAGTAAAGTAGTTGCAAACTCATGCTTTTAGAGACTTGTTTGGGCTCATGAGAGGAGTAGAAAAACATCAAAAATTTCAGTCCTGCATGATTCTACCAAGAAATGTGTGTTCATTGAAACCGCTGGTTTTTGATAGTTTGGGCCCTATTGAATAATGAATGTTTTGAATTTTCTCCAAAAGTAAAGTAGTTGCAAACTCATCCTTTTAGAAACTTGTTTGGGCTGTTGAGAGGAGTAAAAAACCATCAAAAATTTCAATCCTGCATGATTCTACCAAGAAATGTGATTCTTCATTCAAAACGCTGGTTTTTGCTATTGGGCTCTTTTGAGTAATGAATGTTTTGAATTTTCTCCAAAAGTAAAGTAGTTGCAAACTCATGCTTTTAGAGACTTGTTTGGGCTCATGAGAGGAGTAGAAAAACATCAAAAATTTCAGTCCTGCATGATTCTACCAAGAAATGTGTGTTCATTGAAACCGCTGGTTTTTGATAGTTTGGGCCCTATTGAATAATGAATGTTTTGAATTTTCTCCAAAAGTAAAGTAGTTGCAAACTCATCCTTTTAGAAACTTGTTTGGGCTGTTGAGAGGAGTAAAAAACCATCAAAAATTTCAATCCTGCATGATTCTACCAAGAAATGTGATTCTTCATTCAAAACCTGATTTTTGCTATTGGGCTCTATTGAATAATGAATGTTTTGAATTTTCTCCAAAAGTAAAGTAGTTGCAAACTCATGCTTTTAGAGACTTGTTTGGGCTCATGAGAGGAGTAGAAAAACATCAAAAATTTCAGTCCTGCATGATTCTACCAAGAAATGTGTGTTCATTGAAACCGCTGGTTTTTGATAGTTTGGGCCCTATTGAATAATGAATGTTTTGAATTTTCTCCAAAAGTAAAGTAGTTGCAAACTCATCCTTTTAGAAACTTGTTTGGGCTGTTGAGAGGAGTAAAAAACCATCAAAAATTTCAATCCTGCATGATTCTACCAAGAAATGTGATTCTTCATTCAAAACGCTGGTTTTTGCTATTGGGCTCTTTTGAGTAATGAATGTTTTGAATTTTCTCCAAAAGTAAAGTAGTTGCAAACTCATGCTTTTAGAGACTTGTTTGGGCTCATGAGAGGAGTAGAAAAACATCAAAAATTTCAGTGCTGCATGATTCTACCAAGAAATGTGTGTTCATTGAAACCGCTGGTTTTTGATAGTTTGGGCCCTATTGAATAATTAATGTTTTGAATTTTCTCCAAAAGTAAAGTAGTTGCAAACTCATCCTTTTAGAAACTTGTTTGGGCTGTTGAGAGGAGTAAAAAACCATCAAAAATTTCAATCCTGCATGATTTTACCAAGAAATGTGATTCTTCATTCAAAACCTGATTTTTGCTATTGGGCTCTATTGAATAATGAATGTTTTGAATTTTCTCCAAAAGTAAAGTAGTTGCAAACTCATGCTTTTAGAGACTTGTTTGGGCTCATGAGAGGAGTAGAAAAACATCAAAAATTTCAGTCCTGCATGATTCTACCAAAAAATGTGTGTTCATTCAAACCGCTGGTTTTTGATAGTTTGGGCCCTATTGAATAATGAATGTTTTGAATTTTCTCCAAAAGTAAAGTAGTTGCAAACTCATCCTTTTAGAAACTTGTTTGGGCTGTTGAGAGGAGTAAAAAACCATCAAAAATTTCAATCCTGCATGATTCTGCCAAGAAATGTGATTCTTCATTCAAAACCTGATTTTTGCTATTGGGCTCTATTGAATAATGAATGTTTTGAATTTTCTCCAAAAGTAAAGTAGTTGCAAACTCATGCTTTTAGAGACTTGTTTGGGCTCATGAGAGGAGTAGAAAAACATCAAAAATTTCAGTCCTGCATGATTCTACCAAGACATGTGTGTTCATTGAAACCGCTGGTTTTTGATAGTTTGGGCCCTATTGAATAATGAATGTTTTGAATTTTCTCCAAAAGTAAAGTAGTTGCAAATTCATCCTTTTAGAAACTTGTTTGGGCTGTTGAGAGGAGTAAAAAACCATCAAAAATTTCAATCCTGCATGATTCTACCAAGAAATGTGATTCTTCATTCAAAACGCTGGTTTTTGCTATTGGGCTCTTTTGAGTAATGAATGTTTTGAATTTTCTCCAAAAGTAAAGTAGTTGCAAACTCATGCTTTTAGAGACTTGTTTGGGCTCATGAGAGGAGTAGAAAAACATCAAAAATTTCAGTCCTGCATGATTCTACCAAGAAATGTGTGTTCATTCAAACCGCTGGTTTTTGATAGTTTGGGCCCTATTGAATAATGAATGTTTTGAATTTTCTCCAAAAGTAAAGTAGTTGCAAACTCATCCTTTTAGAAACTTGTTTGGGCTGTTGAGAGGAGTAAAAAACCATCAAAAATTTCAATCCTGCATGATTTTACCAAGAAATGCGATTCTTCATTCAAAACCTGATTTTTGCTATTGGGCTCTATTGAATAATGAATGTTTTGAATTTTCTCCAAAAGTAAAGTAGTTGCAAACTCATGCTTTTAGAGACTTGTTTGTGCTCATGAGAGGAGTAGAAAAACATCAAAAATTTCAGTCCTGCATGATTCTACCAAGAAATGTGTGTTCATTGAAACCGCTGGTTTTTGACAGTTTGGGCCCTATTGAATAATGAATGTTTTGAATTTTCTCCAAAAGTAAAGTAGTTACAAACTCATCCTTTTAGAAACTTGTTTGGGCTGTTGAGAGGAGTAAAAAACCATCAAAAATTTCAATCTTGCATGATTCTACCAAGAAATGTGATTCTTCATTCAAAACCTGATTTTTGCTATTGGGCTCTATTGAATAATGAATGTTTTGAATTTTCTCCAAAAGTAAAGTAGTTGCAAACTCATGCTTTTAGAGACTTGTTTGGGCTCATGAGAGGAGTAGAAAAACATCAAAAATTTCAGTCCTGCATGATTCTACCAAGAAATGTGTGTTCATTGAAACCGCTGGTTTTTGATAGTTTGGGCCCTATTGAATAATGAATGTTTTGAATTTTCTCCAAAAGTAAAGTAGTTGCAAACTCATCCTTTTAGAAACTTATTTGGGCTGTTGAGAGGAGTAAAAAACCATCAAAAATTTCAATCCTGCATGATTCTAACAAGAAATGTGATTCTTCATTCAAAACGCTGGTTTTTGTTATTGGGCTCTTTTGAGTAATGAATGTTTTGAATTTTCTCCAAAAGTAAAGTAACTACAAAGTAACAAACTCATGCTTTTAGAGACTTGTTTGGGCTCATGAGAGGAGTAGAAAAACATCAAAAATTTCAGTCCTGCATGATTCTACCAAGAAATGTGTGTTCATTGAAACCGCTGGTTTTTGATAGTTTGGGCCCTATTGAATAATGAATGTTTTGAATTTTCTCCAAAAGTAAAGTAGTTGCAAACTCATCCTTTTAGAAACTTGTTTGGGCTGTTGAGAGGAGTAAAAAACCATCAAAAATTTCAATCCTGCATGATTCTACCAAGAAATGTGATTCTTCATTCAAAACGCTGGTTTTTGCTATTGGGCTCTATTGAATAATGAATGTTTTGAATTTTCTCCAAAAGTAAAGTAGTTGCAAACTCATCCTTTTAGAGACTTGTTTGGGCTCATGAGAGGAGTAGAAAAACATCAAAAATTTCAGTCCTGCACGATTCTACCAAGAAATGTGTGTTCATTGAAACCGCTGGTTTTTGATAGTTTGGGCCCTATTGAATAATGAATGTTTTGAATTTTCTCCAAAAGTAAAGTATTTGCAAACTCATCCTTTTAGAAACTTGTTTGGGCTGTTGAGAGGAGTAAAAAACCATCAAAAATTTCAATCCTGCATGATTTTACCAAGAAATGTGATTCTTCATTCAAAACCTGATTTTTGCTATTGGGCTCTATTGAATAGTGAATGTTTTGAATTTTCTCCAAAAGTAAAGTAGTTGCAAACTCATGCTTTTAGAGACTTGTTTGGGCTCATGAGAGGAGTAGAAAAACATCAAAAATTTCAGTCCTGCATGATTCTACCAAGAAATGTGTGTTCATTCAAACCGCTGGTTTTTGATAGTTTGGGCCCTATTGAATAATGAATGTTTTGAATTTTCTCCAAAAGTAAAGTAGTTGCAAACTCATCCTTTTAGAAACTTGTTTGGGCTGTTGAGAGGAGTAAAAAACCATCAAAAATTTCAATCCTGCATGATTTTACCAAGAAATGTGATTCTTCATTCAAAACCTGATTTTTGCTATTGGGCTCTATTGAATAATGAATGTTTTGAATTTTCTCCAAAAGTAAAGTAGTTGCAAACTCATGCTTTTAGAGACTTGTTTGGGCTCATGAGAGGAGTAGAAAAACATCAAAAATTTCAGTCCTGCATGATTCTACCAAGAAATGTGTGTTCATTGAAACCGCTGGTTTTTGATAGTTTGGGCCCTATTGAATAATGAATGTTTTGAATTTTCTCCAAAAGTAAAGTAGTTGCAAACTCATCCTTTTAGAAACTTGTTTGGGCTGTTGAGAGGAGTAAAAAACCATCAAAAATTTCAATCCTGCATGATTCTACCAAGAAATGTGATTCTTCATTCAAAACGCTGGTTTTTGCTATTGGGCTCTTTTGAGTAATGAATGTTTTGAATTTTCTCCAAAAGTAAAGTAGTTGCAAACTCATGCTTTTAGAGACTTGTTTGGGCTCATGAGAGGAGTAGAAAAACATCAAAAATTTCAGTCCTGCATCATTCTACCAAGAAATGTGTGTTCATTCAAACCGCTGGTTTTTGATAGTTTGGGCCCTATTGAATAATGAATGTTTTGAATTTTCTCCAAAAGTAAAGTAGTTGCAAACTCATCCTTTTAGAAACTTGTTTGGGCTGTTGAGAGGAGTAAAAAACCATCAAAAATTTCAATCCTGCATGATTTTACCAAGAAATGTGATTCTTCATTCAAAACCTGATTTTTGCTATTGGGCTCTATTGAATAATGAATGTTTTGAATTTTCTCCAAAAGTAAAGTAGTTGCAAACTCATGCTTTTAGAGACTTGTTTGGGCTCATGAGAGGAGTAGAAAAACATCAAAAATTTCAGTCCTGCATGATTCTACCAAGAAATGTGTGTTCATTGAAACTGCTGGTTTTTGATAGTTTGGGCCCTATTGAATAATGAATGTTTTGAATTTTCTCCAAAAGTAAAGTAGTTACAAACTCATCCTTTTAGAAACTTGTTTGGGCTGTTGAGAGGAGTAAAAAACCATCAAAAATTTCAATCCTGCATTATTCTACCAAGAAATGTGATTCTTCATTCAAAACCTGATTTTTGCTATTGGGCTCTATTGAATAATGAATGTTTTGAATTTTCTCCAAAAGTAAAGTAGTTGCAAACTCATGCTTTTAGAGACTTGTTTGGGCTCATGAGAGGAGTAGAAAAACATCAAAAATTTCAGTCCTGCATGATTCTACCAAGAAATGTGTGTTCATTGAAACCGCTGGTTTTTGATAGTTTGGGCCCTATTGAATAATGAATGTTTTGAATTTTCTCCAAAAGTAAAGTAGTTGCAAACTCATCCTTTTAGAAACTTGTTTGGGCTGTTGAGAGGAGTAAAAAACCATCAAAAATTTCAATCCTGCATGATTCTACCAAGAAATGTGATTCTTCATTCAAAACGCTGGTTTTTGCTATTGGGCTCTTTTGAGTAATGAATGTTTTGAATTTTCTCCAAAAGTAAAGTAGTTGCAAACTCATGCTTTTAGAGACTTGTTTGGGCTCATGAGAGGAGTAGAAAAACATCAAAAATTTCAGTCCTGCATGATTCTACCAAGAAATGTGTGTTCATTCAAACCGCTGGTTTTTGATAGTTTGGGCCCTATTGAATAATGAATGTTTTGAATTTTCTCCAAAAGTAAAGTAGTTGCAAACTCATCCTTTTAGAAACTTGTTTGGGCTGTTGAGAGGAGTAAAAAACCATCAAAAATTTCAATCCTGCATGATTCTACCAAGAAATGTGATTCTTCATTCAAAACCTGATTTTTGCTATTGGGCTCTATTTGAATAATGAATGTTTTGAATTTTCTTTAACAATAATTTTTATTAGAATTTCCAGAATAGTAGGCAGAATGTAAAATTTACACTTGTACAGACTCATCTAAGTAAGTTATTGTACTGATGTAAAAAAAATATGAATACATCACAATATGATGACATTTCAATAGTATATCAACATTGAGAGTAAATGTAGTAAACACTAAACAAATAGTACCAGAGAGAAACAATAAAAAGAAAGGTAAATTTAGGCACTTGAATATGTGAAATATTGGCACATCATAAACCATAAGAAATAAAATATGAGTTCAGGATATGAAATCCTTTTCTATTTTAGACTTTAGTTCCATCCATTTATACCATCTGTCATCAAATATTTTAATTAAGCCTTTATTAATATAGTGAATCTTCTCGTAGACACAATGTTTGTCCACCAGTAAAATAAGGGTGACAATGTCTGGAGGTTGCTTCCTGTTCCAACCCTTCGCTACAAGGAAGGCTGCAGACATAAGGATATGAGCCGCCAGAAATTTATTTCTTTTAAATCTATGTATGTCTATTAGTAACAAGGCTAGAGCAGGTTGTGGTTGAATACACCAATTGCATATGAGTGAAAGCAAATCGAACACCCTGGACCAGTATAACTTCAGCATAGGGCATCCCCAAAAAACATGTAATAAATCTGCCTGAGATCCACAGTTACGCCAACACATTCCAGATCCCCCCCCTCCAAAATGTTTCAATCTATTTGGGGTAAGGTAATATCTATGAATTAATTTGTAATGCGTTTCTAGTATATTCATACATCTTGTGGATTTGATTGCAATTTTAAGAGAGGAGATCCACTGAGGACCATATATCTGTCTCTGTAATGTGGTTTCCCATTTTTCAAAGCATCCTTCATTGGTGAAGGTGTCTTTGTTGGTCAGGCTATTATATAAGGGTCTAAGATAACTCTTATGTCTAGATGACATATTAAATAGAAAATTGTTAATAGTAAGGTCAATTGGAACCACTCTAAAAAGGTATTTCTTATATTTGTTGTATTCTTCCTTGAGTAGGAGATATGTCATATACTCCGAATTGGGAACCCCAAATCTGTTCTTTAATAACTCAAAGGGTATGACTCTGTTATTGTCTATCAAGTCATCTACAATGGTGATCGGAAACTTGGTCCAGCTGTCAAATATAGGTCTTAGAGAAGTCCTGACAGGAGACAGATAAGGGAGTCTCAACCTCTCGAGTGAAAAAGAGGAAGAGCTAGTCTTTCTTTTGCATACATACGACCAGCACAACATAGAGGCCTTAAGTATGGGATTATCTATTTTCATAATTTCCCTTCTATGTAGAAGGAAGTAGGTTATGAATAAAACTGGTTCCCTATTGGGCATCATATCCCTTTCAATATTTGGCCACCCCAGGTCTGTCTGTTCCACAAACCAGCCTTTTGTCAGTTCAGTCATAGTGGCATAATAATATGCCTCAAGATCTGGTATGGCCACCCCCCCTTTCTCCTTGGATTTAAGTAGAGTGCGCTTTTTCACTCTAGGTTTCCCATTGTTCCAAATAAATTTATTCATCTGGTGTGTTAGTTTTTGTATATACTGTACAGATATAGGCAGAGGGACGTTCCTGTATAAAAATAGGACTTTGGGTAGGCAGAACATCTTATATAGCACTATTCTGCCCATCCATGTGGCTGGGGTCTTCGACAGTTCCTTCAACTTAAGGTCGAGAGACTGTAGAAGGTGATCCATGTTTACCTCACTCATATGCATGGGGTTACCTGTGAGCCAAATTCCTAAGTACGGTATCCTGGTACAGTCCCAATTAAAGGGATACTTGTCTCTTAGTTGCTGTTTCGTAGAGGCTGAAAGGAAAAGTGATAGAACATTAGTCTTTTTTACATTTAATTTATAGTATGAAACTGAGCCAAATAAATTTATGATATCCCATATCTTTTCCAGGGAATCAATTGGATTTGTGAGTGTGAGTATAATGTCATCTGCATAGAGGTTAATCTTATGCTCTGAATCTTTCAATTGTACACCGTGTACTTCACCAGAATCCCTTATCATTTGAGCCAAAGGTTCCAGGCTCAGGATAAAAATTATTGGGGATAGAGGACATCCCTGTCTTGTCCCATTAGTTATAAAAAATGTATCTGACATCGTGTTGTTGACCAGCACAGAGGCAGATGGCCGAGAGTATAAAGCTCGAATACTTCTCATCATCTCCCCACCAAAACCCATTTTCTCCAATACTGTAAAGGCATAGGCCCAATTGATCCGGTCAAAGGCCTTTTCAGCGTCAAGAGCCACAAACAAACTGGAAATCCTATTTTTGTAGCATGAATATAAGTGATGCAGGACACTTCTAGAACTGTCTGAAGTTTGCCTAGATTTTACAAAACCGACTTGATCGGGATGTATAAGGAATGGAACAACGTCCTGTAATCTTTCTGCTAATATTTTTGCGTAGATCTTGATATCCACATTTAGGAGAGAAATAGGCCTATAGTTTTCGATTTTGGTCGAATCTTTATCTGGTTTGGGAATCACCACTATTGTGGCTCTCAGCATATCTGTGCTGCACTTTCCTTCTGATTTAATAAAATTCAGGGCATTAGTTAAGTGTGGGATGAGTTCCTTTTTAAATTCTTTATAATACTCTATAGGAAAGCCATCTGGTCCTGGAGCCTTGTCATTTTTAAGATTATTCATCGCAAAAGAGACCTCACCCTCAGTAAAGGGTGCGTCAAGTGACTCCTTCTGCTTTAGAGACAAAGATCCCAGCTTTACTTTTTCCAAAAAATTATTTATCATCTCTAGTGAAGGAGAGGGATGAGCTCCATTGTTTCCTATGTTGTATAATTTAGAATAGTAGCTCTCAAAGGCTAGGGCTATCTCTTTGGGTTTTTCTATAGTCTTTGAGCTTTGGGTTATTTTTTTGATTGGATGTTTTTTATTTATGGGTTTAAACCTATTTGCCATATTTTTGGAGAACTTATTATTATTAACATAAAACCCTGCCCTATTAAATAAAGTCTTTTTCTCATATAAGTTGATGAGGAGATTCCTAAGTTCCAGTCTGAGGGAGTACAATTCATTATATTTAGCAAAATTTTTGTCTGCTTTAGCTTGGGATTCTAATTTTTGGATCTGTTCTAACAACATCCTCTGTTGGCTCTCTCTTGCCCTTTTTTGTCTCGAAGCAACTTGGATCAGATGACCCCTAATGACACAATTGTGTGCTAGCCACAATGTTTCAGGTGTAATTTCTTGGGAACAGTTCTCTTTGAAGTAGTTCATTAAGACATTCTTTGCTAATGATATGTTTTCTGGGGAGTCAACAGTGAATTTACTATATCTCCAATTGTATTGTTTTGGGATCATGGAGGAAGTATGTAAGGTCAGTAGGATTGGGGCATGGTCTGACCATGTAATAGGACCAGTCTGGAAATTTATGTATGAGTCTAGTAGCGAGAAGCTAGTGAACACATGATCAATCCTAGTGTAAGACTTGTTATGTGGACAAAATCTTGTGTATTCTTTTGAGGTAGAGTTCAATATCTTACAGCTGTCATGCAAATTGGAATCTCCCAACCATCTTCCCAGATTCACGCTTCTATAATATGGGGCATCAGATGAGCAATCAGTATTTGGGTCAACTATACAATTAAAATCTCCTCCCCAGATTATGTGACCTCTACTAAAGTTGGACAATTTCTTCTTGACCTTATTTAGAAAACTAATTTGCCGGACATTAGGGGTGTATACATTTACCACTGTATATTCCACACCCTCCAAAGTAAAATTAATAGCAAGTTGTCTACCATTGCTGTCCCTATATATGTCTGAGACCACTATTGGCAAATCTTTGTGGAAGGCGATGGCCACCCCAGCTTTTTTCTTTCCCTCAGTGTTAGAAAAGAAAATCTGAGGGAAGTCTTTATTTTTGAGTCTTGTGTTATCAATTTCTAGAAGGTGTGTTTCTTGTATCATTGCTATGTTGGCCTTCAATTTTTTAATCTCCTTCCACAAAGCAAATCTCTTGAATGGGCTATTGAGCCCATTTACATTAAATGACAGTACCCTCAATTCCATAATGTGTCAGGAAGGAAAAAAAGCATTAGATGATTCACTGAAACAGAACATTTCACCCGAAAATACATCCAAAAGACAGTGGGTTTCCTTAGTGATTTTTTGTTAGTGCCTGGTGTGCCTGTAAACAAAAACATGTTACAACCTAGAACAGAACAAAACTTATAAACTAGACAAATTTAGATTTCTCAAAAGAAATGGTACCGAGAGAATGTCTCTCAGTTATCACGTGGGGAGTGAAAAAGAGAAAGTTCAGGCCTAAAGCCAAGGTCAGTACCCACCAAGTCTATTTTCTTTTCTTTTGCGTATTCCAGGACTGGGAAAGGTGTCTTTGCTGCTGCAAGGGGATATTCCTTTCTTGATTGTAGAATGATGATGATGGTGGAGTCTCCAGTGGAGGGATACCTAAATCTTGGAAAAAACTATTACAGTTATCAATATTAGACAAGGCAAAAGTGGTATTCTCTTTCATGACTAGAATTTTTGTAGGGAAACCCCATCTGTATAAAGTCTTGTGTTTCCTCAGATGTGCAGTGATTGGAAAGAAGTCTCTCCTTTTCTGTAGGGTAGCTTTTGAGAAGTCTGCAAAAATCTTGATATCCTCGTATGGCCTTGGTAATATAGGTGATTGCTTACTTCTCCTCAGAATGTCCTCCTTTGTCAGGAAATAATGAAAATATGCAATGACATCTCTTGGGGCTCTGTCTGGGGCATATTTGGACTTGGGGAGTCTGTGTATACGTTCCATCAATAGGTCCCCTTTAGAGGCCCCTGGAAGTATTGTATGGAGCATCTTTTGCACATATGCATTAAGGTCTCTGTCTTTGACATTTTCAGGTATTCCCCTGAATTTAAGGTTGTTCCTTCTACTTCTGTCTTCTTGCTCTATCAACCTTGATTTTAAGAAGACAACCTCTTTTTCTAGGGCATAGTGTTCATCTATCAAATTATTATGGGATTTAACCAATTCTTCCATTTTGGATTCAAGATGGTCCACTCTCTGGCCCAGACCGTCTATGTTATTTTGGAGATTTGTATTATAGCCCTCCAGTTGTTTCTGAAATGTCTTTGCTAGAAGGCATAGCATGTTTTTAATAAATATTTCTGAGGCTGTATTACTGGTAGCCTCCACCTCTGTTAAAACGTGTAAAATGTTCTCCGGTATGGGATTATCAGAAGGACAGGAGTCCTCAATTTGTAATTCCTGTTGCATCTCAGCTGAGCTGCTGCTAAATCTGCGGCTAGTCACTGAGAAAGGAGACATTTCCCTCTGTAATGGCGTTAGAGGAGTATCTGACACATTGGAGATGTCAGGACAGGATGAGGAACCCCTTAATACATTTGTCTCCTCCATATCAACGGTCAGCGGTGCTGCTGCACCATAATTCACAAGCTGCGCTGTATTTTTGCTTAAGTTACGCAAATTGCGTATCTGTTGCGTAGTCTCGCTTGTCCCCCGGTCACTCTCGCGAGATCTCGCTCCTTTCACCTCAGCGCTACTTTTAATGTGTAAATTAGCGCTTCTATTAGCCTGCAGAGCGGCGGTTTTAGCTGGGGCAGGGGTAGACTTACCCCCTGACTTGAATGCTGCATGCTTCAGCCGCTGTGGCGTCCTTTGCCGCTGTGTACCGCTCAGGCTGGGGCTGCAGGCTGTGGCTGCTGCTGTGAGGCGGGCGCCATCTTGGCTCCTCAGCATGAGGGGAGAGCGCTCTGTTTTCTTTCCTTTTTCTGCTTTTTTACTGAGCAGATCCATAGTGTGGGGGCACCGCTGGTGTCTATGGAGGTTCCCACAAGTTTTCAGCCAGTCCTGGCTTGTAAATCGCTTGTTAATAGCGCTTGGTAGGCTGCCCTGTGGAGGAGCTCAGAGCTCAGGCTTCCATTCAGCTCAGACGCTGGCCACACCCTCCCGAATGTTTTGAATTTTCTCCAAAAGTAAAGTAGTTGCAAACTCATGCTTTTAGAGACTTGTTTGGGCTCATGAGAGGAGTAGAAAAACATCAAAAATTTCAGTCCTGCATGATTCTACCAAGAAATGTGTGTTCATTGAAACCGCTGGTTTTTGATAGTTTGGGCCCTATTGAATAATGAATGTTTTGAATTTTCTCCAAAAGTAAAGTAGTTGCAAACTCATCCTTTTAGAAACTTGTTTGGGCTGTTGAGAGGAGTAAAAAACCATCAAAAATTTCAATCCTGCATGATTCTACCAAGAAATGTGATTCTTCATTCAAAACGCTGGTTTTTGCTATTGGGCTCTTTTGAGTAATGAATGTTTTGAATTTTCTCCAAAAGTAAAGTAGTTGCAAACTCATGCTTTTAGAGACTTGTTTGGGCTCATGAGAGGAGTAGAAAAACATCAAAAATTTCAGTGCTGCATGATTCTACCAAGAAATGTGTGCTCATTGAAACCGCTGGTTTTTGATAGTTTGGGCCCTATTGAATAATGAATGTTTTGAATTTTCTCCAAAAGTAAAGTAGTTGCAAACTCATCCTTTTAGAAACTTGTTTGGGCTGTTGAGAGGAGTAAAAAACCATCAAAAATTTCAATCCTGCATGATTTTACCAAGAAATGTGATTCTTCATTCAAAACCTGATTTTTGCTATTGGGCTCTATTGAATAATGAATGTTTTGAATTTTCTCCAAAAGTAAAGTAGTTGCAAACTCATGCTTTTAGAGACTTGTTTGGGCTCATGAGAGGAGTAGAAAAACATCAAAAATTTCAGTCCTGCATGATTCTACCAAAAAATGTGTGTTCATTCAAACCGCTGGTTTTTGATAGTTTGGGCCCTATTGAATAATGAATGTTTTGAATTTTCTCCAAAAGTAAAGTAGTTGCAAACTCATCCTTTTAGAAACTTGTTTGGGCTGTTGAGAGGAGTAAAAAACCATCAAAAATTTCAATCCTGCATGATTCTACCAAGAAATGTGATTCTTCATTCAAAACCTGATTTTTGCTATTGGGCTCTATTGAATAATGAATGTTTTGAATTTTCTCCAAAAGTAAAGTAGTTGCAAACTCATGCTTTTAGAGACTTGTTTGGGCTCATGAGAGGAGTAGAAAAACATCAAAAATTTCAGTCCTGCATGATTCTACCAAGAAATGTGTGTTCATTGAAACCGCTGGTTTTTGATAGTTTGGGCCCTATTGAATAATGAATGTTTTGAATTTTCTCCAAAAGTAAAGTAGTTGCAAATTCATCCTTTTAGAAACTTGTTTGGGCTGTTGAGAGGAGTAAAAAACCATCAAAAATTTCAATCCTGCATGATTCTACCAAGAAATGTGATTCTTCATTCAAAACGCTGGTTTTCGCTATTGGACTCTTTTGAGTAATGAATGTTTTGAATTTTCTCCAAAAGTAAAGTAGTTGCAAACTCATGCTTTTAGAGACTTGTTTGGGCTCATGAGAGGAGTAGAAAAACATCAAAAATTTCAGTCCTGCATGATTCTACCAAGAAATGTGTGTTCATTCAAACCGCTGGTTTTTGATAGTTTGGGCCCTATTGAATAATGAATGTTTTGAATTTTCTCCAAAAGTAAAGTAGTTGCAAACTGATCCTTTTAGAAACTTGTTTGGGCTGTTGAGAGGAGTAAAAAACCATCAAAAATTTCAATCCTGCATGATTTTACCAAGAAATGCGATTCTTCATTCAAAACCTGATTTTTGCTATTGGGCTCTATTGAATAATGAATGTTTTGAATTTTCTCCAAAAGTAAAGTAGTTGCAAACTCATGCTTTTAGAGACTTGTTTGGGCTCATGAGAGGAGTAGAAAAACATCAAAAATTTCAGTCCTGCATGATTCTACCAAGAAATGTGTGTTCATTGAAACCGCTGGTTTTTGATAGTTTGGGCCCTATTGAATAATGAATGTTTTGAATTTTCTCCAAAAGTAAAGTAGTTACAAACTCATCCTTTTAGAAACTTGTTTGGGCTGTTGAGAGGAGTAAAAAACCATCAAAAATTTCAATCCTGCATGATTCTACCAAGAAATGTGATTCTTCATTCAAAACCTGATTTTTGCTATTGGGCTCTATTGAATAATGAATGTTTTGAATTTTCTCCAAAAGTAAAGTAGTTGCAAACTCATGCTTTTAGAGACTTGTTTGGGCTCATGAGAGGAGTAGAAAAACATCAAAATTTTCAGTCCTGCATGATTCTACCAAGAAATGTGTGTTCATTGAAACCGCTGGTTTTTGATAGTTTGGGCCCTATTGAATAATGAATGTTTTGAATTTTCTCCAAAAGTAAAGTAGTTGCAAACATCCTTTTAGAAACTTGTTTGGGCTGTTGAGAGGAGTAAAAAACCATCAAAAATTTCAATCCTGCATGATTCTAACAAGAAATGTGATTCTTCATTCAAAACGCTGGTTTTTGCTATTGGGCTCTTTTGAGTAATGAATGTTTTGAATTTTCTCCAAAAGTAAGGTAGTTGCAAACTCATGCTTTTAGAGACTTGTTTGGGCTCATGAGAGGAGTAGAAAAACATCAAAAATTTCAGTCCTGCATGATTCTACCAAGAAATGTGTGTTCATTGAAACCGCTGGTTTTTGATAGTTTGGGCCCTATTGAATAATGAATGTTTTGAATTTTCTCCAAAAGTAAAGTAGTTGCAAACTCATCCTTTTAGAAACTTGTTTGGGCTGTTGAGAGGAGTAAAAAACCATCAAAAATTTCAATCCTGCATGATTCTACCAAGAAATGTGATTCTTCATTCAAAACGCTGGTTTTTGCTATTGGGCTCTATTGAATAATGAATGTTTTGAATTTTCTCCAAAAGTAAAGTAGTTGCAAACTCATCCTTTTAGAGACTTGTTTGGGCTCATGAGAGGAGTAGAAAAACATCAAAAATTTCAGTCCTGCATGATTCTACCAAGAAATGTGTGTTCATTGAAACCGCTGGTTTTTGATAGTTTGGGCCCTATTGAATAATGAATGTTTTGAATTTTCTCCAAAAGTAAAGTAGTTGCAAACTCATCCTTTTAGAAACTTGTTTGGGCTGTTGAGAGGAGTAAAAAACCATCAAAAATTTCAATCCTGCATGATTCTACCAAGAAATGTGATTCTTCATTCAAAACGCTGGTTTTTGCTATTGGGCTCTATTGAATAATGAATGTTTTGAATTTTCTCCAAAAGTAAAGTAGTTGCAAACTCATCCTTTTAGAGACTTGTTTGGGCTCATGAGAGGAGTAGAAAAACATCAAAAATTTCAGTCCTGCACGATTCTACCAAGAAATGTGTGTTCATTGAAACCGCTGGTTTTTGATAGTTTGGGCCCTATTGAATAATGAATGTTTTGAATTTTCTCCAAAAGTAAAGTATTTGCAAACTCATCCTTTTAGAAACTTGTTTGGGCTGTTGAGAGGAGTAAAAAACCATCAAAAATTTCAATCCTGCATGATTTTACCAAGAAATGTGATTCTTCATTCAAAACCTGATTTTTGCTATTGGGCTCTATTGAATAGTGAATGTTTTGAATTTTCTCCAAAAGTAAAGTAGTTGCAAACTCATGCTTTTAGAGACTTGTTTGGGCTCATGAGAGGAGTAGAAAAACATCAAAAATTTCAGTCCTGCATGATTCTACCAAGAAATGTGTGTTCATTCAAACCACTTGTTTTTGATAGTTTGGGCCCTATTGAATAATGAATGTTTTGAATTTTCTCCAAAAGTAAAGTAGTTGCAAACTCATCCTTTTAGAAACTTGTTTGGGCTGTTGAGAGGAGTAAAAAACCATCAAAAATTTCAATCCTGCATGATTCTACCAAGAAATGGGATTCTTCATTCAAAACCTGATTTTTGCTATTGGGCTCTATTGAATAATGAATGTTTTGAATTTTCTCCAAAAGTAAAGTAGTTGCAAACTCATGCTTTTAGAGACTTGTTTGGGCTCATGAGAGGAGTAGAAAAACATCAAAAATTTCAGTCCTGCATGATTCTACCAAGAAATGTGTGTTCATTGAAACCGCTGGTTTTTGATAGTTTGGGCCCTATTGAATAATGAATGTTTTGAATTTTCTCCAAAAGTAAAGTAGTTGCAAACTCATCCTTTTAGAAACTTGTTTGGGCTGTTGAGAGGAGTAAAAAACCATCAAAAATTTCAATCCTGCATGATTCTACCAAGAAATGTGATTCTTCATTCAAAACCTGATTTTTGCTATTGGGCTCTATTGAATAATGAATGTTTTGAATTTTCTCCAAAAGTAAAGTAGTTGCAAACTCATGCTTTTAGAGACTTGTTTGGGCTCATGAGAGGAGTAGAAAAACATCAAAAATTTCAGTCCTGCATGATTCTACCAAGAAATGTGTGTTCATTGAAACCGCTGGTTTTTGATAGTTTGGGCCCTATTGAATAATGAATGTTTTGAATTTTCTCCAAAAGTAAAGTAGTTACAAACTCATCCTTTTAGAAACTTGTTTGGGCTGTTGAGAGGAGTAAAAAACCATCAAAAATTTCAATCCTGCATTATTCTACCAAGAAATGTGATTCTTCATTCAAAACCTGATTTTTGCTATTGGGCTCTATTGAATAATGAATGTTTTGAATTTTCTCCAAAAGTAAAGTAGTTGCAAACTCATGCTTTTAGAGACTTGTTTGGGCTCATGAGAGGAGTAGAAAAACATCAAAAATTTCAGTGCTGCATGATTCTACCAAGAAATGTGTGTTCATTGAAACCGCTGGTTTTTGATAGTTTGGGCCCTATTGAATAATGAATGTTTTGAATTTTCTCCAAAAGTAAAGTAGTTACAAACTCATCCTTTTAGAAACTTGTTTGGGCTGTTGAGAGGAGTAAAAAACCATCAAAAATTTCAATCCTGCATGATTCTACCAAGAAATGTGATTCTTCATTCAAAACCTGATTTTTGCTATTGGGCTCTATTGAATAATGAATGTTTTGAATTTTCTCCAAAAGTAAAGTAGTTGCAAACTCATGCTTTTAGAGACTTGTTTGGGCTCATGAGAGGAGTAGAAAAACATCAAAAATTTCAGTCCTGCATGATTCTACCAAGAAATGTGTGTTCATTGAAACCGCTGGTTTTTGATAGTTTGGGCCCTATTGAATAATGAATGTTTTGAATTTTCTCCAAAAGTAAAGTAGTTGCAAACATCCTTTTAGAAACTTGTTTGGGCTGTTGAGAGGAGTAAAAAACCATCAAAAATTTCAATCCTGCATGATTCTAACAAGAAATGTGATTCTTCATTCAAAACGCTGGTTTTTGCTATTGGGCTCTTTTGAGTAATGAATGTTTTGAATTTTCTCCAAAAGTAAAGTAGTTGCAAACTCATGCTTTTAGAGACTTGTTTGGGCTCATGAGAGGAGTAGAAAAACATCAAAAATTTCAGTCCTGCATGATTCTACCAAGAAATGTGTGTTCATTGAAACCGCTGGTTTTTGATAGTTTGGGCCCTATTGAATAATGAATGTTTTGAATTTTCTCCAAAAGTAAAGTAGTTGCAAACTCATCCTTTTAGAAACTTGTTTGGGCTGTTGAGAGGAGTAAAAAACCATCAAAAATTTCAATCCTGCATGATTCTACCAAGAAATGTGATTCTTCATTCAAAACGCTGGTTTTTGCTATTGGGCTCTATTGAATAATGAATGTTTTGAATTTTCTCCAAAAGTAAAGTAGTTGCAAACTCATCCTTTTAGAGACTTGTTTGGGCTCATGAGAGGAGTAGAAAAACATCAAAAATTTCAGTCCTGCATGATTCTACCAAGAAATGTGTGTTCATTGAAACCGCTGGTTTTTGATAGTTTGGGCCCTATTGAATAATGAATGTTTTGAATTTTCTCCAAAAGTAAAGTAGTTGCAAACTCATCCTTTTAGAAACTTGTTTGGGCTGTTGAGAGGAGTAAAAAACCATCAAAAATTTCAATCCTGCATGATTCTACCAAGAAATGTGATTCTTCATTCAAAACGCTGGTTTTTGCTATTGGGCTCTATTGAATAATGAATGTTTTGAATTTTCTCCAAAAGTAAAGTAGTTGCAAACTCATCCTTTTAGAGACTTGTTTGGGCTCATGAGAGGAGTGGAAAAACATCAAAAATTTCAGTCCTGCACGATTCTACCAAGAAATGTGTGTTCATTGAAACCGCTGGTTTTTGATAGTTTGGGCCCTATTGAATAATGAATGTTTTGAATTTTCTCCAAAAGTAAAGTATTTGCAAACTCATCCTTTTAGAAACTTGTTTGGGCTGTTGAGAGGAGTAAAAAACCATCAAAAATTTCAATCCTGCATGATTTTACCAAGAAATGTGATTCTTCATTCAAAACCTGATTTTTGCTATTGGGCTCTATTGAATAGTGAATGTTTTGAATTTTCTCCAAAAGTAAAGTAGTTGCAAACTCATGCTTTTAGAGACTTGTTTGGGCTCATGAGAGGAGTAGAAAAACATCAAAAATTTCAGTCCTGCATGATTCTACCAAGAAATGTGTGTTCATTCAAACCACTGGTTTTTGATAGTTTGGGCCCTATTGAATAATGAATGTTTTGAATTTTCTCCAAAAGTAAAGTAGTTGCAAACTCATCCTTTTAGAAACTTGTTTGGGCTGTTGAGAGGAGTAAAAAACCATCAAAAATTTCAATCCTGCATGATTCTACCAAGAAATGTGATTCTTCATTCAAAACCTGATTTTTGCTATTGGGCTCTATTGAATAATGAATGTTTTGAATTTTCTCCAAAAGTAAAGTAGTTGCAAACTCATGCTTTTAGAGACTTGTTTGGGCTCATGAGAGGAGTAGAAAAACATCAAAAATTTCAGTCCTGCATGATTCTACCAAGAAATGTGTGTTCATTGAAACCGCTGGTTTTTGATAGTTTGGGCCCTATTGAATAATGAATGTTTTGAATTTTCTCCAAAAGTAAAGTAGTTGCAAACTCATCCTTTTAGAAACTTGTTTGGGCTGTTGAGAGGAGTAAAAAACCATCAAAAATTTCAATCCTGCATGATTCTACCAAGAAATGTGATTCTTCATTCAAAACGCTGGTTTTTGCTATTGGGCTCTTTTGAGTAATGAATGTTTTGAATTTTCTCCAAAAGTAAAGTAGTTGCAAACTCATGCTTTTAGAGACTTGTTTGGGCTCATGAGAGGAGTAGAAAAACATCAAAAATTTCAGTCCTGCATGATTCTACCAAGAAATGTGTGTTCATTCAAACCGCTGGTTTTTGATAGTTTGGGCCCTATTGAATAATGAATGTTTTGAATTTTCTCCAAAAGTAAAGTAGTTGCAAGCTCATCCTTTTAGAAACTTGTTTGGGCTGTTGAGAGGAGTAAAAAACCATCAAAAATTTCAATCCTGCATGATTTTACCAAGAAATGTGATTCTTCATTCAAAACCTGATTTTTGCTATTGGGCTCTATTGAATAATGAATGTTTTGAATTTTCTCCAAAAGTAAAGTAGTTGCAAACTCATGCTTTTAGAGACTTGTTTGGGCTCATGAGAGGAGTAGAAAAACATCAAAAATTTCAGTCCTGCATGATTCTACCAAGAAATGTGTGTTCATTGAAACCGCTGGTTTTTGATAGTTTGGGCCCTATTGAATAATGAATGTTTTGAATTTTCTCCAAAAGTAAAGTAGTTACAAACTCATCCTTTTAGAAACTTGTTTGGGCTGTTGAGAGGAGTAAAAAACCATCAAAAATTTCAATCCTGCATTATTCTACCAAGAAATGTGATTCTTCATTCAAAACCTGATTTTTGCTATTGGGCTCTATTGAATAATGAATGTTTTGAATTTTCTCCAAAAGTAAACTAGTTGCAAACTCATGCTTTTAGAGACTTGTTTGGGCTCATGAGAGGAGTAGAAAAACATCAAAAATTTCAGTCCTGCATGATTCTACCAAGAAATGTGATTCTTCATTCAAAACGCTGGTTTTTGCTATTGGGCTCTATTGAATAATGAATGTTTTGAATTTTCTCCAAAAGTAAAGTAGTTGCAAACTCATCCTTTTAGAGACTTGTTTGGGCTCATGAGAGGAGTAGAAAAACATCAAAAATTTCAGTCCTGCACGATTCTACCAAGAAATGTGTGTTCATTGAAACCGCTGGTTTTTGATAGTTTGGGCCCTATTGAATAATGAATGTTTTGAATTTTCTCCAAAAGTAAAGTAGTTGCAAACTCATCCTTTTAGAAACTTGTTTGGGCTGTTGAGAGGAGTAAAAAACCATCAAAAATTTCAATCCTGCATGATTTTACCAAGAAATGTGATTCTTCATTCAAAACCTGATTTTTGCTATTGGGCTCTATTGAATAGTGAATGTTTTGAATTTTCTCCAAAAGAAAAGTAGTTGCAAACTCATGCTTTTAGAGACTTGTTTGGGCTCATGAGAGGAGTAGAAAAACATCAAAAATTTCAGTCCTGCATGATTCTACCAAGAAATGTGTGTTCATTCAAACCGCTGGTTTTTGATAGTTTGGGCCCTATTGAATAATGAATGTTTTGAATTTTCTCCAAAAGTAAAGTAGTTGCAAGCTCATCCTTTTAGAAACTTGTTTGGGCTGTTGAGAGGAGTAAAAAACCATCAAAAATTTCAATCCTGCATGATTTTACCAAGAAATGTGATTCTTCATTCAAAACGCTGGTTTTTGCTATTGGGCTCTTTTGAGTAATGAATGTTTTGAATTTTCTCCAAAAGTAAAGTAGTTGCAAACTCATGCTTTTAGAGACTTGTTTGGGCTCATGAGAGGAGTAGAAAAACATCAAAAATTTCAGTCCTGCATGATTCTACCAAGAAATGTGTGTTCATTCAAACCGCTGGTTTTTGATAGTTTGGGCCCTATTGAATAATGAATGTTTTGAATTTTCTCCAAAAGTAAAGTAGTTGCAAGCTCATCCTTTTAGAAACTTGTTTGGGCTGTTGAGAGGAGTAAAAAACCATCAAAAATTTCAATCCTGCATGATTTTACCAAGAAATGTGATTCTTCATTCAAAACCTGATTTTTGCTATTGGGCTCTATTGAATAATGAATGTTTTGAATTTTCTCCAAAAGTAAAGTAGTTGCAAACTCATGCTTTTAGAGACTTGTTTGGGCTCATGAGAGGAGTAGAAAAACATCAAAAATTTCAGTCCTGCATGATTCTACCAAGAAATGTGTGTTCATTGAAACCGCTGGTTTTTGATAGTTTGGGCCCTATTGAATAATGAATGTTTTGAATTTTCTCCAAAAGTAAAGTAGTTACAAACTCATCCTTTTAGAAACTTGTTTGGGCTGTTGAGAGGAGTAAAAAACCATCAAAAATTTCAATCCTGCATTATTCTACCAAGAAATGTGATTCTTCATTCAAAACCTGATTTTTGCTATTGGGCTCTATTGAATAATGAATGTTTTGAATTTTCTCCAAAAGTAAACTAGTTGCAAACTCATGCTTTTAGAGACTTGTTTGGGCTCATGAGAGGAGTAGAAAAACATCAAAAATTTCAGTCCTGCATGATTCTACCAAGAAATGTGATTCTTCATTCAAAACGCTGGTTTTTGCTATTGGGCTCTATTGAATAATGAATGTTTTGAATTTTCTCCAAAAGTAAAGTAGTTGCAAACTCATCCTTTTAGAGACTTGTTTGGGCTCATGAGAGGAGTAGAAAAACATCAAAAATTTCAGTCCTGCACGATTCTACCAAGAAATGTGTGTTCATTGAAACCGCTGGTTTTTGATAGTTTGGGCCCTATTGAATAATGAATGTTTTGAATTTTCTCCAAAAGTAAAGTATTTGCAAACTCATCCTTTTAGAAACTTGTTTGGGCTGTTGAGAGGAGTAAAAAACCATCAAAAATTTCAATCCTGCATGATTTTACCAAGAAATGTGATTCTTCATTCAAAACCTGATTTTTGCTATTGGGCTCTATTGAATAGTGAATGTTTTGAATTTTCTCCAAAAGAAAAGTAGTTGCAAACTCATGCTTTTAGAGACTTGTTTGGGCTCATGAGAGGAGTAGAAAAACATCAAAAATTTCAGTCCTGCATGATTCTACCAAGAAATGTGTGTTCATTCAAACCACTGGTTTTTGATAGTTTGGGCCCTATTGAATAATGAATGTTTTGAATTTTCTCCAAAAGTAAAGTAGTTGCAAACTCATCCTTTTAGAAACTTGTTTGGGCTGTTGAGAGGAGTAAAAAACCATCAAAAATTTCAATCCTGCATGATTCTACCAAGAAATGTGATTCTTCATTCAAAACCTGATTTTTGCTATTGGGCTCTATTGAATAATGAATGTTTTGAATTTTCTCCAAAAGTAAAGTAGTTGCAAACTCATGCTTTTAGAGACTTGTTTGGGCTCATGAGAGGAGTAGAAAAACATCAAAAATTTCAGTCCTGCATGATTCTACCAAGAAATGTGTGTTCATTGAAACCGCTGGTTTTTGATAGTTTGGGCCCTATTGAATAATGAATGTTTTGAATTTTCTCCAAAAGTAAAGTAGTTGCAAACTCATCCTTTTAGAAACTTGTTTGGGCTGTTGAGAGGAGTAAAAAACCATCAAAAATTTCAATCCTGCATGATTCTACCAAGAAATGTGATTCTTCATTCAAAACGCTGGTTTTTGCTATTGGGCTCTTTTGAGTAATGAATGTTTTGAATTTTCTCCAAAAGTAAAGTAGTTGCAAACTCATGCTTTTAGAGACTTGTTTGGGCTCATGAGAGGAGTAGAAAAACATCAAAAATTTCAGTCCTGCATGATTCTACCAAGAAATGTGTGTTCATTCAAACCGCTGGTTTTTGATAGTTTGGGCCCTATTGAATAATGAATGTTTTGAATTTTCTCCAAAAGTAAAGTAGTTGCAAGCTCATCCTTTTAGAAACTTGTTTGGGCTGTTGAGAGGAGTAAAAAACCATCAAAAATTTCAATCCTGCATGATTTTACCAAGAAATGTGATTCTTCATTCAAAACCTGATTTTTGCTATTGGGCTCTATTGAATAATGAATGTTTTGAATTTTCTCCAAAAGTAAAGTAGTTGCAAACTCATGCTTTTAGAGACTTGTTTGGGCTCATGAGAGGAGTAGAAAAACATCAAAAATTTCAGTCCTGCATGATTCTACCAAGAAATGTGTGTTCATTGAAACCGCTGGTTTTTGATAGTTTGGGCCCTATTGAATAATGAATGTTTTGAATTTTCTCCAAAAGTAAAGTAGTTACAAACTCATCCTTTTAGAAACTTGTTTGGGCTGTTAAGAGGAGTAAAAAAACCATCAAAAATTTCAATCCTGCATTATTCTACCAAGAAATGTGATTCTTCATTCAAAACCTGATTTTTGCTATTGGGCTCTATTGAATAATGAATGTTTTGAATTTTCTCCAAAAGTAAACTAGTTGCAAACTCGTGCTTTTAGAGACTTGTTTGGGCTCATGAGAGGAGTAGAAAAACATCAAAAATTTCAGTCCTGCATGATTCTACCAAGAAATGTGTGTTCATTGAAACCGCTGGTTTTTGATAGTTTGGGCCCTATTGAATAATGAATGTTTTGAATTTTCTCCAAAAGTAAAGTAGTTGCAAACTCATCCTTTTAGAAACTTGTTTGGGCTGTTGAGAGGAGTAAAAAACCATCAAAAATTTCAATCCTGCATGATTTTACCAAGAAATGTGATTCTTCATTCAAAACGCTGGTTTTTGCTATTGGGCTCTATTGAATAATGAATGTTTTGAATTTTCTCCAAAAGTAAAGTAGTTGCAAACTCATCCTTTTAGAGACTTGTTTGGGCTCATGAGAGGAGTAGAAAAACATCAAAAATTTCAGTCCTGCACGATTCTACCAAGAAATGTGTGTTCATTGAAACCGCTGGTTTTTGATAGTTTGGGCCCTATTGAATAATGAATGTTTTGAATTTTCTCCAAAAGTAAAGTATTTGCAAACTCATCCCTTTAGAAACTTGTTTGGGCTGTTGAGAGGAGTAAAAAACCATCAAAAATTTCAATCCTGCATGATTTTACCAAGAAATGTGATTCTTCATTCAAAACCTGATTTTTGCTATTGGGCTCTATTGAATAGTGAATGTTTTGAATTTTCTCCAAAAGTAAAGTAGTTGCAAACTCATGCTTTTAGAGACTTGTTTGGGCTCATGAGAGGAGTAGAAAAACATCAAAAATTTCAGTCCTGCATGATTCTACCAAGAAATGTGTGTTCATTCAAACCGCTGGTTTTTGATAGTTTGGGCCCTATTGAATAATGAATGTTTTGAATTTTCTCCAAAAGTAAAGCAGTTGCAAACTCATCCTTTTAGAAACTTGTTTGGGCTGTTGAGAGGAGTAAAAAACCATCAAAAATTTCAATCCTGCATGATTCTACCAAGAAATGTGATTCTTCATTCAAAACCTGATTTTTGCTATTGGGCTCTATTGAATAATGAATGTTTTGAATTTTCTCCAAAAGTAAAGTAGTTGCAAACTCATGCTTTTAGAGACTTGTTTGGGCTCATGAGAGGAGTAGAAAAACATCAAAAATTTCAGTCCTGCATGATTCTACCAAGAAATGTGTGTTCATTGAAACCGCTGGTTTTTGATAGTTTGGGCCCTATTGAATAATGAATGTTTTGAATTTTCTCCAAAAGTAAAGTAGTTGCAAACTCATCCTTTTAGAAACTTGTTTGGGCTGTTGAGAGGAGTAAAAAACCATCAAAAATTTCAATCCTGCATGATTCTACCAAGAAATGTGATTCTTCATTCAAAACGCTGGTTTTTGCTATTGGGCTCTTTTGAGTAATGAATGTTTTGAATTTTCTCCAAAAGTAAAGTAGTTGCAAACTCATGCTTTTAGAGACTTGTTTGGGCTCATAAGAGGAGTAGAAAAACATCAAAAATTTCAGTCCTGCATGATTCTACCAAGAAATGTGTGTTCATTCAAACCGCTGGTTTTTGATAGTTTGGGCCCTATTGAATAATGAATGTTTTGAATTTTCTCCAAAAGTAAAGTAGTTGCAAACTCATCCTTTTAGAAACTTGTTTGGGCTGTTGAGAGGAGTAAAAAACCATCAGAAATTTCAATCCTGCATGATTTTACCAAGAAATGTGATTCTTCATTCAAAACCTGATTTTTGCTATTGGGCTCTATTGAATAATGAATGTTTTGAATTTTCTCCAAAAGTAAAGTAGTTGCAAACTCATGCTTTTAGAGACTTGTTTGGGCTCATGAGAGGAGTAGAAAAACATCAAAAATTTCAGTCCTGCATGATTCTACCAAGAAATGTGTGTTCATTGAAACCGCTGGTTTTTGATAGTTTGGGCCCTATTGAATAATGAATGTTTTGAATTTTCTCCAAAAGTAAAGTAGTTACAAACTCATCCTTTTACAAACTTGTTTGGGCTGTTGAGAGGAGTAAAAAACCATCAAAAATTTCAATCCTGCATTATTCTACCAAGAAATGTGATTCTTCATTCAAAACCTGATTTTTGCTATTGGGCTCTATTGAATAATGAATGTTTTGAATTTTCTCCAAAAGTAAAGTAGTTGCAAACTCATGCTTTTAGAGACTTGTTTGGGCTCATGAGAGGAGTAGAAAAACATCAAAAATTTCAGTCCTGCATGATTCTACCAAGAAATGTGTGTTCATTGAAACCGCTGGTTTTTGATAGTTTGGGCCCTATTGAATAATGAATGTTTTGAATTTTCTCCAAAAGTAAAGTAGTTGCAAACTCATCCTTTTAGAAACTTGTTTGGGCTGTTGAGAGGAGTAAAAAACCATCAAAAATTTCAATCCTGCATGATTCTACCAAGAAATGTGATTCTTCATTCAAAACGCTGGTTTTTGCTATTGGGCTCTTTTGAGTAATGAATGTTTTGAATTTTCTCCAAAAGTAAAGTAGTTGCAAACTCATGCTTTTAGAGACTTGTTTGGGCTCATGAGAGGAGTAGAAAAACATCAAAAATTTCAGTCCTGCATGATTCTACCAAGAAATGTGTGTTCATTCAAACCGCTGGTTTTTGATAGTTTGGGCCCTATTGAATAATGAATGTTTTGAATCTTCTCCAAAAGTAAAGTAGTTGCAAACTCATCCTTTTAGAAACTTGTTTGGTCTGTTGAGAGGAGTAAAAAACCATCAAAAATTTCAATCCTGCATGATTCTACCAAGAAATGTGATTCTTCATTCAAAACCTGATTTTTGCTATTGGGCTCTATTGAATAATGAATGTTTTGAATTTTCTCCAAAAGTAAAGTAGTTGCAAACTCATGCTTTTAGAGACTTGTTTGGGCTCATGAGAGGAGTAGAAAAACATCAAAAATTTCAGTCCTGCATGATTCTACCAAGAAATGTGTGTTCATTGAAACCGCTGGTTTTTGATAGTTTGGGCCCTATTGAATAATGAATGTTTTGAATTTTCTCCAAAAGTAAAGTAGTTGCAAACTCATCCTTTTAGAAACTTGTTTGGGCTGTTGAGAGGAGTAAAAAACCATCAAAAATTTCAATCCTGCATGATTTTACCAAGAAATGTGATTCTTCATTCAAAACTTGATTTTTGCTATTGGGCTCTATTGAATAATGAATGTTTTGAATTTTCTCCAAAAGTAAAGTAGTTGCAAACTCATGCTTTTAGAGACTTGTTTGGGCTCATGAGAGGAGTAGAAAAACATCAAAAATTTCAGTCCTGCATGATTCTACCAAGAAATGTGTGTTCATTCAAACCGCTGGTTTTTGATAGTTTGGGCCCTATTGAATAATGAATGTTTTGAATTTTCTCCAAAAGTAAAGTAGTTGCAAATTCATCCTTTTAGAAACTTGTTTGGGCTGTTGAGAGGAGTAAAAAACCATCAAAAATTTCAATCCTGCATGATTCTACCAAGAAATGTGATTCTTCATTCAAAACGCTGGTTTTTGCTATTGGGCTCTTTTGAGTAATGAATGTTTTGAATTTTCTCCAAAAGTAAAGTAGTTGCAAACTCATGCTTTTAGAGACTTGTTTGGGCTCATGAGAGGAGTAGAAAAACATCAAAAATTTCAGTCCTGCATGATTCTACCAAGAAATGTGTGTTCATTCAAACCGCTGGTTTTTGATAGTTTGGGCCCTATTGAATAATGAATGTTTTGAATTTTCTCCAAAAGTAAAGTAGTTGCAAACTCATCCTTTTAGAGACTTGTTTGGGCTCATGAGAGGAGTAGAAAAACATCAAAAATTTCAGTCCTGCACGATTCTACCAAGAAATGTGTGTTCATTCAAACCGCTGGTTTTCGATAGTTTGGGCCCTATTGAATAATGAATGTTTTGAATTTTCTCCAAAAGTAAAGTAGTTGCAAACTCATCCTTTTAGAAACTTGTTTGGGCTGTTGAGAGGAGTAAAAAACCATCAAAAATTTCAATCCTGCATGATTTTACCAAGAAATGTGATTCTTCATTCAAAACCTGATTTTTGCTATTGGGCTCTATTGAATAGTGAATGTTTTGAATTTTCTCCAAAAGTAAAGTAGTTGCAAACTCATGCTTTTAGAGACTTGTTTGGGCTCATGAGAGGAGTAGAAAAACATCAAAAATTTCAGTCCTGCATGATTCTACCAAGAAATGTGTGTTCATTGAAACCGCTGGTTTTTGATAGTTTGGGCCCTATTGAATAATGAATGTTTTGAATTTTCTCCAAAAGTAAAGTAGTTGCAAACTCATCCTTTTAGAAACTTGTTTGGGCTGTTGAGAGGAGTAAAAAACCATCAAAAATTTCAATCCTGCATGATTCTACCAAGAAATGTGATTCTTCATTCAAAACGCTGGTTTTTGCTATTGGGCTCTATTGAATAATGAATGTTTTGAATTTTCTCCAAAAGTAAAGTAGTTGCAAACTCATCCTTTTAGAGACTTGTTTGGGCTCATGAGAGGAGTAGAAAAACATCAAAAATTTCAGTCCTGCACGATTCTACCAAGAAATGTGTGTTCATTCAAACCGCTGGTTTTTGATATTTTGGGCCCTATTGAATAATGAATGTTTTGAATTTTCTCCAAAAGTAAAGTAGTTGCAAACTCATCCTTTTAGAAACTTGTTTGGGCTGTTGAGAGGAGTAAAAAACCATCAAAAATTTCAATCCTGCATGATTCTACCAAGAAATGTGATTCTTCATTCAAAACGCTGGTTTTTGCTATTGGGCTCTTTTGAGTAATGAATGTTTTGAATTTTCTCCAAAAGTAAAGTAGTTGCAAACTCATGCTTTTAGAGACTTGTTTGGGCTCATGAGAGGAGTAGAAAAACATCAAAAATTTCAGTCCTGCACGATTCTACCAAGAAATGTGTGTTCATTGAACCGCTGGTTTTTGATAGTTTGGGCCCTAATGAATAATGAATGTTTTGAATTTTCTCCAAAAGTAAAGTAGTTGCAAACTCATCCTTTTAGAAACTTGTTTGGGCTGTTGAGAGGAGTAAAAAACCATCAAAAATTTCAATCCTGCATGATTTTACCAAGAAATGTGATTCTTCATTCAAAACCTGATTTTTGCTATTGGGCTCTATTGAATAGTGAATGTTTTGAATTTTCTCCAAAAGTAAAGTAGTTGCAAACTCATGCTTTTAGAGACTTGTTTGGGCTCATGAGAGGAGTAGAAAAACATCAAAAATTTCAGTCCTGCATGATTCTACCAAGAAATGTGTGTTCATTGAAACCGCTGATTTTTGATAGTTTGGGCCCTATTGAACAATGAATGTTTTGAATTTTCTCCAAAAGTAAAGTAGTTGCAAACTCATCCTTTTAGAAACTTGTTTGGGCTGTTGAGAGGAGTAAAAAACCATCAAAAATTTCAATCCTGCATGATTCTACCAAGAAATGTGATTCTTCATTCAAAACGCTGGTTTTTGCTATTGGGCTCTATTGAATAATGAATGTTTTGAATTTTCTCCAAAAGTAAAGTAGTTGCAAACTCATCCTTTTAGAGACTTGTTTGGGCTCATGAGAGGAGTAGAAAAACATCAAAAATTTCAGTCCTGCACGATTCTACCAAGAAATGTGTGTTCATTCAAACCGCTGGTTTTTGATATTTTGGGCCCTATTGAATAATGAATGTTTTGAATTTTCTCCAAAAGTAAAGTAGTTGCAAACTCATCCTTTTAGAAACTTGTTTGGGCTGTTGAGAGGAGTAAAAAACCATCAAAAATTTCAATCCTGCATGATTCTACCAAGAAATGTGATTCTTCATTCAAAACGCTGGTTTTTGCTATTGGGCTCTTTTGAGTAATGAATGTTTTGAATTTTCTCCAAAAGTAAAGTAGTTGCAAACTCATGCTTTTAGAGACTTGTTTGGGCTCATGAGAGGAGTAGAAAAACATCAAAAATTTCAGTCCTGCATGATTCTACCAAGAAATGTGTGTTCATTCAAACCGCTGGTTTTTGATAGTTTGGGCCCTATTGAATAATGAATGTTTTGAATTTTCTCCAAAAGTAAAGTAGTTGCAAACTCATCCTTTTAGAAACTTGTTTGGGCTGTTGAGAGGAGTAAAAAACCATCAAAAATTTCAATCCTGCATGATTTTACCAAGAAATGTGATTCTTCATTCAAAACCTGATTTTTGCTATTGGGCTCTATTGAATAGTGAATGTTTTGAATTTTCTCCAAAAGTAAAGTAGTTGCAAACTCATGCTTTTAGAGACTTGTTTGGGCTCATGAGAGGAGTAGAAAAACATCAAAAATTTCAGTCCTGCATGATTCTACCAAGAAATGTGTGTTCATTGAAACCGCTGGTTTTTGATAGTTTGGGCCCTATTGAATAATGAATGTTTTGAATTTTCTCCAATAGTAAAGTAGTTGCAAACTCATCCTTTTAGAAACTTGTTTGGGCTGTTGAGAGGAGTAAAAAACCATCAAAAATTTCAATCCTGCATGATTCTACCAAGAAATGTGATTCTTCATTCAAAACCTGATTTTTGCTATTGGGCTCTATTGAATAATGAATGTTTTGAATTTTCTCCAAAAGAAAAGTAGTTGCAAACTCATGCTTTTAGAGACTTGTTTGGGCTCATGAGAGGAGTAGAAAAACATCAAAAATTTCAGTCCTGCATGATTCTACCAAGAAATGTGTGTTCATTGAAACCGCTGGTTTTTGATAGTTTGGGCCCTATTGAATAATGAATGTTTTGAATTTTCTCCAAAAGTAAAGTAGTTGCAAACTCATCCTTTTAGAAACTTGTTTGGGCTGTTGAGAGGAGTAAAAAACCATCAAAAATTTCAATCCTGCATGATTTTACCAAGAAATGTGATTCTTCATTCAAAACCTGATTTTTGCTATTGGGCTCTATTGAATAGTGAATGTTTTGAATTTTCTCCAAAAGTAAAGTAGTTGCAAACTCATGCTTTTAGAGACTTATTTGGGCTCATGAGAGGAGTAGAAAAACATCAAAAATTTCAGTCCTGCATGATTCTACCAAGAAATGTGTGTTCATTGAAACCGCTGGTTTTTGATAGTTTGGGCCCTATTGAATAATGAATGTTTTGAATTTTCTCCAAAAGTAAAGTAGTTGCAAACTCATCCTTTTAGAAACTTGTTTGGGCTGTTGAGAGGAGTAAAAAACCATCAAAAATTTCAATCCTGCATGATTCTACCAAGAAATGTGATTCTTCATTCAAAACCTGATTTTTGCTATTGGGCTCTTTTGAATAATGAATGTTTTGAATTTTCTCCAAAAGTAAAGTAGTTGCAAACTCATGCTTTTAGAGACTTGTTTGGGCTCATGAGAGGAGTAGAAAAACATCAAAAATTTCAGTCCTGCATGATTCTACCAAGAAATGTGTGTTCATTGAAACCGCTGGTTTTTGATAGTTTGGGCCCTATTGAATAATGAATGTTTTGAATTTTCTCCAAAAGTAAAGTAGTTGCAAACTCATCCTTTTAGAAACTTGTTTGGGCTGTTGAGAGGAGTAAAAAACCATCAAAAATTTCAATCCTGCATGATTCTAACAAGAAATGTGATTCTTCATTCAAAACGCTGGTTTTTGCTATTGGGCTCTTTTGAGTAATGAATGTTTTGAATTTTCTCCAAAAGTAAAGTAGTTGCAAACTCATGCTTTTAGAGACTTGTTTGGGCTCATGAGAGGAGTAGAAAAACATCAAAAATTTCAGTCCTGCATGATTCTACCAAGAAATGTGTGTTCATTGAAACCGCTGGTTTTTGATAGTTTGGGCCCTATTGAATAATGAATGTTTTGAATTTTCTCCAAAAGTAAAGTAGTTGCAAACTCATCCTTTTAGAAACCTGTTTGGGCTGTTGAGAGGAGTAAAAAACCATCAAAAATTTCAATCCTGCATGATTCTACCAAGAAATGTGATTCTTCATTCAAAACGCTGGTTTTTGCTATTGGGCTCTTTTGAGTAATGAATGTTTTGAATTTTCTCCAAAAGTAAAGTAGTTGCAAACTCATGCTTTTAGAGACTTGTTTGGGCTCATGAGAGGAGTAGAAAAACATCAAAAATTTCAGTCCTGCATGATTCTACCAAGAAATGTGTGTTCATTGAAACCGCTGGTTTTTGATAGTTTGGGCCCTATTGAATAATGAATGTTTTGAATTTTCTCCAAAAGTAAAGTAGTTGCAAACTCATCCTTTTAGAAACTTGTTTGGGCTGTTGAGAGGAGTAAAAAACCATCAAAAATTTCAATCCTGCATGATTCTACCAAGAAATGTGATTCTTCATTCAAAACGCTGGTTTTTGCTATTGGGCTCTATTGAATAATGAATGTTTTGAATTTTCTCCAAAAGTAAAGTAGTTGCAAACTCATCCTTTTAGAGACTTGTTTGGGCTCATGAGAGGAGTAGAAAAACATCAAAAATTTCAGTCCTGCACGATTCTACCAAGAAATGTGTGTTCATTGAAACCGCTGGTTTTTGATAGTTTGGGCCCTATTGAATAATGAATGTTTTGAATTTTCTCCAAAAGTAAAGTATTTGCAAACTCATCCCTTTAGAAACTTGTTTGGGCTGTTGAGAGGAGTAAAAAACCATCAAAAATTTCAATCCTGCATGATTTTACCAAGAAATGTGATTCTTCATTCAAAACCTGATTTTTGCTATTGGGCTCTATTGAATAGTGAATGTTTTGAATTTTCTCCAAAAGTAAAGTAGTTGCAAACTCATGCTTTTAGAGACTTGTTTGGGCTCATGAGAGGAGTAGAAAAACATCAAAAATTTCAGTCCTGCATGATTCTACCAAGAAATGTGTGTTCATTCAAACCGCTGGTTTTTGATAGTTTGGGCCCTATTGAATAATGAATGTTTTGAATTTTCTCCAAAAGTAAAGCAGTTGCAAACTCATCCTTTTAGAAACTTGTTTGGGCTGTTGAGAGGAGTAAAAAACCATCAAAAATTTCAATCCTGCATGATTCTACCAAGAAATGTGATTCTTCATTCAAAACCTGATTTTTGCTATTGGGCTCTATTGAATAATGAATGTTTTGAATTTTCTCCAAAAGTAAAGTAGTTGCAAACTCATGCTTTTAGAGACTTGTTTGGGCTCATGAGAGGAGTAGAAAAACATCAAAAATTTCAGTCCTGCATGATTCTACCAAGAAATGTGTGTTCATTGAAACCGCTGGTTTTTGATAGTTTGGGCCCTATTGAATAATGAATGTTTTGAATTTTCTCCAAAAGTAAAGTAGTTGCAAACTCATCCTTTTAGAAACTTGTTTGGGCTGTTGAGAGGAGTAAAAAACCATCAAAAATTTCAATCCTGCATGATTCTACCAAGAAATGTGATTCTTCATTCAAAACGCTGGTTTTTGCTATTGGGCTCTTTTGAGTAATGAATGTTTTGAATTTTCTCCAAAAGTAAAGTAGTTGCAAACTCATGCTTTTAGAGACTTGTTTGGGCTCATAAGAGGAGTAGAAAAACATCAAAAATTTCAGTCCTGCATGATTCTACCAAGAAATGTGTGTTCATTCAAACCGCTGGTTTTTGATAGTTTGGGCCCTATTGAATAATGAATGTTTTGAATTTTCTCCAAAAGTAAAGTAGTTGCAAACTCATCCTTTTAGAAATTTGTTTGGGCTGTTGAGAGGAGTAAAAAACCATCAGAAATTTCAATCCTGCATGATTTTACCAAGAAATGTGATTCTTCATTCAAAACCTGATTTTTGCTATTGGGCTCTATTGAATAATGAATGTTTTGAATTTTCTCCAAAAGTAAAGTAGTTGCAAACTCATGCTTTTAGAGACTTGTTTGGGCTCATGAGAGGAGTAGAAAAACATCAAAAATTTCAGTCCTGCATGATTCTACCAAGAAATGTGTGTTCATTGAAACCGCTGGTTTTTGATAGTTTGGGCCCTATTGAATAATGAATGTTTTGAATTTTCTCCAAAAGTAAAGTAGTTACAAACTCATCCTTTTAGAAACTTGTTTGGGCTGTTGAGAGGAGTAAAAAACCATCAAAAATTTCAATCCTGCATTATTCTACCAAGAAATGTGATTCTTCATTCAAAACCTGATTTTTGCTATTGGGCTCTATTGAATAATGAATGTTTTGAATTTTCTCCAAAAGTAAAGTAGTTGCAAACTCATGCTTTTAGAGACTTGTTTGGGCTCATGAGAGGAGTAGAAAAACATCAAAAATTTCAGTCCTGCATGATTCTACCAAGAAATGTGTGTTCATTGAAACCGCTGGTTTTTGATAGTTTGGGCCCTATTGAATAATGAATGTTTTGAATTTTCTCCAAAAGTAAAGTAGTTGCAAACTCATCCTTTTAGAAACTTGTTTGGGCTGTTGAGAGGAGTAAAAAACCATCAAAAATTTCAATCCTGCATGATTCTACCAAGAAATGTGATTCTTCATTCAAAACGCTGGTTTTTGCTATTGGGCTCTTTTGAGTAATGAATGTTTTGAATTTTCTCCAAAAGTAAAGTAGTTGCAAACTCATGCTTTTAGAGACTTGTTTGGGCTCATGAGAGGAGTAGAAAAACATCAAAAATTTCAGTCCTGCATGATTCTACCAAGAAATGTGTGTTCATTCAAACCGCTGGTTTTTGATAGTTTGGGCCCTATTGAATAATGAATGTTTTGAATTTTCTCCAAAAGTAAAGTAGTTGCAAACTCATCCTTTTAGAAACTTGTTTGGGCTGTTGAGAGGAGTAAAAAACCATCAAAAATTTCAATCCTGCATGATTCTACCAAGAAATGTGATTCTTCATTCAAAACCTGATTTTTGCTATTGGGCTCTATTGAATAATGAATGTTTTGAATTTTCTCCAAAAGTAAAGTAGTTGCAAACTCATGCTTTTAGAGACTTGTTTGGGCTCATGAGAGGAGTAGAAAAACATCAAAAATTTCAGTCCTGCATGATTCTACCAAGAAATGTGTGTTCATTGAAACCGCTGGTTTTTGATAGTTTGGGCCCTATTGAATAATGAATGTTTTGAATTTTCTCCAAAAGTAAAGTAGTTGCAAACTCATCCTTTTAGAAACTTGTTCGGGCTGTTGAGAGGAGTAAAAAACCATCAAAAATTTCAATCCTGCATGATGTTACCAAGAAATGTGATTCTTCGTTCAAAACCTGATTTTTGCTATTGGGCTCTATTGAAAAATGAATGTTTTGAATTTTCTCCAAAAGTAAAGTAGTTGCAAACTCATGCTTTTAGAGACTTGTTTGGGCTCATGAGAGGAGTAGAAAAACATCAAAAATTTCAGTCCTGCATGATTCTACCAAGAAATGTGTGTTCATTCAAACCGCTGGTTTTTGATAGTTTGGGCCCTATTGAATAATGAATGTTTTGAATTTTCTCCAAAAGTAAAGTAGTTGCAAATTCATCCTTTTAGAAACTTGTTTGGGATGTTGAGAGGAGTAAAAAACCATCAAAAATTTCAATCCTGCATGATTCTACCAAGAAATGTGATTCTTCATTCAAAACGCTGGTTTTTGCTATTGGGCTCTTTTGAGTAATGAATGTTTTGAATTTTCTCCAAAAGTAAAGTAGTTGCAAACTCATGCTTTTAGAGACTTGTTTGGGCTCATGAGAGGAGTAGAAAAACATCAAAAATTTCAGTCCTGCATGATTCTACCAAGAAATGTGTGTTCATTCAAACCGCTGGTTTTTGATAGCTTGGGCCCTATTGAATAATGAATGTTTTGAATTTTCTCCAAAAGTAAAGTAGTTACAAACTTATCCTTTTAGAAACTTGTTTGGGCTGTTGAGAGGAGTAAAAAACCATCAAAAATTTCAATCCTGCATGATTCTACCAAGAAATGTGATTCTTCATTCAAAACCTGATTTTTGCTATTGGGCTCTATTGAATAATGAATGTTTTGAATTTTCTCCAAAAGTAAAGTAGTTGCAAACTCATGCTTTTAGAGACTTGTTTGGGCTCATGAGAGGAGTAGAAAAACATCAAAAATTTCAGTCCTGCATGATTCTACCAAGAAATGTGTGTTCATTGAAACCGCTGGTTTTTGAAAGTTTGGGCCCTATTGAATAATGAATGTTTTGAATTTTCTCCAAAAGTAAAGTAGTTGCAAACTCATTCTTTTAGAAACTTGTTTGGGCTGTTGAGAGGAGTAAAAAACCATCAAAAATTTCAATCCTGCATGATTCTAACAAGAAATGTGATTCTTCATTCAAAACGCTGGTTTTTGCTATTGGGCTCTTTTGAGTAATGAATGTTTTGAATTTTCTCCAAAAGTAAAGTAGTTGCAAACTCATGCTTTTAGAGACTTGTTTGGGCTCATGAGAGGAGTAGAAAAACATCAAAAATTTCAGTCCTGCATGATTCTACCAAGAAATGTGTGTTCATTGAAACCGCTGGTTTTTGATAGTTTGGGCCCTATTGAATAATGAATGTTTTGAATTTTCTCCAAAAGTAAAGTAGTTGCAAACTCATCCTTTTAGAAACTTGTTTGGGCTGTTGAGAGGAGTAAAAAACCATCAAAAATTTCAATCCTGCATGATTCTACCAAGAAATGTGATTCTTCATTCAAAACGCTGGTTTTTGCTATTGGGCTCTATTGAATAATGAATGTTTTGAATTTTCTCCAAAAGTAAAGTAGTTGCAAACTCATCCTTTTAGAGACTTGTTTGGGCTCATGAGAGGAGTAGAAAAACATCAAAAATTTCAGTCCTGCACGATTCTACCAAGAAATGTGTGTTCATTCAAACCGCTGGTTTTCGATAGTTTGGGCCCTATTGAATAATGAATGTTTTGAATTTTCTCCAAAAGTAAAGTAGTTGCAAACTCATCCTTTTAGAAACTTGTTTGGGCTGTTGAGAGGAGTAAAAAACCATCAAAAATTTCAATCCTGCATGATTTTACCAAGAAATGTGATTCTTCATTCAAAACCTGATTTTTGCTATTGGGCTCTATTGAATAGTGAATGTTTTGAATTTTCTCCAAAAGTAAAGTAGTTGCAAACTCATGCTTTTAGAGACTTGTTTGGGCTCATGAGAGGAGTAGAAAAACATCAAAAATTTCAGTCCTGCACGATTCTACCAAGAAATGTGTGTTCATTGAAACCGCTGGTTTTTGATAGTTTGGGCCCTATTGAATAATGAATGTTTTGAATTTTCTCCAAAAGTAAAGTAGTTGCAAACTCATCCTTTTAGAAACTTGTTTGGGCTGTTGAGAGGAGTAAAAAACCATCAAAAATTTCAATCCTGCATGATTCTACCAAGAAATGTGATTCTTCATTCAAAACGCTGGTTTTTGCTATTGGGCTCTATTGAATAATGAATGTTTTGAATTTTCTCCAAAAGTAAAGTAGTTGCAAACTCATCCTTTTAGAGACTTGTTTGGGCTCATGAGAGGAGTAGAAAAACATCAAAAATTTCAGTCCTGCACGATTCTACCAAGAAATGTGTGTTCATTCAAACCGCTGGTTTTTGATATTTTGGGCCATATTGAATAATGAATGTTTTGAATTTTCTCCAAAAGTAAAGTAGTTGCAAACTCATCCTTTTAGAAACTTGTTTGGGCTGTTGAGAGGAGTAAAAAACCATCAAAAATTTCAATCCTGCATGATTCTACCAAGAAATGTGATTCTTCATTCAAAACGCTGGTTTGTGCTATTGGGCTCTTTTGAGTAATGAATGTTTTGAATTTTCTCCAAAAGTAAAGTAGTTGCAAACTCATGCTTTTAGAGACTTGTTTGGGCTCATGAGAGGAGTAGAAAAACATCAAAAATTTCAGTCCTGCACGATTCTACCAAGAAATGTGTGTTCATTGAACCGCTGGTTTTTGATAGTTTGGGCCCTAATGAATAATGAATGTTTTGAATTTTCTCCAAAAGTAAAGTAGTTGCAAACTCATCCTTTTAGAAACTTGTTTGGGCTGTTGAGAGGAGTAAAAAACCATCAAAAATTTCAATCCTGCATGATTCTACCAAGAAATGTGATTCTTCATTCAAAACGCTGGTTTTTGCTATTGGGCTCTATTGAATAATGAATGTTTTGAATTTTCTCCAAAAGTAAAGTAGTTGCAAACTCATCCTTTTAGAGACTTGTTTGGGCTCATGAGAGGAGTAGAAAAACATCAAAAATTTCAGTCCTGCACGATTCTACCAAGAAATGTGTGTTCATTCAAACCGCTGGTTTTTGATATTTTGGGCCCTATTGAATAATGAATGTTTTGAATTTTCTCCAAAAGTAAAGTAGTTGCAAACTCATCCTTTTAGAAACTTGTTTGGGCTGTTGAGAGGAGTAAAAAACCATCAAAAATTTCAATCCTGCATGATTCTACCAAGAAATGTGATTCTTCATTCAAAACGCTGGTTTTTGCTATTGGGCTCTTTTGAGTAATGAATGTTTTGAATTTTCTCCAAAAGTAAAGTAGTTGCAAACTCATGCTTTTAGAGACTTGTTTGGGCTCATGAGAGGAGTAGAAAAACATCAAAAATTTCAGTCCTGCATGATTCTACCAAGAAATGTGTGTTCATTCAAACCGCTGGTTTTTGATAGTTTGGGCCCTATTGAATAATGAATGTTTTGAATTTTCTCCAAAAGTAAAGTAGTTGCAAACTCATCCTTTTAGAAACTTGTTTGGGCTGTTGAGAGGAGTAAAAAACCATCAAAAATTTCAATCCTGCATGATTTTACCAAGAAATGTGATTCTTCATTCAAAACCTGATTTTTGCTATTGGGCTCTATTGAATAGTGAATGTTTTGAATTTTCTCCAAAAGTAAAGTAGTTGCAAACTCATGCTTTTAGAGACTTGTTTGGGCTCATGAGAGGAGTAGAAAAACATCAAAAATTTCAGTCCTGCATGATTCTACCAAGAAATGTGTGTTCATTGAAACCGCTGGTTTTTGATAGTTTGGGCCCTATTGAATAATGAATGTTTTGAATTTTCTCCAATAGTAAAGTAGTTGCAAACTCATCCTTTTAGAAACTTGTTTGGGCTGTTGAGAGGAGTAAAAAACCATCAAAAATTTCAATCCTGCATGATTCTACCAAGAAATGTGATTCTTCATTCAAAACCTGATTTTTGCTATTGGGCTCTATTGAATAATGAATGTTTTGAATTTTCTCCAAAAGTAAAGTAGTTGCAAACTCATGCTTTTAGAGACTTGTTTGGGCTCATGAGAGGAGTAGAAAAACATCAAAAATTTCAGTCCTGCATGATTCTACCAAGAAATGTGTGTTCATTGAAACCGCTGGTTTTTGATAGTTTGGGCCCTATTGAATAATGAATGTTTTGAATTTTCTCCAAAAGTAAAGTAGTTGCAAACTCATCCTTTTAGAAACTTGTTTGGGCTGTTGAGAGGAGTAAAAAACCATCAAAAATTTCAATCCTGCATGATTCTACCAAGAAATGTGATTCTTCATTCAAAACCTGATTTTTGCTATTGGGCTCTATTGAATAATGAATGTTTTGAATTTTCTCCAAAAGTAAAGTAGTTGCAAACTCATGCTTTTAGAGACTTGTTTGGGCTCATGAGAGGAGTAGAAAAACATCAAAAATTTCAGTCCTGCATGATTCTACCAAGAAATGTGTGTTCATTGAAACCGCTGGTTTTTGATAGTTTGGGCCCTATTGAATAATGAATGTTTTGAATTTTCTCCAAAAGTAAAGTAGTTGCAAACTCATCCTTTTAGAAACTTGTTTGGGCTGTTGAGAGGAGTAAAAAACCATCAAAAATTTCAATCCTGCATGATTCTAACAAGAAATGTGATTCTTCATTCAAAACGCTGGTTTTTGCTATTGGGCTCTTTTGAGTAATGAATGTTTTGAATTTTCTCCAAAAGTAAAGTAGTTGCAAACTCATGCTTTTAGAGACTTGTTTGGGCTCATGAGAGGAGTAGAAAAACATCAAAAATTTCAGTCCTGCATGATTCTACCAAGAAATGTGTGTTCATTGAAACCGGTGGTTTTTGATAGTTTGGGCCCTATTGAATAATGAATGTTTTGAATTTTCTCCAAAAGTAAAGTAGTTGCAAACTCATCCTTTTAGAAACTTGTTTGGGCTGTTGAGAGGAGTAAAAAACATCAAAAATTTCAATCCTGCATGATTTTACCAAGAAATGTGATTCTTCATTCAAAACCTGATTTTTGCTATTGGGCTCTATTGAATAGTGAATGTTTTGAATTTTCTCCAAAAGTAAAGTAGTTGCAAACTCATGCTTTTAGAGACTTATTTGGGCTCATGAGAGGAGTAGAAAAACATCAAAAATTTCAGTCCTGCATGATTCTACCAAGAAATGTGTGTTCATTGAAACCGCTGGTTTTTGATAGTTTGGGCCCTATTGAATAATGAATGTTTTGAATTTTCTCCAAAAGTAAAGTAGTTGCAAACTCATCCTTTTAGAAACTTGTTTGGGCTGTTGAGAGGAGTAAAAAACCATCAAAAATTTCAATCCTGCATGATTCTACCAAGAAATGTGATTCTTCATTCAAAACCTGATTTTTGCTATTGGGCTCTTTTGAATAATGAATGTTTTGAATTTTCTCCAAAAGTAAAGTAGTTGCAAACTCATGCTTTTAGAGACTTGTTTGGGCTCATGAGAGGAGTAGAAAAACATCAAAAATTTCAGTCCTGCATGATTCTACCAAGAAATGTGTGTTCATTGAAACCGCTGGTTTTTGATAGTTTGGGCCCTATTGAATAATGAATGTTTTGAATTTTCTCCAAAAGTAAAGTAGTTGCAAACTCATCCTTTTAGAAACTTGTTTGGGCTGTTGAGAGGAGTAAAAAACCATCAAAAATTTCAATCCTGCATGATTCTAACAAGAAATGTGATTCTTCATTCAAAACGCTGGTTTTTGCTATTGGGCTCTTTTGAGTAATGAATGTTTTGAATTTTCTCCAAAAGTAAAGTAGTTGCAAACTCATGCTTTTAGAGACTTGTTTGGGCTCATGAGAGGAGTAGAAAAACATCAAAAATTTCAGTCCTGCATGATTCTACCAAGAAATGTGTGTTCATTGAAACCGCTGGTTTTTGATAGTTTGGGCCCTATTGAATAATGAATGTTTTGAATTTTATCCAAAAGTAAAGTAGTTGCAAACTCATCCTTTTAGAAACTTGTTTGGGCTGTTGAGAGGAGTATAAAACCATCAAAAATTTCAATCCTGCATGATTTTACCAAGAAATGTGATTCTTCATTCAAAACCTGATTTTTGCTATTGGGCTCTATTGAATAATGAATGTTTTGAATTTTCTCCAAAAGTAAAGTAGTTGCAAACTCATGCTTTTAGAGACTTGTTTGGGCTCATGAGAGGAGTAGAAAAACATCAAAAATTTCAGTCCTGAATGATTCTACCAAGAAATGTGTGTTCATTGAAACCGCTGGTTTTTGATAGTTTGGGCCCTATTGAATAATGAATGTTAGCCCAATAGCAAAAATCAGGTTTTGAATGAAGAATCACATTTCTTGGTAGAATCATGCAGGATTGAAATTTTTGATGGTTTTTTACTCCTCTCAACAGCCCAAACAAGTTTCTAAAAGGATGAGTTTGCAACTACTTTACTTTTGGAGAAAATTCAAAACATTCATTATTCAATAGGGCCCAAACTATCAAAAACCAGCGGTTTCAATGAACACACATTTCTTGGTAGAATCATGCAGGACTGAAATTTTTGATGTTTTTCTACTGCTCTCATGAGCCCAAACAAGTCTCTAAAAGCATGAGTTTGCAACTACTTTACTTTTGGAGAAAATTCAAAACATTCATTATTCAATAGAGCCCAATAGCAAAAATCAGGTTTTGAATGAAGAATCACATTTCTTGGTAAAATCATGCAGGATTGAAATTTTTGATGGTTTTTTACTCTGCTCAACAGCCCAAACAAGTTTCTAAAAGGATGAGTTTGCAACTACTTTACTTTTGGAGAAAATTCAAAACATTCATTATTCAATAGGGCCCAAACTATCAAAAACCAGCGGTTTCAATGAACACACATTTCTTGGTAGAATCGTGCAGGACTGAAATTTTTGATGTTTTTCTACTCCTCTCATGAGCCCAAACAAGTCTCTAAAAGCATGAGTTTGCAACTACTTTACTTTTGGAGAAAATTCAAAACATTCATTACTCAAAAGAGCCCAATAGCAAAAACCAGCGTTTTGAATGAAGAATCACATTTCTTGGTAGAATCATGCAGGATTGAAATTTTTGATGGTTTTTTACTCCTCCCAACAGCCCAAACAAGTTTCTAAAAGGATGAGTTTGCAACTACTTTACTTTTGGAGAAAATTCAAAACATTCATTATTCAATAGGGCCCAAAATATCAAAAACCAGCGGTTTGAATGAACACACATTTCTTGGTAGAATCGTGCAGGACTGAAATTTTTGATGTTTTTCTACTCCTCTCATGAGCCCAAACAAGTCTCTAAAAGGATTAGTTTGCAACTACTTTACTTTTGGAGAAAATTCAAAACATTCATTATTCAATAGAGCCCAATAGCAAAAACCAGCGTTTTGAATGAAGAATCACATTTCTTGGTAGAATCATGCAGGATTGAAATTTTTGATGGTTTTTTACTCCTCTCAACAGCCCAAACAAGTTTCTAAAACGATGAGTTTGCAACTACTTTACTTTTGGAGAAAATTCAAAACATTCATTATTCAATAGGGCCCAAACTATCAAAAACCAGCGGTTTGAATGAACACACATTTCTTGGTAGAATCATGCAGGACTGAAATTTTTGATGTTTTTCTACTCCTCTCACGAGCCCAAACAAGTCTCTAAAAGCATGAGTTTGCAACTACTTTACTTTTGGAGAAAATTCAAAACATTCATTATTCAATAGAGCCCAATAGCAAAAATCAGGTTTTGAATGAAGAATCACATTTCTTGGTAAAATCATGCAGGATTGAAATTTTTGATGGTTTTTTACTCCTCTCAACAGCCCAAACAAGTTTCTAAAAGGATGAGTTTGCAACTACTTTACTTTTGGAGAAAATTCAAAACATTCATTATTCAATAGGGCCCAAACTATCAAAAACCAGCGGTTTGAATGAACACACATTTCTTGGTAGAATCATGCAGGACTGAAATTTTTGATGTTTTTCTACTCCTCTCATGAGCCCAAACAAGTCTCTAAAAGCATGAGTTTGCAACTACTTTACTTTTGGAGAAAATTCAAAACATTCATTATTCAATAGAGCCCAATAGCAAAAATCAGGTTTTGAATGAAGAATCACATTTCTTGGTAGAATCATGCAGGATTGAAATTTTTGATGTTTTTTTACTCCTCTCAACAGCCCAAACAAGTTTCTAAAAGGATGAGTTTGCAACTACTTTACTTTTGGAGAAAATTCAAAACATTCATTATTCAGTAGGGCCCAAACTATCAAAAACCAGCGGTTTCAATGAACACACATTTCTTGGTAGAATCATGCAGGACTGAAATTTTTGATGTTTTTCTACTCCTCTCTTGAGCCCAAACAAGTCTCTAAAAGCTTGAGTTTGCAACTACTTTACTTTTGGAGAAAATTCAAAACATTCATTATTCAATAGAGCCCAATAGCAAAAATCAGGTTTTGAATGAAGAATCACATTTCTTGGTAGAATCATGCAGGATTGAAATTTTTGATGGTTTTTTTACTCCTCTCAACAGCCCAAACAAGTTTCTAAAAGGATGAGTTTGCAACTACTTTACTTTTGGAGAAAATTCAAAACATTCATTATTCAATAGGGCCCAAACTATCAAAAACCAGCGGTTTCAATGAACACACATTTCTTGGTAGAATCATGCAGGACTGAAATTTTTGATGTTTTTCTACTCCTCTCATGAGCCCAAACAAGTCTCTAAAAGCATGAGTTTGCAACTACTTTACTTTTGGAGAAAATTCAAAACATTCATTATTCAATAGAGCCCAATAGCAAAAATCAGGTTTTGAATGAAGAATCACATTTCTTGGTAGAATCATGCAGGATTGAAATTTTTGATGGTTTTTTACTCCTCTCAATAGCCCAAACAAGTTTCTAAAAGGATGAGTTTGCAACTACTTTACTTTTGGAGAAAATTCAAAACATTCATTATTCAATAGGGCCCAAACTATCAAAAACCAGCGGTTTCAATGAACACACATTTCTTGGTAGAATCATGCAGGACTGAAATTTTTGATGTTTTTCTACTCATCTCATGAGCCCAAACAAGGCTCTAAAAGCATGAGTTTGCAACTACTTTACTTTTGGAGAAAATTCAAAACATTCATTATTCAATAGAGCCCAATAGCAAAAATCAGGTTTTGAATGAAGAATCACATTTCTTGGTAGAATCATGCAGGATTGAAATTTTTGATGTTTTTTTACTCCTCTCAACAGCCCAAACAAGTTTCTAAAAGGATGAGTTTGCAACTACTTTACTTTTGGAGAAAATTCAAAACATTCATTATTCAATAGGGCCCAAACTATCAAAAACCAGCGGTTTGAATGAACACACATTTCTTGATAGAATCGTGCAGGACTGAAATTTTTGATGTTTTTCTACTCCTCCCATGAGCCCAAACAAGTCTCTAAAAGCATGAGTTTGCAACTACTTTACTTTTGGAGAAAATTCAAAACATTCATTATTCAATAGAGCCCAATAGCAAAAACCAGCGTTTTGAATGAAGAATCACATTTCTTGGTAGAATCATGCAGGATTGAAATTTTTGATGGTTTTTTACTCCTCTCAACAGCCCAAACAAGTTTCTAAAAGGATGAGTTTGCAACTACTTTACTTTTGGAGAAAATTCAAAACATTCATTATTCAATAGGGCCCAAACTATCAAAAACCAGCGGTTTCAATGAACACACATTTCTTGGTAGAATCATGCAGGACTGAAATTTTTGATGTTTTTCTACTCCTCTCATGAGCCCAAACAAGTCTCTAAAAGCATGAGTTTGCAACTACTTTACTTTTGGAGAAAATTCAAAACATTCATTATTCAATAGAGCCCAATAGCAAAAATCAGGTTTTGAATGAAGAATCACATTTCTTGGTAGAATCATGCAGGATTGAAATTTTTGATGGTTTTTTACTCCTCTCAACAGCCCAAACAAGTTTCTAAAAGGATGAGTTTGCAACTACTTTACTTTTGGAGAAAATTCAAAACATTCATTATTCAATAGGGCCCAAAATATCAAAAACCAGCGGTTTGAATGAACACACATTTCTTGGTAGAATCGTGCAGGACTGAAGTTTTTGATGTTTTTCTACTCCTCTCATGAGCCCAAACAAGTCTCTAAAAGGATGAGTTTGCAACTACTTTACTTTTGGAGAAAATTCAAAACATTCATTATTCAATAGAGCCCAATAGCAAAAACCAGCGTTTTGAATGAAGAATCACATTTCTTGGTAGAATCATGCAGGATTGAAATTTTTGATGGTTTTTTACTCCTCTCAACAGCCCAAACAAGTTTCTATAAGGATGAGTTTGCAACTACTTTACTTTTGGAGAAAATTCAAAACATTCATTATTCAATAGGGCCCAAACTATCAAAAACCAGCGGTTTCAATGAACACACATTTCTTGGTAGAATCATGCAGGACTGAAATTTTTGATGTTTTTCTACTCCTCTCATGAGCCCAAACAAGTCTCTAAAAGCATGAGTTTGCAACTACGTTACTTTTGGAGAAAATTCAAAACATTCATTATTCAATAGAACCCAATAGCAAAAATCAGGTTTTGAATGAAGAATCACATTTCTTGGTAGAATCATGCAGGATTGAAATTTTTGATGGTTTTTTACTCCTCTCAACAGCCCAAACAAGTTTCTAAAAGGATGAGTTTGCAACTACTTTACTTTTGGAGAAAATTCAAAACATTCATTATTCAATAGGGCCAAAAATATCAAAAACCAGCGGTTTGAATGAACACACATTTCTTGGTTGAATTGTGCAGGACTGAAATTTTTGATGTTTTTCTACTCCTCTCATGAGCCCAAACAAGACTCTAAAAGGATGAGTTTGCGGGGGCGTGGTTTGCAGGGGACAGGAGCAGACGTGTTTTGCTGAGCTCCTGTTATTTCCCCTATTTAAGCCTGCAAAAGCTTACTTTTAAAGCAGAACTTTTGACTCTTAAACTTTCTAAGAATGCCTGGAATAAAGAAGAACCCGGATCCGAAGAAAAACAACTTTAATACTGGATTAAACAGTTCTCTGAAGAGATCTGAAGGAGGCCTGCCTTCCAAAACAAAGCCGCGGCCTGGATTTACAGCACCCGGCCAAGAGAAGTGGAAGGAGATGACTCAGCTTGACCAGCAGACTCCCTGGGCTGTAGGCGCTAAAGAAACATCGCAGACAGCGACCCCAGTACTTCAATGGTCAAGCCTGCTGAAGTGTCGGGAGATCCCAGGGAGATTTACAGGAAAAACCTCCCCGGGGTCGGTACTGGAAAGAGAATTTATAACAAAATTTAAAGCAGCTACTGGAATAACACTTAATTCATTGGGGGAGTTAGATGAAAAGGGAATGGAGGAAAGGTGGGGTGAAACAGCATTGTATATAATGGACGAGATGGCTAAGAGGGAGAGATTGGTATTAATGGAGGAAATGGAAATGATAAGCTCTATTACAGTGGAACAGACACATAATAATAGAGATGATCCCAAGAGGAGGGGGGAGGAATTAAATGTTTCTAATGATATAAGCTTTGGCATAGGGTATAGCTTTAAGTTATGTGACAGGGTGGTAATGGGGGATGAAGACCAACAGGATTACACTACAACCTTAATAGGACATAACCAGCATAGGCCCCTTTCACCCATTTTAATTATTGATGGTAGACTTAGACATGAAGCACCAATATTTATCCCAAAAAAGGATGAGAAGGTACTTTATGGGTCATGGCAAGGGGAAGAAATAGAGACTCAAAGTTTTGAATTTTCTGGGCCCAGTGACCACTCAGGGGATTTATCTGATCAAGCAAATAATTCGTATAACTCATTAGAGGATTTGCAAGGTATACATTTAGAGGACAATTCGGAGTTGGGGTCACCTGAACATAGACGTAGTGATATATCTGTTAGTACAGATTCTGAATTTAATCCTCCAGATTTTTCTTCAGAAGATGAGCAAGAGGGTAACTCTGAATATGAAGGGAATGACCATAGGAAGGAAAAATATAGTACACCTATCACATCATTAATTGACACAATACCTGCATCTGATGGTTATCCTACAGAGGATTTCCTAATTAAATTAGTTAAAGCTTTATTAATATCTGTTGAAACACTTAGGGGGAATTCTATTATAGGGGAAAATTCAGAAGCAACTTGTACGTCAGAGCTTTTCTTAAAAGAACTCTTCCAAAAAGTGCTGCTTTCCTTCCTGGAAGGACTTAATTCTAAACCTACAACAACCTCAGTTATTCCTACAAGAATTTATTTTCACTTGCAAAATCTGCAGAAAAAATTCAAGAAGACATAGACTTCTTCAGAAATAATCTGGCTATATATGAAGACTTTAAGAGGAAAAACAACGTTAAGATTAGGGGAATCCCAGAGAAAGTCCCTGCCTTTCAATTAAACAATTAAATCTCCTCAATGATTCATCAAATTATCCCTCACACAAGCAAGATAAACCTGATTGAGAAAGCCTTTAGAGTCCGCAGACCTCCTTCCCTCCCGTCTGACGTTCCCAGAGATGTCATTGTCTCATTTTATCCTAATTGGATTAGAAATATATTGCTGAACATTGCTAAAGATCCGCTGTTTCTCTCATCATCTTATAGCCACCTATCCTTCTATAAAGATTTTTCCAAGGACACATGGAAGAAAAGAAGATCATTCCAAGCAATAACGAAGGAACTTCGTTGTGCTAATATTTCTTATACTTGGACCCAAAATTCCTCACTCCAGATAAAGTTTGCAGCAAAGATGTTTCTCATTTCTTCCTTGGAAGAGGGTATGAAATTTTTGAAAAATATTGGAAGATTGCCCTCGGCAGACTCACCTGGGATCTCGAAACTTCTTAAAGCAGACATCAACCCTCCATGAAGATGTCTAAAGATTACAAAACTTTAAGATGGTGGCAGACTTGTTCTTCTTTATATTATTTTATTTTTTTTTTTTAGGAGTAAAATTATTCATGTTTTTAAATCTACAAAGATTCGGGCACTAATAATAGTAGTACGTTTTAACAGGGCAAATTATTTGTGTTTAACAGATTACAACTAGGAAGATTACGAAGTATAATTATAATTATATATATATATATTATATTTATGTAGAATAAGCAGGTATCTGCTTTGTAGCTTTGTTTGAACCTTATTTACCCCAATCGGTCCTAGAGCCACCTTGTGTGGTTTAGGATGGGGGGGTAAAGCCTCCAAACAGGTCCTAGACCACTTAGTGGTTACGGACGGGACAGGTAACATGCAACTATAGCTTTTTGTACATATGACGTAATATGGTACTTTATGTTTGTATACCTGTCTATCCCCCATCTGGGGGTCTCCCTGTACTTACAGGGGGTATCCTTTTCTCACCTAACCTTTTCCCACTTTCTTTCCTATCCTGTTAAAAATTCTGAAACGTTAATAAAAAATATTTAAATAAAAAAAGGATGAGTTTGCAACTACTTTACTTTTGGAGAAAATTCAAAACATTCATTATTCAATAGGGCCCAAACTATCAAAAACCAGCGGTTTGAATGAACACACATTTCTTGGTAGAATCATGCAGGACTGAAATTTTTGATGTTTTTCTACTCCTCTCATGAGCCCAAACAAGTCTCTAAAAGCATGAGTTTGCAACTACTTTACTTTTGGAGAAAATTCAAAACATTCATTATTCAATAGAGCCCAATAGCAAAAATCAGGTTTTGAATGAAGAATCACATTTCTTGGTAGAATCATGCAGGATTGAAATTTTTGATGGTTTTTTACTCCTCTCAACAGCCCAAACAAGTTTCTAAAAGGATGAGTTTGCAACTACTTTACTTTTGGAGAAAATTCAAAACATTCGTTATTCAATAGGGCCCAAAATATCAAAAACCAGCGGTTTGAATGAACACACATTTCTTGGTAGAATGGTGCACGACTGAAATTTTTGATGTTTTTCTACTCCTCTCATGAGCCCAAACAAATCTCTAAAAGGATGAGTTTGCAATTACTTTACTTTTGGAGAAAATTCAAAACATTCATTATTCAATAGAGCCCAATAGCAAAAACCAGCTTTTTGAATGAAGAATCACATTTCTTGGTAGAATCATGCAGGATTGAAATTTTTCATGGTTTTTTACTCCTCTCAACAGCCCAAACAAGTTTCTAAAAGGATGAGTTTGCAACTACTTTACTTTTGGAGAAAATTCAAAACATTCATTATTCAATAGGGCCCAAACTATCAAAAACCAGCGGTTTGAATGAACACACATTTCTTGGTAGAATCATGCAGGACTGAAATTTTTGATGTTTTTCTACTCCTCTCATGAGCCCAAACAAGTCTCTAAAAGCATGAGTTTGCAACTACTTTACTTTTGGAGAAAATTCAAAACATTCATTATTCAATAGAGCCCAATAGCAAAAATCAGGTTTTGAATGAAGAATCACATTTCTTGGTAGAATCATGCAGGATTGAAATTTTTGATGTTTTTTTACTCCTCTCAACAGCCCAAACAAGTTTCTAAAAGGATGAGTTTGCAACTACTTTACTTTTGGAGAAAATTCAAAACATTCATTATTCAATAGGGCCCAAACTATAAAAAACCAGCGGTTTGAATGAACACACATTTCTTGATAGAATCGTGCAGGACTGAAATTTTTGATGTTTTTCTACTCCTCTCATGAGCCCAAAAAAGTCTCTAAAAGGATGAGTTTGCAACTACTTTACTTTTGGAGAATATTCAAAACATTCATTATTCAATAGAGCCCAATAGCAAAAACCAGCGTTTTGAATGAAGAATCACATTTCTTGGTAGAATCATGCAGGATTTAAATTTTTGATGGTTTTTTACTCCTCTCAACAGCCCAAACAAGTTTCTAAAAGGATGAGTTTGCAACTACTTTACTTTTGGAGAAAATTCAAAACATTCATTATTCAATAGGGCCCAAACTATCAAAAACCAGCGGTTTCAATGAACACACATTTCTTGGTAGAATCATGCAGGACTGAAATTTTTGATGTTTTTCTACTCCTCTCATGAGCCCAAACAAGTCTCTAAAAGCATGAGTTTGCAACTACGTTACTTTTGGAGAAAATTCAAAACATTCATTATTCAATAGAACCCAATAGCAAAAATCAGGTTTTGAATGAAGAATCACATTTCTTGGTAGAATCATGCAGGATTGAAATTTTTGATGGTTTTTTACTCCTCTCAACAGCCCAAACAAGTTTCTAAAAGGATGAGTTTGCAACTACTTTACTTTTGGAGAAAATTCAAAACATTCATTATTCAATAGGGCCCAAAATATCAAAAACCAACGGTTTGAATGAACACTCACATTTCTAGGTAGAATCGTGCAGGACTGAAATTTTTAATGTTTTTCTACTCCTCTCATGAGCCCAAACAAGACTCTAAAAGGATGAGTTTGCAACTACTTTACTTTTGGAGAAAATTCAAAACATTCATTATTCAATATCCCAATAGCAAAAACCAGCGTTTTGAATGAAGAATCACATTTCTTGGTAGAATCATGCAGGATTGAAATTTTTATGGTTTTTTACTCCTCTCAACAGCCCAAACAAGTTTCTAAAAGGATGAGTTTGCAACTACTTTACTTTTGGAGAAAATTCAAAACATTCATTATTCAATAGGGCCCAAACTATCAAAAACCAGCAGTTTCAATGAACACACATTTCTTGGTAGAATCATGCAGGACTGAAATTTTTGATGTTTTTCTACTCCTCTCATGAGCCCAAACAAGTCTCTAAAAGGATGAGTTTGCAACTACTTTACTTTTGGAGAAAATTCAAAACATTCATTATTAAATAGAGCCCAATAGCAAAAATCAGGTTTTGAATGAAGAATCACATTTCTTGGTAGAATCATGCAGGATTGAAATTTTTGATGGTTTTTTACTCCTCTCAACAGCCCAAACAAGTTTCTAAAAGGATGAGTTTGCAACTACTTTACTTTTGGAGAAAATTCAAAACATTCGTTATTCAATAGGGCCCAAAATATCAAAAACCAGCGGTTTGAATGAACACACATTTCTTGGTAGAATGGTGCACGACTGAAATTTTTGATGTTTTTCTACTCCTCTCATGAGCCCAAACAAATCTCTTAAAGGATGAGTTTGCAATTACTTTACTTTTGGAGAAAATTCAAAACATTCATTATTCAATAGAGCCCAATAGCAAAAACCAGAGTTTTGAATGAAGAATCACATTTCTTGGTAGAATCATGCAGGATTGAAATTTTTCATGGTTTTTTACTCCTCTCAACAGCCCAAACAAGTTTCTAAAAGGATGAGTTTGCAACTACTTTACTTTTGGAGAAAATTCAAAACATTCATTATTCAATAGGGCCCAAACTATCAAAAACCAGCGGTTTGAATGAACACACATTTCTTGGTAGAATCATGCAGGACTGAAATTTTTGATGTTTTTCTACTCCTCTCATGAGCCCAAACAAGTCTCTAAAAGCATGAGTTTGCAACTACTTTACTTTTGGAGAAAATTCAAAACATTCATTATTCAATAGAGCCCAATAGCAAAAATCAGGTTTTGAATGAAGAATCACATTTCTTGGTAGAATCATGCAGGATTGAAATTTTTGATGGTTTTTTACTCCTCTCAACAGCCCAAACAAGTTTCTAAAAGGATGAGTTTGCAACTACTTTACTTTTGGAGAAAATTCAAAACATTCATTATTCAATAGGGCCCAAACTATCAAAAACCAGCGGTTTGAATGAACACACATTTCTTGATAGAATCGTGAAGGAATGAAATTTTTGATGTTTTTCTACTCCTCTCATGAGCCCAAAAAAGTCTCTAAAAGGATGAGTTTGCAACTACTTTACTTTTGGAGAATATTCAAAACATTCATTATTCAATAGAGCCCAATAGCAAAAACCAGCGTTTTGAATGAAGAATCACATTTCTTGGTAGAATCATGCAGGATTGAAATTTTTGATGGTTTTTTACTCCTCTCAACAGCTCAAACAAGTTTCTAAAAGGATGAGTTTGCAACTACTTTACTTTTGGAGAAAATTCAAAACATTCATTATTCAATAGGGCCCAAACTATCAAAACCAGCGGTTTCAATGAACACACATTTCTTGGTAGAATCATGCAGGACTGAAATTTTTGATGTTTTTCTACTCCTCTCATGAGCCCAAACAAGTCTCTAAAAGCATGAGTTTGTAACTACGTTACTTTTGGAGAAAATTCAAAACATTCATTATTCAATAGAACCCAATAGCAAAAATCAGGTTTTGAATGAAGAATCACATTTCTTGGTAGAATCATGCAGGATTGAAATTTTTGATGGTTTTTTACTCCTCTCAACAGCCCAAACAAGTTTCTAAAAGGATGAGTTTGCAACTACTTTACTTTTGGAGAAAATTCAAAACATTCATTATTCAATAGGGCCCAAAATATCAAAAACCAGCGGTTTGAATGAACACTCACATTTCTAGGTAGAATCGTGCAGGACTGAAATTTTTAATGTTTTTCTACTCCTCTCATGAGCCCAAACAAGACTCTAAAAGGATGAGTTTGCAACTACTTTACTTTTGGAGAAAATTCAAAACATTCATTATTCAATATCCCAATAGCAAAAACCAGCGTTTTGAATGAAGAATCACATTATTTGGTAGAATCATGCAGGATTGAAATTTTTATGGTTTTTTACTCCTCTCAACAGCCCAAACAAGTTTCTAAAAGGATGAGTTTGCAACTACTTTACTTTTGGAGAAAATTCAAAACATTCATTATTCAATAGGGCCCAAACTATCAAAAACCAGCGGTTTCAATGAACACACATTTCTTGGTAGAATCATGCAGGACTGAAATTTTTGATGTTTTTCTACTCCTCTCATGAGCCCAAACAAGTCTCTAAAAGGATGAGTTTGCAACTACTTTACTTTTGGAGAAAATTCAAAACATTCATTATTAAATAGAGCCCAATAGCAAAAATCAGGTTTTGAATGAAGAATCACATTTCTTGGTAGAATCATGCAGGATAGAAATTTTTGATGGTTTTTTACTCCTCTCAACAGCCCAAACAAGTTTCTAAAAGGATGAGTTTGCAACTACTTTACTTTTGGAGAAAATTCAAAACATTCATTATTCAATAGGGCCCAAACTATCAAAAACCAGCGGTTTGAATGAACACACATTTCTTGGTAGAATGGTGCACGACTGAAATTTTTGATGTTTTTCTACTCCTCTCATGAGCCCAAACAAATCTCTAAAAGGATGAGTTTGCAACTACTTTACTTTTGGAGAAAATACAAAACATTCATTATTTAATAGAGCCCAATAGCAAAAACCAGCGTTTTGAATGAAGAATCACATTTCTTGGTAGAATCATGCAGGATTGAAATTTTTGATGGTTTTTTACTCCTCTCAACAGCCCAAACAAGTTTCTAAAAGGATGAGTTTGCAACTACTTTACTTTTGGAGAAAATTCAAAACATTCATTATTCAATAGGGCCCAAACTATCAAAAACCAGCGGTTTCAATGAACACACATTTCTTGGTAGAATCATGCAGGACTGAAATTTTTGATGTTTTTCTACTCCTCTCATGAGCCCAAACAAGTCTCTAAAAGGATGAGTTTGCAACTACTTTACTTTTGGAGAAAATTCAAAACATTCATTATTAAATAGAGCCCAATAGCAAAAATCAGGTTTTGAATGAAGAATCACATTTCTTGGTAGAATCATGCAGGATTGAAATTTTTGATGGTTTTTTACTCCTCTCAACAGCCCAAACAAGTTTCTAAAAGGATGAGTTTGCAACTACTTTACTTTTGGAGAAAATTCAAAACATTCATTATTCAATAGGGCCCAAAACATCAAAAAACAGCGGTTTGAATGAACACTCACATTTCTAGGTAGAATCGTGCAGGACTGAAATTTTTAATGTTTTTCTACTCCTCTCATGAGCCCAAACAAGACTCTAAAAGGATGAGTTTGCAACTACTTTACTTTTGGAGAAAATTCAAAACATTCATTATTCAATATCCCAATAGCAAAAACCAGCGTTTTGAATGAAGAATCACATTTCTTGGTAGAATCATGCAGGATTGAAATTTTTATGGTTTTTTACTCCTCTCAACAGCCCAAACAAGTTTCTAAAAGGATGAGTTTGCAACTACTTTACTTTTGGAGAAAATTCAAAACATTCATTATTCAATAGGGCCCAAACTATCAAAAACCAGCGGTTTCAATGAACACACATTTCTTGGTAGGATCATGCAGGACTGAAATTTTTGATGTTTTTCTACTCCTCTCATGAGCCCAAACAAGTCTCTAAAAGGATGAGTTTGCAACTACTTTACTTTTGGAGAAAATTCAAAACATTCATTATTAAATAGAGCCCAATAGCAAAAATCAGGTTTTGAATGAAGAATCACATTTCTTGGTAGAATCATGCAGGATTGAAATTTTTGATGGTTTTTTACTCCTCTCAACAGCCCAAACAAGTTTCTAAAAGGATGAGTTTGCAACTACTTTACTTTTGGAGAAAATTCAAAACATTCATTATTCAATAGGGCCCAAAATATCAAAAACCAGCGGTTTGAATGAACACACATTTCTTGGTAGAATGGTGCACGACTGAAATTTTTGATGTTTTTCTACTCCTCTCATGAGCCCAAACAAATCTCTAAAAGGATGAGTTTGCAACTACTTTACTTTTGGAGAAAATTCAAAACATTCATTATTCAATAGAGCCCAATAGCAAAAACCAGCGTTTTGAATGAAGAATCACATTTCTTGGTAGAATCATGCAGGATTGAAATTTTTCATGGTTTTTTACTCCTCTCAACAGCCCAAACAAGTTTCTAAAAGGATGAGTTTGCAACTACTTTACTTTTGGAGAAAATTCAAAACATTCATTATTCAATAGGGCCCAAACTATCAAAAACCAGCGGTTTGAATGAACACACATTTCTTGGTAGAATCATGCAGGACTGAAATTTTTTATGTTTTTCTACTCCTCTCATGAGCCCAAACAAGTCTCTAAAAGCATGAGTTTGCAACTACTTTACTTTTGGAGAAAATTCAAAACATTCATTATTCAATAGAGCCCAATAGCAAAAATCAGGTTTTGAATGAAGAATCACATTTCTTGGTAGAATCATGCAGGATTGAAATTTTTGATGTTTTTTTACTCCTCTCAACAGCCCAAACAAGTTTCTAAAAGGATGAGTTTGCAACTACTTTACTTTTGGAGAAAATTCAAAACATTCATTATTCAATAGGGCCCAAACTATCAAAAACCAGCGGTTTGAATGAACACACATTTCTTGATAGAATCGTGCAGGACTGAAATTTTTGATGTTTTTCTACTCCTCTCAATGAGCCCAAAAAAGTCTCTAAAAGGATGAGTTTGCAACTACTTTACTTTTGGAGAATATTCAAAACATTCATTATTCAATAGAGCCCAATAGCAAAAACCAGCGTTTTGAATGAAGAATCACATTTCTTGGTAGAATCATGCAGGATTGAAATTTTTGATGGTTTTTTACTCCTCTCAACAGCCCAAACAAGTTTCTAAAAGGATGAGTTTGCAACTACTTTACTTTTGGAGAAAATTCAAAACATTCATTATTCAATAGGGCCCAAACTATCAAAAACCAGCGGTTTCAATGAACACACATTTCTTGGTAGAATCATGCAGGATTGAAATTTTTGATGTTTTTCTACTCCTCTCATGAGCCCAAACAAGTCTCTAAAAGGATGAGTTTGCAACTACTTTACTTTTGGAGAAAATTCAAAACATTCATTATTAAATAGAGCCCAATAGCAAAAATCAGGTTTTGAATGAAGAATCACATTTCTTGGTAGAATCATGCAGGATTGAAATTTTTGATGGTTTTTTACTCCTCTCAACAGCCCAAACAAGTTTCTAAAAGGATGAGCTTGCAACTACTTTACTTTTGGAGAAAATTCAAAACATTCATTATTCAATAGGGCCCAAAATATCAAAAACCAGCGGTTTGAATGAACACTCACATTTCTAGGTAGAATCGTGCAGGACTGAAATTTTTAATGTTTTTCTACTCCTCTCATGAGCGCAAACAAGACTCTAAAAGGATGAGTTTGCAACTACTTTACTTTTGGAGAAAATTCAAAACATTCATTATTCAATATCCCAATAGCAAAAACCAGCGTTTTGAATGAAGAATCACATTTCTTGGTAGAATCATGCAGGATTGAAATTTTTATGTTTTTTTACTCCTCTCAACAGCCCAAACAAGTTTCTAAAAGGATGAGTTTGCAACTACTTTACTTTTGGAGAAAATTCAAAACATTCATTATTCAATAGGGCCCAAACTATCAAAAACCAGCGGTTTCAATGAACACACATTTCTTGGTAGAATCATGCAGGACTGAAATTTTTGATGTTTTTCTACTCCTCTCATGAGCCCAAACAAGTCTCTAAAAGGATGAGTTTGCAACTACTTTACTTTTGGAGAAAATTCAAAACATTCATTATTAAATAGAGCCCAATAGCAAAAATCAGGTTTTGAATGAAGAATCACATTTCTTGGTAGAATCATGCAGGATTGAAATTTTTGATGGTTTTTTACTCCTCTCAACAGCCCAAACAAGTTTCTAAAAGGATGAGTTTGCAACTACTTTACTTTTGGAGAAAATTCAAAACATTCATTATTCAATAGGGCCCAAAATATCAAAAACCAGCGGTTTGAATGAACACACATTTCTTGGTAGAATGGTGCACGACTGAAATTTTTGATGTTTTTCTACTCCTCTCATGATCCCAAACAAATCTCTAAAAGGATGAGTTTGCAACTACTTTACTTTTGGAGAAAATTCAAAACATTCATTATTCAATAGAGCCCAATAGCAAAAACCAGCGTTTTGAATGAAGAATCACATTTCTTGGTAGAATCATGCAGGATTGAAATTTTTCATGGTTTTTTACTCCTCTCAACAGCCCAAACAAGTTTCTAAAAGGATGAGTTTGCAACTACTTTACTTTTGGAGAAAATTCAAAACATTCATTATTCAATAGGGCCCAAACTATCAAAAACCAGCGGTTTCAATGAACACACATTTCTTGGTAGAATCATGCAGGACTGAAATTTTCGATGTTTTTCTACTCCTCTCATGAGCCCAAACAAGTCTCTAAAAGGATGAGTTTGCAACTACTTTACTTTTGGAGAAAATTCAAAACATTCTTTATTAAATAGAGCCCAATAGCAAAAATCAGGTTTTGAATGAAGAATCACATTTCTTGGTAGAATCATGCAGGATTGAAATTTTTGATGGTTTTTTACTCCTCTCAACAGCCCAAACAAGTTTCTAAAAGGATGAGTTTGCAACTACTTTACTTTTGGAGAAAATTCAAAACATTCATTATTCAATAGGGCCCAAACTATCAAAAACCAGCGGTTTCAATGAACACACATTTCTTGGTAGAATCATGCAGGACTGAAATTTTTGATGTTTTTCTACTCCTCTCATGAGCCCAAACAAGTCTCTAAAAGCATGAGTTTGCAACTACTTTACTTTTGGAGAAAATTCAAAACATTCATTATTCAATAGAGCCCAATAGCAAAAATCAGGTTTTGAATGAAGAATCACATTTCTTGGTAGAATCATGCAGGATTGAAATTTTTGATGTTTTTTTACTCCTCTCAACAGCCCAAACAAGTTTCTAAAAGGATGAGTTTGCAACTACTTTACTTTTGGAGAAAATTCAAAACATTCATTATTCAATAGGGCCCAAACTATCAAAAACCAGCGGTTTGAATGAACACACATTTCTTGATAGAATCGTGCAGGACTGAAATTTTTGATGTTTTTCTACTCCTCTCAATGAGCCCAAAAAAGTCTCTAAAAGGATGAGTTTGCAACTACTTTACTTTTGGAGAATATTCAAAACATTCATTATTCAATAGAGCCCAATAGCAAAAACCAGCGTTTTGAATGAAGAATCACATTTCTTGGTAGAATCATGCAGGATTGAAATTTTTGATGGTTTTTTACTCCTCTCAACAGCCCAAACAAGTTTCTAAAAGGATGAGTTTGCAACTACTTTACTTTTGGAGAAAATTCAAAACATTCATTATTCAATAGGGCCCAAACTATCAAAAACCAGTGGTTTCAATGAACACACATTTCTTGGTAGAATCATGCAGGACTGAAATTTTTTATGTTTTTCTACTTCTCTCATGAGCCCAAACAAGTCTCTAAAAGCATGAGTTTGCAACTACGTTACTTTTGGAGAAAATTCAAAACATTCATTATTCAATAGAACCCAATAGCAAAAATCAGGTTTTGAATGAAGAATCACATTTCTTGGTAGAATCATGCAGGATTGAAATTTTTGATGGTTTTTTACTCCTCTCAACAGCCCAAACAAGTTTCTAAAAGGATGAGTTTGCAACTACTTTACTTTTGGAGAAAATTCAAAACATTCATTATTCAATAGGGCCCAAAATATCAAAAACCAGCGGTTTGAATGAACACTCACATTTCTAGGTAGAATCGTGCAGGACTGAAATTTTTAATGTTTTTCTACTCCTCTCATGAGCCCAAACAAGACTCTAAAAGGATGAGTTTGCAACTACTTTACTTTTGGAGAAAATTCAAAACATTCATTATTCAATATCCCAATAGCAAAAACCAGCGTTTTGAATGAAGAATCACATTTCTTGGTAGAATCATGCAGGATTGAAATTTTTGATGGTTTTTTACTCCTCTCAACAGCCCAAACAAGTTTCTAAAAGGATGAGTTTGCAACTACTTTACTTTTGGAGAAAATTCAAAACATTCATTATTCAATAGGGCCCAAACTATCAAAAACCAGCGGTTTCAATGAACACACATTTCTTGGTAGAATCATGCAGGACTGAAATTTTTGATGTTTTTCTACTCCTCTCATGAGCCCAAACAAGTCTCTAAAAGGATGAGTTTGCAACTACTTTACTTTTGGAGAAAATTCAAAACATTCATTATTAAATAGAGCCCAATAGCAAAAATCAGGTTTTGAATGAAGAATCACATTTCTTGGTAGAATCATGCAGGATTGAAATTTTTGATGGTTTTTTACTCCTCTCAACAGCCCAAACAAGTTTCTAAAAGGATGAGTTTGCAACTACTTTACTTTTGGAGAAAATTCAAAACATTCATTATTCAATAGGGCCCAAAATATCAAAAACCAGCGGTTTGAATGAACACTCACATTTCTAGGTAGAATCGTGCAGGACTGAAATTTTTAATGTTTTTCTACTCCTCTCATGAGCGCAAACAAGACTCTAAAAGGATGAGTTTGCAACTACTTTACTTTTGGAGAAAATTCAAAACATTCATTATTCAATATCCCAATAGCAAAAACCAGCGTTTTGAATGAAGAATCACATTTCTTGGTAGAATCATGCAGGATTGAAATTTTTATGGTTTTTTACTCCTCTCAACAGCCCAAACAAGTTTCTAAAAGGATGAGTTTGCAACTACTTTACTTTTGGAGAAAATTCAAAACATTCATTATTCAATAGGGCCCAAACTATCAAAAACCAGCGGTTTCAATGAACACACATTTCTTGGTAGAATCATGCAGGACTGAAATTTTCGATGTTTTTCTACTCCTCTCATGAGCCCAAACAAGTCTCTAAAAGGATGAGTTTGCAACTACTTTACTTTTGGAGAAAATTCAAAACATTCATTATTAAATAGAGCCCAATAGCAAAAATCAGGTTTTGAATGAAGAATCACATTTCTTGGTAGAATCATGCAGGATTGAAATTTTTGATGGTTTTTTACTCCTTTCAACAGCCCAAACAAGTTTCTAAAAGGATGAGTTTGCAACTACTTTACTTTTGGAGAAAATTCAAAACATTCATTATTCAATAGGGCCCAAAATATCAAAAACCAGCGGTTTGAATGAACACACATTTCTTGGTAGAATGGTGCACGACTGAAATTTTTGATGTTTTTCTACTCCTCTCATGAGCCCAAACAAATCTCTAAAAGGATGAGTTTGCAACTACTTTACTTTTGGAGAAAATTCAAAACATTCATTATTCAATAGGGCCCAAACTATCAAAAACCAGCGGTTTCAATGAACACACATTTCTTGGTAGAATCATGCAGGACTGAAATTTTTGATGTTTTTCTACTCCTCTCATGAGCCCAAACAAGTCTCTAAAAGGATGAGTTTGCAACTACTTTACTTTTGGAGAAAATTCAAAACATTCATTATTAAATAGAGCCCAATAGCAAAAATCAGGTTTTGAATGAAGAATCACATTTCTTGGTAGAATCATGCAGGATTGAAATTTTTGATGGTTTTTTACTCCTCTCAACAGCCCAAACAAGTTTCTAAAAGGATGAGTTTGCAACTACTTTACTTTTGGAGAAAATTCAAAACATTCATTATTCAATAGGGCCCAAACTATCAAAAACCAGCGGTTTGAATGAACACACATTTCTTGGTAGAATCATGCAGGACTGAAATTTTTGATGTTTTTCTACTCCTCTCATGAGCCCAAACAAGTCTCTAAAAGCATGAGTTTGCAACTACTTTACTTTTGGAGAAAATTCAAAACATTCATTATTCAATAGAGCCCAATAGCAAAAATCAGGTTTTGAATGAAGAATCACATTTCTTGGTAGAATCATGCAGGATTGAAATTTTTGATGTTTTTTTACTCCTCTCAACAGCCCAAACAAGTTTCTAAAAGGATAAGTTTGCAACTACTTTACTTTTGGAGAAAATTCAAAACATTCATTATTCAATAGGGCCCAAACTATCAAAAACCAGCGGTTTGAATGAACACACATTTCTTGATAGAATCGTGCAGGACTGAAATTTTTGATGTTTTTCTACTCCTCTCAATGAGCCCAAAAAAGTCTCTAAAAGGATGAGTTTGCAACTACTTTACTTTTGGAGAATATTCAAAACATTCATTATTCAACAGAGCCCAATAGCAAAAACCAGCGTTTTGAATGAAGAATCACATTTCTTGGTAGAATCATGCAGGATTGAAATTTTTGATGGTTTTTTACTCCTCTCAACAGCCCAAACAAGTTTCTAAAAGGATGAGTTTGCAACTACTTTACTTTTGGAGAAAATTCAAAACATTCATTATTCAATAGGGCCCAAACTATCAAAAACCAGCGGTTTCAATGAACACACATTTCTTGGTAGAATCATGCAGGACTGAAATTTTTGATGTTTTTCTACTCCTCTCATGAGCCCAAACAAGTCTCTAAAAGCATGAGTTTGTAACTACGTTACTTTTGGAGAAAATTCAAAACATTCATTATTCAATAGAACCCAATAGCAAAAATCAGGTTTTGAATGAAGAATCACATTTCTTGGTAGAATCATGCAGGATTGAAATTTTTGATGGTTTTTTACTCCTCTCAACAGCCCAAACAAGTTTCTAAAAGGATGAGTTTGCAACTACTTTACTTTTGGAGAAAATTCAAAACATTCATTATTCAATAGGGCCCAAAATATCAAAAACCAGCGGTTTGAATGAACACTCACATTTCTAGGTAGAATCGTGCAGGACTGAAATTTTTAATGTTTTTCTACTCCTCTCATGAGCCCAAACAAGACTCTAAAAGGATGAGTTTGCAACTACTTTACTTTTGGAGAAAATTCAAAACATTCATTATTCAATATCCCAATAGCAAAAACCAGCGTTTTGAATGAAGAATCACATTATTTGGTAGAATCATGCAGGATTGAAATTTTTATGGTTTTTTACTCCTCTCAACAGAACAAACAAGTTTCTAAAAGGATGAGTTTGCAACTACTTTACTTTTGGAGAAAATTCAAAACATTCATTATTCAATAGGGCCCAAACTATCAAAAACCAGCGGTTTCAATGAACACACATTTCTTGGTAGAATCATGCAGGACTGAAATTTTTGATGTTTTTCTACTCCTCTCATGAGCCCAAACAAGTCTCTAAAAGGATGAGTTTGCAACTACTTTACTTTTGGAGAAAATTCAAAACATTCATTATTAAATAGAGCCCAATAGCAAAAATCAGGTTTTGAATGAAGAATCACATTTCTTGGTAGAATCATGCAGGATAGAAATTTTTGATGGTTTTTTACTCCTCTCAACAGCCCAAACAAGTTTCTAAAAGGATGAGTTTGCAACTACTTTACTTTTGGAGAAAATTCAAAACATTCATTATTCAATAGGGCCCAAACTATCAAAAACCAGCGGTTTGAATGAACACACATTTCTTGGTAGAATGGTGCACGACTGAAATTTTTGATGTTTTTCTACTCCTCTCATGAGCCCAAACAAATCTCTAAAAGGATGAGTTTGCAACTACTTTACTTTTGGAGAAAATACAAAACATTCATTATTTAATAGAGCCCAATAGCAAAAACCAGCGTTTTGAATGAAGAATCACATTTCTTGGTAGAATCATGCAGGATTGAAATTTTTGATGGTTTTTTACTCCTCTCAACAGCCCAAACAAGTTTCTAAAAGGATGAGTTTGCAACTACTTTACTTTTGGAGAAAATTCAAAACATTCATTATTCAATAGGGCCCAAACTATCAAAAACCAGCGGTTTCAATGAACACACATTTCTTGGTAGAATCATGCAGGACTGAAATTTTTGATGTTTTTCTACTCCTCTCATGAGCCCAAACAAGTCTCTAAAAGGATGAGTTTGCAACTACTTTACTTTTGGAGAAAATTCAAAACATTCATTATTAAATAGAGCCCAATAGCAAAAATCAGGTTTTGAATGAAGAATCACATTTCTTGGTAGAATCATGCAGGATTGAAATTTTTGATGGTTTTTTACTCCTCTCAACAGCCCAAACAAGTTTCTAAAAGGATGAGTTTGCAACTACTTTACTTTTGGAGAAAATTCAAAACATTCATTATTCAATAGGGCCCAAAATATCAAAAAACAGCGGTTTGAATGAACACTCACATTTCTAGGTAAAATCGTGCAGGACTGAAATTTTTAATGTTTTTCTACTCCTCTCATGAGCCCAAACAAGACTCTAAAAGGATGAGTTTGCAACTACTTTACTTTTGGAGAAAATTCAAAACATTCATTATTCAATATCCCAATAGCAAAAACCAGCGTTTTGAATGAAGAATCACATTTCTTGGTAGATTCATGCAGGATTGAAATTTTTATGGTTTTTTACTCCTCTCAACAGCCCAAACAAGTTTCTAAAAGGATGAGTTTGCAACTACTTTACTTTTGGAGAAAATTCAAAACATTCATTATTCAATAGGGCCCAAACTATCAAAAACCAGCGGTTTCAATGAACACACATTTCTTGGTAGGATCATGCAGGACTGAAATTTTTGATGTTTTTCTACTCCTCTCATGAGCCCAAACAAGTCTCTAAAAGGATGAGTTTGCAACTACTTTACTTTTGGAGAAAATTCAAAACATTCATTATTAAATAGAGCCCAATAGCAAAAATCAGGTTTTGAATGAAGAATCACATTTCTTGGTAGAATCATGCAGGATTGAAATTTTTGATGGTTTTTTACTCCTCTCAACAGCCCAAACAAGTTTCTAAAAGGATGAGTTTGCAACTACTTTACTTTTGGAGAAAATTCAAAACATTCATTATTCAATAGGGCCCAAAATATCAAAAACCAGCGGTTTGAATGAACACACATTTCTTGGTAGAATGGTGCACGACTGAAATTTTTGATGTTTTTCTACTCCTCTCATGAGCCCAAACAAATCTCTAAAAGGATGAGTTTGCAACTACTTTACTTTTGGAGAAAATTCAAAACATTCATTATTCAATAGAGCCCAATAGCAAAAACCAGCGTTTTGAATGAAGAATCACATTTCTTGGTAGAATCATGCAGGATTGAAATTTTTCATGTTTTTTTACTCCTCTCAACAGCCCAAACAAGTTTCTAAAAGGATGAGTTTGCAACTACTTTACTTTTGGAGAAAATTCAAAACATTCATTATTCAATAGGGCCCAAACTATCAAAAACCAGCGGTTTGAATGAACACACATTTCTTGGTAGAATCATGCAGGACTGAAATTTTTTATGTTTTTCTACTCCTCTCATGAGCCCAAACAAGTCTCTAAAAGCATGAGTTTGCAACTACTTTACTTTTGGAGAAAATTCAAAACATTCATTATTCAATAGAGCCCAATAGCAAAAATCAGGTTTTGAATGAAGAATCACATTTCTTGGTAGAATCATGCAGGATTGAAATTTTTGATGTTTTTTTACTCCTCTCAACAGCCCAAACAAGTTTCTAAAAGGATGAGTTTGCAACTACTTTACTTTTGGAGAAAATTCAAAACATTCATTATTCAATAGGGCCCAAACTATCAAAAACCAGCGGTTTGAATGAACACACATTTCTTGATAGAATCGTGCAGGACTGAAATTTTTGATGTTTTTCTACTCCTCTCAATGAGCCCAAAAAAGTCTCTAAAAGGATGAGTTTGCAACTACTTTACTTTTGGAGAATATTCAAAACATTCATTATTCAATAGAGCCCAATAGCAAAAACCAGCGTTTTGAATGAAGAATCACATTTCTTGGTAGAATCATGCAGGATTGAAATTTTTGATGGTTTTTTACTCCTCTCAACAGCCCAAACAAGTTTCTAAAAGGATGAGTTTGCAACTACTTTACTTTTGGAGAAAATTCAAAACATTCATTATTCAATAGGGCCCAAACTATCAAAAACCAGCGGTTTCAATGAACACACATTTCTTGGTAGAATCATGCAGGACTGAAATTTTTTATGTTTTTCTACTTCTCTCATGAGCCCAAACAAGTCTCTAAAAGCATGAGTTTGCAACTACGTTACTTTTGGAGAAAATTCAAAACATTCATTATTCAATAGAACCCAATAGCAAAAATCAGGTTTTGAATGAAGAATCACATTTCTTGGTAGAATCATGCAGGATTGAAATTTTTGATGGTTTTTTACTCCTCTCAACAGCCCAAACAAGTTTCTAAAAGGATGAGTTTGCAACTACTTTACTTTTGGAGAAAATTCAAAACATTCATTATTCAATAGGGCCCAAAATATCAAAAACCAGCGGTTTGAATGAACACTCACATTTCTAGGTAGAATCGTGCAGGACTGAAATTTTTAATGTTTTTCTACTCCTCTCATGAGCCCAAACAAGACTCTAAAAGGATGAGTTTGCAACTACTTTACTTTTGGAGAAAATTCAAAACATTCATTATTCAATATCCCAATAGCAAAAACCAGCGTTTTGAATGAAGAATCACATTTCTTGGTAGAATCATGCAGGATTGAAATTTTTGATGGTTTTTTACTCCTCTCAACAGCCCAAACAAGTTTCTAAAAGGATGAGTTTGCAACTACTTTACTTTTGGAGAAAATTCAAAACATTCATTATTCAATAGGGCCCAAACTATCAAAAACCAGCGGTTTCAATGAACACACATTTCTTGGTAGAATCATGCAGGACTGAAATTTTTGATGTTTTTCTACTCCTCTCATGAGCCCAAACAAGTCTCTAAAAGGATGAGTTTGCAACTACTTTACTTTTGGAGAAAATTCAAAACATTCATTATTAAATAGAGCCCAATAGCAAAAATCAGGTTTTGAATGAAGAATCACATTTCTTGGTAGAATCATGCAGGATTGAAATTTTTGATGGTTTTTTACTCCTCTCAACAGCCCAAACAAGTTTCTAAAAGGATGAGCTTGCAACTACTTTACTTTTGGAGAAAATTCAAAACATTCATTATTCAATAGGGCCCAAAATATCAAAAACCAGCGGTTTGAATAAACACTCACATTTCTAGGTAGAATCGTGCAGGACTGAAATTTTTAATGTTTTTCTACTCCTCTCATGAGCGCAAACAAGACTCTAAAAGGATGAGTTTGCAACTACTTTACTTTTGGAGAAAATTCAAAACATTCATTATTCAATATCCCAATAGCAAAAACCAGCGTTTTGAATGAAGAATCACATTTCTTGGTAGAATCATGCAGGATTGAAATTTTTATGTTTTTTTACTCCTCTCAACAGCCCAAACAAGTTTCTAAAAGGATGAGTTTGCAACTACTTTACTTTTGGAGAAAATTCAAAACATTCATTATTCAATAGGGCCCAAACTATCAAAAACCAGCGGTTTCAATGAACACACATTTCTTGGTAGAATCATGCAGGACTGAAATTTTTGATGTTTTTCTACTCCTCTCATGAGCCCAAACAAGTCTCTAAAAGGATGAGTTTGCAACTACTTTACTTTTGGAGAAAATTCAAAACATTCATTATTAAATAGAGCCCAATAGCAAAAATCAGGTTTTGATTGAAGAATCACATTTCTTGGTAGAATCATGCAGGATTGAAATTTTTGATGGTTTTTTACTCCTCTCAACAGCCCAAACAAGTTTCTAAAAGGATGAGTTTGCAACTACTTTACTTTTGGAGAAAATTCAAAACATTCATTATTCAATAGGGCCCAAAATATCAAAAACCAGCGGTTTGAATGAACACACATTTCTTGGTAGAATGGTGCACGACTGAAATTTTTGATGTTTTTCTACTCCTCTCATGAGCCCAAACAAATCTCTAAAAGGATGAGTTTGCAACTACTTTACTTTTGGAGAAAATTCAAAACATTCATTATTCAATAGAGCCCAATAGCAAAAACCAGCGTTTTGAATGAAGAATCACATTTCTTGGTAGAATCATGCAGGATTGAAATTTTTCATGGTTTTTTACTCCTCTCAACAGCCCAAACAAGTTTCTAAAAGGATGAGTTTGCAACTACTTTACTTTTGGAGAAAATTCAAAACATTCATTATTCAATAGGGCCCAAACTATCAAAAACCAGCGGTTTCAATGAACACACATTTCTTGGTAGAATCATGCAGGACTGAAATTTTCGATGTTTTTCTACTCCTCTCATGAGCCCAAACAAGTCTCTAAAAGGATGAGTTTGCAACTACTTTACTTTTGGAGAAAATTCAAAACATTCTTTATTAAATAGAGCCCAATAGCAAAAATCAGGTTTTGAATGAAGAATCACATTTCTTGGTAGAATCATGCAGGATTGAAATTTTTGATGTTTTTTTACTCCTCTCAACAGCCCAAACAAGTTTCTAAAAGGATGAGTTTGCAACTACTTTACTTTTGGAGAAAATTCAAAACATTCATTATTCAATAGGGCCCAAACTATCAAAAACCAGCGGTTTGAATGAACACACATTTCTTGATAGAATCGTGCAGGACTGAAATTTTTGATGTTTTTCTACTCCTCTCATGAGCCCAAAAAAGTCTCTAAAAGGATGAGTTTGCAACTACTTTACTTTTGGAGAATATTCAAAACATTCATTATTCAATAGAGCCCAATAGCAAAAACCAGCGTTTTGAATGAAGAATCACATTTCTTGGTAGAATCATGCAGGATTGAAATTTTTGATGGTTTTTTACTCCTCTCAACAGCCCAAACAAGTTTCTAAAAGGATGAGTTTGCAACTACTTTACTTTTGGAGAAAATTCAAAACATTCATTATTCAATAGGGCCCAAACTATCAAAAACCAGCGGTTTCAATGAACACACATTTCTTGGTAGAATCATGCAGGACTGAAATTTTTTATGTTTTTCTACTTCTCTCATGAGCCCAAACAAGTCTCTAAAAGCATGAGTTTGCAACTACGTTACTTTTGGAGAAAATTCAAAACATTCATTATTCAATAGAACCCAATAGCAAAAATCAGGTTTTGAATGAAGAATCACATTTCTTGGTAGAATCATGCAGGATTGAAATTTTTGATGGTTTTTTACTCCTCTCAACAGCCCAAACAAGTTTCTAAAAGGATGAGTTTGCAACTACTTTACTTTTGGAGAAAATTCAAAACATTCATTATTCAATAGGGCCCAAACTATCAAAAACCAGCGGTTTCAATGAACACACATTTCTTGGTAGAATCATGCAGGACTGAAATTTTTGATGTTTTTCTACTCCTCTCATGAGCCCAAACAAGTCTCTAAAAGGATGAGTTTGCAACTACTTTACTTTTGGAGAAAATTCAAAACA